>NC_080544.1:20471017-20777802 GCF_028640845.1 Ahaetulla prasina
TTTTCAGGTATCCAAAAAGTCCCAAGTAGTGGGGGGACAGTTGAATTTAATCCCTGAGAAATTGTAAATCCATTTTCAAACTACATCAAACTACATCAACTACATTGACTGTGGCCATTTGATGATGTGTGGACCTAAGCACCCAGTGCTGGCTGTGGAATTGGAAGTCCACACTTTAAGGCCAAGTCTGAGAAACTAATGTAAAGAATACCCTGTACTTCTACAAACTTGGCCCTTCCCTAGAATTGCCCCCAAAGGGTAGCATGATTTTTCATCCACACCTCTCGATTCTCAAAGGCAAATACATAGATGCCAATCTATGAGGTTTGGTCATACAATACTTTCTGGCAAATGGATAGGTAGCTACTTTGTGACTTAGCGGGCTACTATGAACCACAACAGCTGAGAAAGCAATTTCCATAAGGCGGCAGCTATTAGAGGAATACTACTGCATAGAAACTAGAACTGCATAGAACTACTGTAATTTTAAAAAATAGTTTTCCATTAATGTGTATATTAGAAGTGTGAAGGTTTGAGGAGAAAATATAAAAGTATGTATTTTTCGTGGATTTTTCTCCCTTCTCCCATACTGAATTTTTTAAAAAATTGTTGGGAATAGTCTGGACAATTTTATTTTAAATTTAAATTTCACAAAGAGGTCAAGATAATTGTATGGTAAATCAAACTTACATATATACCGCACTGCATGTTCTTAAAATTGCAAAGTGAACGAAGATCTGTAAAGGGTTCCATTTTTAACACACACACTACTACTTTTCTGTGACTTTGAAAAAATTTCCAAAAATTTCAGAGGCAAGCAGCTTACAAGGATTGCAATAAACACTGCCCCAGAATAGATCCTCCAAAACAATAGCAGACC
Source organism: Ahaetulla prasina (assembly GCF_028640845.1). Lineage (NCBI taxonomy): Eukaryota > Metazoa > Chordata > Lepidosauria > Squamata > Colubridae > Ahaetulla > Ahaetulla prasina. Next base: position 20,471,898 of record NC_080544.1, read on the forward strand.
AATTCCACATACTTCAAACCAGCAATCAAGCTTGGTTTGAGAGCATCACTTTTTTTACCTACTCATCCACATGGCAGAGCAAGCTGCAATTAAGCATTTCTAAATGGGTTGGAAAGAAAGGTTCCTTGTTGTTTTCGGTGTGAAAGGAAAAGGATGCTTCTGATGTGCAGGGATGTACTTACAGTACCTCTAATCATATGTGTTCTTAGGATCATGCTGCAGCTGGCTCAGAAAAGACAATGCTTTAAGGCAGGGGTGTCAAACTGAAGGCCCGCAGCTGGATCTGGGGTGCTTAGATCTGGACCGCAGGGCCGTCCTGGAAACAGAAGGACTGGCCCACAGTGCCTCTGCAGCAAAAATGGAGCTCAGGAGGGCTGCAGACCATCCAGGCCGAAAATAGGACCCAGGGGTCGCGCATAGCCCCCTGGGCTCTGTTTTCCCTGAGGGCAGCAGGAGGCCGTCCAGGTTGAAAACGGGACCCGGGGGGCGGTGTCCCAGCTCGGGTTTTCTCTGGCAGAGGGCTAGCAAAACAAACTAAAAGCAGAACAAAAGGAGAAACGTTTCCCCTTTTTCATTTGAGCATCCAAGAAGGGACAGAAAAAGAGTAAGGGAAAGAGGAAAAAAAAAGAAAGAAAAAGATGGGAAGAGAGCAAGGAAGGAAAAAGGAAAGAGAGGAAGAAAGAAGAGGGAAGGAAAAAGGGGAGGGAGGGAGGGAGCTCCTGTCTTAGCACTTGTCCACCAGCAGATGGCAAGGGTCCTCCAGAGCAGGGGTCTCCAACCTTGGCAACTTTAAGACTTGTGGACTTCAACTCCCAGAATTTGCTGGCTGAGGAACTCTGGGAGTTGAAGTCCACAAGTCTTAAAGTTGCCAAGGTTGGAGACCCCTGCTCTGGAGGACAAAGGTTTGGAGCTCTCCCTGGTCTCGCTTTCTTCCGGAGACAGTGGATCCCCTCAGTCCTGGCCGGACCACCACAGGTGCCCCCCAACACAAGTGATGTCAAGCTGGTCATGCCCTCCCCAGCCACGGCCACCCGGTCCCATCCCCCCCCCCCCCCGGTCAAACACAACCATGATGCTGCCCTCAATGAAATCAAGTTTGACATACCTGCTTTAAGGCATTGCTGAGAGGGACTATTAGTGCCCAATCCCTTTTTAAATCCAAAGTTCTGCAGACCCTCAAGGGTAAATATATGAACAAAATCAACTTCATGCTCCGAAGACCAACCAAGTCAGCAGCAAAAAAAGCTAAATACAATCAGGTTGATAAACAGGAGACCACTAGGTAACGCCAAGCTGTATGCTAGACTGGAAAGTTGTTAGCATCTTGAAAGCAGGCAATAGCAAGCCACTTTGCTTGTTGCTAAAATGTATGTACAATCCCATGTAGTCCCTAGTCAAATTAAAGGGAGAATTTATCTTTTGTGAAGTAAGATTGCTACACATATACACTGCAGCAATTTCTTGGAAACACTTGTATTGACTAAATGGCAATATAAATAACGACAAGATACTGCAATTCAATTTCTTATTTATAAATCGGCCCCACTGAGTCACTTCTAGGCAATAAAGGCATTATTGTATTGCAGGGGTCCCCAATCTTTTTGGTTCTATGGACTGGCGGTGGCGGTTTCAGAGGTGGGGGGCAATGGTTTCACACATGCAATCTAAATCGCGCACATATGCAAATGAAGCTCTGCAAGCTCGCCCACCACTTCCGCTGCCCAGTTCCCAACAAGCCATGGCCACAGCCCTGGGGTTGGGGACCTCTTTTGTATTGTATTTTGATTGCTACTTTCAAAGAGCTATCCTCCCAAATTGCAGCAAAGTACAGAACCAACGTTCAGAAGTTACAGACCTCTATATATCAGCATCTAAAAATTGCCCAGGAAGACCAACATTTAACTGCAGTTCCATTTATCAGTCATCAGTATCTTAAATCTGTACAAAGGGAAACCTGTAATTCTAAAGACATATATTTATATGCTTGCGATATTCAGTCATATTGTTATTCAAGTCATTTTATTAAAAAAATAGTACATGTTTCTGCCCAGAAATATATCAAATTACATATTTAAAGGTAGATGCCTTCAATTATCATTCAAGTCAAACCACAGAATTTAAGATTATATGTCCTAGGTACAGGCCATGAGCAATACCCAGTTCACAGCTACTTTTTGGTAACATAGCCATTTTCAGTTCATAATCAATATATACTATTTACAATAAATAAATAAAATTGCTTTATATTAAAATTTTGAGAAGGATATAATTTTATAATTTTAAGGATGATCATCAGATTTCTACTTATATAAAGTCCATGGATCAAATAAATTCTTAAAAGACATTCTCAATTCACTATGGGCAAGAGACAATAAAATTGGAGGAATGAAGAATCTGATGAAGAAGGCTAGTTCAGGAAAACAATTTATCCATGACATCATCCAGGCGAAAAGGGTAGGATTGATTACTAATATAAGCAAGTTCACTTGAAAATGAAATGACAACATCCAGATGTGGGCTGTCAACTTGGAATTGAGTTTCATTCTTGTGCCAGGCTCATTTAAAAAGGAAGGAATAAGGTTTAATAACAACACAGCCCCAAATAAAAGAAGTTGTAAAAGTCACACATAAGTCACTCAAGGGTAACAGAATGAGTTATCTACTTAAATGTTGCATCTATGCCGATACAGAAAACAGGCTGCAAAGCAGATGAATTGTAATTCCTGCTTGAAAACTGTTTTAGGACAGTAGACTTTTAGCATTATTTTTGTTTTAATTGTCTTCTCTCTTGTAGCTGGATGTGCATCTTAATCCATGTGCAATTCACATACACTATTTTATCTGGCCAAACTAAAGACCTCAAAAGACATATACCCTAATTTATTTATATAAATATTTTACCTAATGCTATAAAGTTGCAAAAACTTTCAGCAGTATCCCACATGCTCACAGCGCAGGGAGCCGTGCCTTCTCCTTATCTTTATTTTAAAATTTCAATTGAACTCTGTAATGAAATCCAAACAGCAGCTTCGTTAAATCAAACAATTTTCCTTTTAAAATGAGTTTCTTAATAACGTCATTTATAAAATATGGAAGGTTAAATACTTTAGGCTGAGAAGACCTGTACAATATTCATTTTAATGTTATTGAAAACCTCAAGTCCTAATACCCAAGGATCATTTAATTCTTTTTGTGCTGTTTTTTTTTCAAATGCAGGGACAAACTAAAAATGGATTGAGAGCATTATCAGATTGTATCAAAAGGATTGCACTTAATTTCAGAATATGTTTGAAAGTTTGCGTGTTTGTGTTATAAACCCACCCAATCACCCATCTACTACAACTTTGAGAGAAGTTCAAAAGCTACAATATTTATAATACAGCATGATTCAGAGGAAAAACATCCAATAGTTAACAGGGCTAAACTAAATTATATAAGAACCTAAGCACAACTTTTGATTCTAGTTAAGGAACAGTGTATCATAAATAAAGTATGAGCCATTTTCTAATTATTACAAAAACCTGAAAGTAATGTTACCCAATACACTAATTCACTAACGGGCTCTCAAAAGCAGGCTCTGAATTGAGTTTCTACAGCATTAAATGATTCATCATCCTTAACACATTAGCAAATAAGCATTTTCAATTCAATTACATGGAATGTAATTTGAAGTGTGCCTACAACTTATATTTTAGCTAAAGCATACGGACATCTGAAACAAAATTTCCTAAATTTAAAAAAGTGATCAAATTCTTAAAGTTGGACACAAACATACAATATTTTGGAACCACATAGAATTTCAGTTAAGTAAACCGTATACCATTCTTGCAAAATACATACATAGTAAACTTTGTCAAGTTTTGTTGAGCTCCTTCAATTGTTTACTGTGTTTTCTTTCATATATTAAAGAAAGCACTTTAAATACTAGTGATTTCTCAAATATATTCTAAAACTTACTGTTCAATACATTATAAACTGGAAAAAAAATCAGTCTTTAATTGAGGTGTAAAAACTGCCTCATAAATTCATAAGTGGTGAAGGCAACAGCTTGAGAAGGAATACAACGGATGTAATTCAATGATAATCCACGATATAATCCCCTTCGTACTCCATGGTTTCCATAAACATACTTCAATGTTTGGATCATTGTACTAGAAAGAGAACAGAGTAAGTCTTTGTAAAACAAGAGATTTTCCGACACTTTACTTCAAACAACATTTTAAAAAGCAGGAACTTTTACAGTACCTAATGGGAAAATATAGAGGTTCCCCTCCTCTTATTCAGATAGGCGGCAGAAGCAATTTATTATATAATCATGTTAAATTATTGCTAATGAGACTTAATTATTTCGCAAGATGTTTCTTTATATATAAAGAAAATACAACCCGATATCAAGATTTTTGATTCTTTTATCTGAAAATCCAAATTCCACACTAATGAATATGAAGCTCAGTTCAACAAGAAAATCTTTTACACAAGCTCACTGATGTGAGTAGGAACATTTTTAAGGCGAGACTGCAGCCTCTTGCAATTTTAATTGTAAATTATAATAGGCAGACTTCCAAGAGATGGTGCCAAAATATAAATAAATGTCATATTTTGGAATTTTATCTGTTGCCACTTTGGAAAAGAATTTCAAAAAAAGTTGTTTATAGTTTAGCTTTCTCCATATGTCATAGATGCTAATGAACTAATGGCTCATTTTCTTTTATACTGTGTTGTTTCTATTGATTTTAGGATACATTTTATAGATCTCTGACCAGAAGGATTTAATTCCTTCAAATGTTTTGTTTCCTTGCCTGCAGAGCTTTGAAGACTATTTTTCCCTATTTGTTTTTTGCGGTTCTGTTTTTGTTTTTTTTAATGAAACTTTATTATAAATATAAGGGCACTTTACATGTATCAAGCTGATTACAAAAATAGTATAACAGCAAAAAATGAAATACCGAAACAAATTAAATGACATATTTTTTAAAATATTAAAGGAGTTTTTAGTAGTTCATTTTTTACTTCCCTTCTATTATTCTTAGCCACTAATTATTATTTAAATTCTGCGCCTTTTATTGAAACATTGACCATTATTGCTTGTATTTGTTTAAATCATTTCACAGTTTCAGTTAATTTTCAATTAATCTATCTTGTTAATAACTGACAGAATTATATACCATCCATAATATATTTTATATCAATCTTCCCTCAAATTGTAGCTTGGAACAAATTGCACATTTTCATAACTATTCCCATTGTTCCACTGTAATTTATTACTTAAAAGTTTTGCATGCATGTTAAGTTTATGTTCTCATTGTTTTTACTGCTTTATTACTCGCTCAACTGAGATTATGTAATCATTGACCATTAAAACATTTTTCTAATAAAATAAATCATTTGAGGCAATTAGTGCCTCAACTGCCAATGGACCAGCTAAATTTTAATTCTACATAAATTGTGACATTAGGGCTGCCCAGTATTAATATGCAGTGTGGTTTGCTGACACCACATACTGAAATAATATCCCTTTATCAGGGATAAGTAGCCTGATAGCGGCAAGTACCAAAGTTCACAGCCTCATCTGTTTTTTTCTTGATTCCCCCCCCCCTTTTTTTAAAAAGAAGCTGGCTTGCTGCAAAGCACAGCATCCGTCTGTTTGTACTTTGAGCTCATATTTATTTGCATCCATGCTTTTAGGCCCAGGCAGTGGTGGGATTCAGCCAGTTCTCACCACTTCGGGAGAACCGGTTGTTAACTTTCTGAGCAGTTTGGCAAACTGTTTGTTGGAAGAAATCATTAGGGCAGAGAACCGATTGTCAAATTACTTGAATCCCACCACTGGGCCCAGGAGAGACCCATAGGGTCAAAGATTTTGGGGAGAAGGAGCCGCAATTCAACTTCTGATAGAAAGGAATACTGTGGTTGACAATGTTACTGTGACAGCTACTTTATGAGTGTAGATACCACACAATCTCAACATTCCCAATCTACCGTATTTTTCGGAGTATAAGATGTACCTTTTTCCCCAAAAGAGGGTGAAAATCTGGGCAGGCCTCCGAATGTAGCCCCGCCCAGCTTCTCAAACGAGAGGCTGAAAAAAGCATCAGAAATAAAGCTTCAGAAAAGCTCCCAAACAGAGCTTCAGAAAAGAAGCCCCCAAACAGAGCAACAGAGCTTCAGAAAAGAAGCCCCCAAACAGAGCTTCAGAAAAGAAGCCCCCAAACAGAGCTTCAGAGGCTTTTTTTCTGAAGCTCTGTTTCGAAGGCTTTCAGAGGTAGAAAAAAAAGCCAAAAAAAGCAAGGCACAGTGCTCACAACCAAGGAACCTGTTGCTAAAATTCACCTCTGGAAACAGCTGATTGGGGGTATTCTGGGAGGCCAATCCACCTGCCAATCAACTTTTTTCTTATTTTCCTCCCAAAATCTAAGGTGCGTCTTATGCTCTGGTGCATCTTATACTCTGGAAAATACGTTAACTTCCCTCCAAAGGTGTTCTGATGCCAGTACCAGCTTAATATTGCAACTTCTGTCAGATGAAATCCTCTACTTGTACTTCAAAAATGAGAACTAAAAGGAACCTGACCTACTAGAAACAGATTTTTAACTTAAAGGCATTTCCTCTTACTTTGAACCTTACTATAACTTATTATGATACACATGAACCAAAGAACAAAAAGACATTGTTGATGTTTTAGAGCCAATATGCTGCAGTGAGTAGATTTTACTTCAGGCATATGTTTAGTCCAAGAGACGATACCTACCAACATTTTTCAGAATCGGGAAGTACGGCTCCCAACTGCATTCGTCTACGAGTGACATCTAGAGGGTATCTGCGGAAATGAAAAAAGCATTTTCTTTCATTGCAGTTACAAATATAACAGTGCAACTATTCATACTACAAAATAACAATTAAAAAACATTTACACAAGGAACATGTGGAAAATACAAAGCTGCCTTATATTGGGTCAAATTAGGAGCCGAATTATCTTCTCTGTCTGGCAGCAGAAATTCTCTGCCAAAGTCTACTATCCAATATTTGTTTTTACTTTTTTTTTTTACAGCCATGCTGACATATCTGGGACTGTATCTTTCTGCATATTAAGAATATAACTCGCTGAAGAACAATGGAACAATTGCTTTATGAGAAAAATGAGAGCAGTTCCGATTATTTCATTTTTATTAAGCATATATCTCACATTTCTACCAAAAGCAGTGCTAAAGTGGCTATCATAATGGACAGAATACTAAACTGCAATTGAAGGTGAATTAGGAGAATCCATGAAATAAGGTGTAAGGTGTCAGATTTTAGAAAAGGATATGTTCACTGTATTCAAAAGAAATCATATGCTTTGGCACATGTTTTATTTTGTGGCAGTTTCAGAATACATGAGGCTTAACATTGGAAAATTAGGTACCAGGCTCCCCGTATTTGAATTGCCAGGAATGATTTCTTCAGGCAACTTTACATTTTAAAAAACGGTAAAGAAGATGAAAAACTTTAACCCTCAAGAAATTTTATATAACAGCCCAATTATTATTTTTATGTAAAATTTGGCTATCACGTAAGAATGACAAAGCAGTAATATTAATTCTGGATGGATGCTATCAACCCCCATGAATCGGTTGAAGTAAACCCCAGAAGATTGCAATCCAGAAACCAGAAAGCATTTCCTCTCCTTTGATTTCAGTAACAGTTAAAAAGACATGTTTTTTCACTGGTATCAGCAGAACACTAAATTTAAGATATTTGAAAGAATTATAAACATTTAGCCCAGCTACTAAGTGCAAACTGGATTATTTAAATTTGAAAACCAAGAAAAAAATGGAGGTTACATGCTAAAGCTGTATGAAAGAGAAGTAACTTGTTTTCAGCTATATGTGATCTTTTGTCTTAAATGTTTAATTCTAATCTATTTCTATTTCTGCACAATCATGCGCCTCAATAAGTGGTCAGAGCCACTCACAAATTTCATTTCTAAATTTATGTGTGTGCTGTCTTACAAAATGAGAAGAAGTAAGTAGCCATGCCAGCTTTAGCAAAGAGCCAAGGTATAATAACTGAGTTGGCACAATATGCACTATATATCTTCCTCCAATACTTTTATATAAACCAAACCATGTTAAATTATAATTATGATAAATATGTATTTTTTTATCATAGCTTTCTACTGTAACCATTGGCGTTCTGGTGGCATTCAAGTGTTCTCTGCCAATTTACTAGTTTGACAAATGCAACCCTATCCTGCATTGTAGCTTAACTGTATTAAGGCTACAATTTTTCAAACTGCATCTGGAGTAATAGTTTATTTACACATAAACCTCATATAAACTGATAAGGAAAACAGCAGATTGGGGGCTTTGTTACACATAAGCAAACTTATCCCTTCAACTGATTTTAGAGAAATGGCCTCCAGGGCAAAACCGAAGAGCAACAGCTCTTCTACTGAGTATACTGAAGACAGAAACTTGCCTTGGCGTTCTGCTTAGTGTGAGCTTTCTTTGCAGACGGAAAGTTAAATGATGTACCGTGTTTCCCCGAAAATAAGACCCTTTCTTATATTTTTCTGAACCCTGAAATAAGCGCTTGGCCTTATTTTCGGGGAGGTCTTATTATTTTGGGGCGCGTGGAGCAGGACAGGGCTCCTCTTACTGTCTTACCTGATTTCCAGCTCTGTCTCCCTAACCCTAACCAGAGGAAATGGCGGGGACTGGCTGCGCATGCGTTTAAATGTTTTCAGGGAGGGCTTATTTTGGGGGAGGGGGGTATTTTAGCGCATGCACTCAAAAGCCCAATTGGGCTTATTATCAGGGGATGTTTTGTTTTTGGGGAAACAGGGTAGTATTTCATGATTTCTAAAGGTGGAAGGAAATAAAATTCCTAATGCAAGCTATCCTAACATTTCTTCATTAAGTGCAGTAAAATACTAGAATAACTTACGATATTGTTTGTGCTATGGCTCCAGCTATGCCACCACACAGCAAATTTACATGTGTTTTCAAAACTAAGACATCCGGGTTATCTAAGCAAGGCCTCCCGAGCAGGGTAGGCGCTTGAGCAAGTCCCACACTCTTTAAGGTACCAAAGGTAAAAAATGAGAAACCTGGAAGGAAAAAATGTGTCTTTAATTGAAACATTACCTCAACAACAAACTGCATAGATCAGAGGTCTTCAAACTTGGCAGCTTTAAGACTTCTGGACTTCAACTCCCAGAATTCTCCAGCCAGAATAGCTGGTTGGAGAATTTTGGGAGTTGAAGTCCACAAGTCTTAAAGCTGCCAAGTTTGAGGACCCCTAGCATAGATGCTATAGGCACAATTCAGCCAAAGAATGAACTTTAAATCTATTCACAGTAGTGCATGTGCCAAGCTCTGTTCCATTATATATCCATTCATTTTATGTCCTAAATTTAAGTGTGATCATCAAATATACCATGACATTGTCTCCATTTTTTTCAAACTTCATTTTTATTGATCACTTACAGCCAACAGTCTTGATATATACCTGACATATTCTGGTATATGGACAACAAAATTACTTGGAAGGTTACAAAATGCCAGAAAGACATAACAATCCTCTCAAACGAATGCACTTTGGAAAGTTATCAGAAAAATCCCCTTTTGAAAAGAATCCTTTTAAAAAGGCTCCTTTCTTTATATAATATTGTCCTTGTCTTTACCATTATCTTGGACATTAAGTTCTTACAATATAGGAACTTTTGATCTATAGAGTACTAAAATATGGCTGCAATAAAAATGACTTTTAAAAAAACACAATTTGAAATAGCATTTATGATTAAAACCAAAGAAACAGAATAGTCTAAGCAACAGTAAACCAAGAGGACTTAAGATGCTTACAGAAATACTGAAAGCATTAACAACTTAGTGCTAAGCTAAACCTCTGGGATTTAATTAGTGTAGTTGACTAGCAAAGTTGAAAAAAGAACATATATACATCCCTTAATCATAACGGGGTTCAAAGTGAAATCCCAAACCAGAATTTCAACATTTAAACTAATTAAAACATATACAGAGGTAGAACTTAATTGAAAATTAACATTTTGTTTATTAGATTTGGGTTGTGACTTCTACTGCAACTGACAAAAAATCCAACTAAGAACCACCCAAGCCATATGCCAAGAAAACTGTATTTATTGTGGGAATTCTAAAGATTGGGTGCACATGCATTAAAAAATAAGGAATATGAAGTCCTTTAAGAAAAGAGAGAAGAAAAGAAAAAAATGATATAGTTCCCAGCCAACAGTTTTCAGCCTATCTTTTAGATTAAACAGAATCATCCCCATTAGTGGAGGGAGAAAGGAGACAAGGAAATATTTAGAAATCATAAATCAAGATTAAATAATTTTTGACCAAAGATAGACATCATATATCAGAATAGCATTGCTGAGGCAGACCATATAACATGTGTCACAACTTTATCACATAAATGCTGTGATTTACTTATTTATGCATATGTTGGGACATAAATATATAAGGGAGGCAACTGCAATGATGACACCACAGAATTCACCATTGTAACATCATCACAGTATGCTACTACTGTCTTCAGTAAGGATAAGCAATATGTAAAGAATATTGCTAAAAATCAAAGATAAGCATGTAGTTATTTTAAATGTCATTTTGATTTTGAAAAATACAGGCATCCGCGATTAGAGTCAACAGTAGAAAATGTTTTAGTAGATGACTTTCAATTTATGAAACTGCCTGAATGGAGAGCACGTCCAACAGATTTTAAAAATACTGGAAAAGACAACAGAAAGGTAAATACAGCATCATGCACTATGACCAAACTTCATTTCTAGCAGTTCCTTTCTTTAATTGTTCGTGTGCAAAAAGTATTTTAAAGGAAGCAAAGAGTTTTCAAATCAAAATTAAACCTAAAGAGGTTTAGCAAAAAGCAGTCATGTTGGACTCACCCGCATATGGAGCCATTCCGACTATTGTTGGCATAAGTCCACGATAAAATCCTTGCATACCACCTTCCTTTGGCAAAAGCCGATAACAGCAAGAAAACACAAAAATAAATAAGTTTAGGAGAATTATACACATGAACACAGGAAAGTTTTGAGAAGAAAGCTCTAATTTCCATTTTTTTCCATATACTATATTCCAGGGCTATGCATATTTTTTGAAAGAGATGTGCTACAATGCCACTTGAATCACTAAAGCAGTCACAGCTTTTTTTCACAACTGCCTTTGGCTGTCTGCACATGTATGTGTATGCACAGCCGCTTCAAAGTAGCACATGCAAGCACAAAAATGCCACGGAAATCAGAACCTGACCTGATCAGAGAAGCAATAATAAACTGGCTACTCAATTTCTGAATTTCTCAATTCACATGGCATTCATTGATTCTATCCTGGATCTTTCAACACAACTTATTAAGCTACCATATCAATCCTACCAAGGCTGCAAGATGTTGCTAAAATGAGAAAGGTATTCCTTTACTCTTAAGTCTAGTTGTATTTATAGTACAGGTCAAGTTGGATAAATACAATCTATCCGTCTCTCTCCACCCTGACATTTTCACCCATCATGACCAATGTATGCTAGAAGCTATGGACATCCAAGGAATCTGTTGGGCAGACCTGGTTAAAAGTAGCCCAATTCATATACTTTCACCAGAACCTGTTGGATTCAAAACGTCTTTCACCCCTCACCATACTAGAACTGATTTAATTCAGGTATCAGAACAATTTTGTCTACCCGCAATCTGACGATAAAAAAATAACACTATATAATAATAATAATAACAACAGAGTTGGAAGGGACCTTGGAGGCCTTCTAGTCCAATCCCCTGCCCAGGCAGGAAATCCTACATCATCTCAGACAGATGGTTATCCAACATTTTCTTAAAAATTTTCAGTCTTCTTTCCATTTTTCTCTCTTTTCTAATATCTAGAGTACATGGTGTCCAAATTAGATACACTATAAGTAGTCGACCTATAACCGGTAGGTCAGCAACTATTCCTGCCATCTTTCACACCCTCCCCAATTCATGTAGGCCTCTCACATATCCCGTTATATGCGGGTGAGGTGAGGATGGGTGTGTGTGCAAGAGAAATACCATGGGTTTTGGTAATAACCAACCCCCATGGTATCTCTCTTGCTCCTCTCCCCCCCAACCTACATAATGCCTCTTAGGCATCCTGACTCTTCCTTAGATCCTCCCTCATGCACTCTCCCGGCCCCAACCCTGGCACCCCATGCATCCCCTTTGCTCCCTCCCCTCCCAGCAACAGCCACTTACCTACCTTCAAGCCCGAGACTTGCAGCTTCCTGCAAGTTTCCGTTCATTCTGGGAAGCTGGCAGGAAGTTGCCTTGCCTAGCAACTTCGGAATTCCATTAACAATGGCAATCAGAACTGTAGGGTTCCCCCTTGCTAAGTGATGCGGTCATGCTTTACGGCTGAATCACTTAGCAACAGAAATTCCAGTACCAATTGCTGCTATAAATTGAGCATTTACCTGTACTATTACTGTTAATTACAATTTTATTCAAAATCAGGGATAAAGACTTAATGCAAACTGTGCAGGGGAGTTATCCATGAACCTGAATCTGTGTTACCAATTGGCACAGCATCTTAGTTTCTCATCTTAGTTCCTCACTCCTAAAACAAAAATTAACAGCATCTACAGGGGACAAAGACAGCTATGAAATGAAATAGGGACTGTAAAGTACTAGGTATAGCAGACAGATTGTGTAGATGCAGCGATGCTTAAAATTTTGTGAGCCCTTTTGAATTGTCAACATTTCTACATAGACACAACCTAAAATACAATTTATTCTCTTAAAACTAGATAAAGAGAACCTAATTAACAAATGAGACAGAACCATTATATTTGTTCATTGATTTGTTGATGAAAATTATACAAAGCTATATAGACAGAGATCTAATTTTTAAAAATAAGCATTAAGCAAAGTTTGGATCCCATAGACTTTGTAAGCAGAACATGTTTCTGAAGAAACTGGGGAAAAAATCAAGCAATTCTTCATAATGGATCCCAGTGATGGTCCATCATTCATAATTTTAAGACTCACTAGCATAAAGATTTGAGAAAAGAAACAATGGTTTTATTTCATTGCTAGTACCACAAACTGTTCTGGCTGAAAAAAATCCTATAATGAAGGACACGTTTATTCAAATCTGGTCAGCATTTTTACAAAGCATTACTTTTTCTAAGGGGTTACTATTATTTAAACAAATGGATACTAATTTGCCAAAAGAGTCCTTGGTCTACTTTTCTTTATAATTACCCTTTTTAACTAAAAGGACATAGCAATGCTGCTGAAATTTCGATTTATGAGAGGCACCCCAGTTGTGTGCCTATTCCATACACTATATGAAAATAACAGCGCACAGGAGAAAAATTCCTTTCCAATCAAGCTTCTTCTCATATAGCTCTTTCTTCTCATCTTCCAAAGTGACCTAAAGAAGGGATTTTGAGGCAACTCTTTGCCTTCATGACCAACCTGGGCGATTGTATTCATTAGGCCAGGCTTTGATTTGGAAGTCAATCCCACCCTGAAATTGCATTCTTTTTACTTGTTTTGATTTGCTGTTTTTCCAACTTATTTCTTTATATTAGATATTACTGCTTTCTTTTGTAAATTCAGGTAATTTTAAGGACTCCTTTGACAGTCAGTCACTGTTCTTTCATTAAAAATATACACATTTCATCAAGTGCTCATAAACCACTAATTGGGATAGGAGAAACATTAAACAGAGGAGCTGCCTTTATTATTCTTATTTGCTACCCTTATAAACATACATTCAGCTTGCAGATTCATTTTTCTGGCTCAGTTTTCAATTTTCTGCTGAGAACTATTACAGAACATTAACAGGTATTTGTAAAGCCATAAGGTTGAAGAAAAGCAAAGACAATTTTACCTTGGTGTAAATGGTCTTGAATGCATGAATAATTCCCCTGTACGTCTGATCCCCCTTAACTTGGAATGCCAGCCGTGCTCTCACCATATCAAGGGGGTACGTACATATCACTGCTGTTATACCTTCCAAAAATTAATAAGAATTAAAAAAAATCAGCATACACCCAATTCTAAAAAGGCTTTAGAAATTTGATTTTTATTTCTATTTGTGTAAACATAAGAATGATGGAAGCGATATATTAAAATTAAGATAGCCCACGTGGATAGTATGCAGAACCCTTGAAGGATTAGTTGATTTAGATTGCTTGCAAAATTACACTCCATGTTGCTTAAATCAGTAGATCTACAAAAGCGTGGTAAGTTTTCTTTCTTAAATATACTTTTTAAAAAAAGCTAGCATAAAGAAGTGGGGGGAATGGTGTTCAGTACTATTTTTCTGTTTTGCATTTGGAGAGCTTAAATTCTTCTTAAAATGCCTTTAAAAAGTGATGGGGGATAAGGAAGATGTTTTAAATAACTGAAATTAAGTTTTCCCTCCTCTGCTTCAACCTTTTTATTTCCTAAAAGGAAACTGGAAGGCAATTATCTACCAATGAAGCATTACTACTCAGATTTGAATTACACAAGGCACAGGAAATCCAAAGTTGAAAGTTCACACCATAAAGTTTTTCCTTTGCCATTCCCAACAGCCGCATTACAATAGACTTTTCAAGGCGCTTTTCTCAGATAATTCTTAAAACTCAGTGCCTTCCATTATCTATGTCTGGTCTTGCAAGCACTAATTTCCAACATTTCTCAACTCCTTTAAAGTGCAAAATTACACTAGTGCCGCAAATCAAATTCATCACAGAAGGCAGAAAGGTTTTTCAATGGGTTTTTCATTCTCCATAAAACACTTGGTGCTCACTGGTTCTTACACTGTACTTACAAATATGGAGACATCCCACATATTTATTATGTGGCATGATATTTACCATTTGTTCTAGATATATTTTGTCATCACTTTTTTACGTCAATCACTGCAGTATTAGCAATTAAACTTTCTTTTGCAATAGCTTCCATTTCTTTCCCTCCCGCCCCCGTCTTGCTTTTTTCTTATTTCTTTTCCAATCCAGTCCATACACTTCAATAAGCATAAGCACTGTAACTTTTCATAAAACTATTCTTTTTTTGTTTTATTTGCATTTATATCCCGCCCTTCTCCGAAGACTCAGGGCGGGTTACACTATGTCAGGCAATAGTCTTCATCCATTTGTATACTATATACAAAGTCAACTTATTGCCCCCCCAACAATCTGGGTCCTCATTTTACCTACCTTATAAAGGATGGAAGGCTGAGTCAACCTTGGGCCTGGTGGGACTTGAACCTGCAATATTGCAGGCAGTTGCTGTTAATAACAGGCTGCATTAGCCTGTTGAGCCACCAGAGGCCCTTTTATTTTGTGTTATTCTCCCACGCTATAGAACAGTTACTATCGCCAACAATTTCCATCCGAAGTATGGAAGTATAATCATAACGAATGCGGTTCATCTGAAGAATCTTCACACCAATATCTATGACTAGTGGAGACATTTCTCACTTTTCATACAAGAATTTGTGTACTGGAGTGAATAATCACACTTGACAGACAAGCTTAGAATAAAAGAGGCATTTCTTCATGCAATACATTAACAATGTGGCAATGAGATACAGGCATGCATCCCGAGCACTATATTTTTAAAGAATCAAAGCGGGAATCTAGTTTGATCACTTTAGTAGCTATAGTAATCACAGGTGAAATCTGCTTAAGGGATAATCTTAACAATTCATTTCTGTTTTGTTCTTTTGAGCTACCAAAGGTGTGCAAGTAGCCGCTAATGAAAACAATTTCATTTTTGATAAACTACAGGTAGTTCTGGAGTTACGATGACAATTGGGACCAGAATTCCCACTGTTAAGCAAGGCAGTTGTACAGCGCAACATCGAGTGATCGCATCGCTTATCAATGGCAATCTGAACTGCCCCATCTGCCGTCGTAACCACAGGACCATGAGGGTTGTTAAGCAAGAACAGGTGAGATGTCCCAGACAAGGAGTGCTGGTGTTCCGGGCAGGTGCTACAGAGAGCTGGAGGGCCGAGGGGTACAGTGGGGCACACGCCCTATGGAGCATGGGCAGTTGAGAAGTGCTATCCTGGATCCCTGGATCTTGTGCTCCAAAGCAAAGCTCCTCGAGGGAAAAGCAGTGGGAGCAACTTGCAGGAGTGGCATGAAACCGCCCCTAACAGCTTCCCAATGAATTTGCATGTGGGAAGCTGACAGGGAAGGTTTGGTGTTCAGGTGACCAAGGGACACAACAACCATCCTAAGCACCAGGTGGTTAATGGCAATTACATGACCACCGGGATGTGAGACAGCCAGAATTTTGAGGTGCGGTCGTACGTTCCACTCATTCTACAGCATCCTAAATTTGAACGGTCAATGAATTAGTCATAACTTGAAAAATATCTGTCCCCTTCCTAGCTGTAGCAAATGGAAAGAAATACCAAATTGGTCTTCAAAACCTTTTCTGAAACTTCTTTACCTGGATTTTGGATGTTTCTGGAGACCTTTTTACTTTTTATCAGGTTAAAACAAAATTTAAGGCTGGATTTTAATTAATTAAAAAAACTCACAATTGTAGAAATGATAGAAAAGGGGTACATATACACTAGGAGAAAAAGAGAATGAAGAAGAGTAATACCTGCTAAGGATCCAGCCATTAACCGGTGAATATGACTAGAAATGCCAAGCCTGTTCTTTATCACCTACAAAACGATTACATTTGAAGTGTGGAAAAAAAACTCTTAACATACCAAAGATAAAGTTCATTACTCCTTACCATATGCCATAACAATTTTTTAAATACAGTAATCGCACTACACCCAACGATCTTTGTGTTAGCTGCTGTAAGGCAGGGATCTCCAACCTTGGCAACTTTAAGACTTGTGGACTTCAACTCCCAGAATTCCTCAGCCAGCTTTGCTGACTGAGGAATTCTGGGAGTTGAAGTCCACAAGTCTTAAAGTTGCCAAGGTTGGAGACCCCTGCTCTAAGGCATGATTTTACTGAAAAGTAAGTGAAGGTCCTGTATACAATATTAAGCAATAAATCATGATTACACACTAACAAACCAATAACAAGCCAACCATATTATGGCTTAGAAACATCTGGAAATTATTATGAAATTGTTAAGTTTCAATATGAATGGCTATTAAGTGCATGAGACATAAATACATGACTAGAAATAAATCATATTTGACTTCCATTTAATGTCAATGAAAGTTAAAAGCAGATGAAATAAAATATAGTATAGTATTGCCTTTATTGTCATTGTACATCACGTATACAACGAAATTGGTTTTAGCCTCACTGGTGCAATCCATGACAAAAAATACAAACAAGATGAATACTATAAAGAATAATCCCCATGCAAGTAATTAGGGGGAAAAAAAGAACAAGGAAAAACTAGTCACATGTTTCCGCGTGTGTGTGGAGTGATTGTGGTTGTGTTTAAGAGTCTGACAGCCCAAAGATAGAAACTATTTTTAAACCTATTTGTTCGGCTGGCTCTGCTTCGATGTCTTCTGCCCAATGGTAGAAGCGCGAATATGATTATGTACTGCACCACCTTGCTGATTTCTGGAATAATGCCAATTATTCTGTGACCCCCCCCAAAAGATTGTTCTCTTTTGGTTCTTAAATGCAAGTCAAGAAATCAGGACTTATTTCAAGACAGTTAAGGAGCTTGCTCTTGGGTTTATTTCTTAAAACAAAGGTTCTATGGAAAGGATTTGTCTTCTGTCCCTCCCCACTAAAAGTTGTGATGCTGGGCTAGGATGTCAGCTGAAAACAAGGAATTCTGAAATATCCTCCCAAAGAATTAATGAAGCAGAGTTGGCCCACAGCCTAAGGACATCATTTTCTGTGGAAGAATGTTCCTATCTAAATAAACCCATCATTGTTGCTCTTCTATTCTTCCTTTCTTTTAATAGAGGTCAGCAAGGTAGAACTCTTGGTAAAGTACACAGAACCTACAAATACAAAAATATGTATTTACGAGTATTTAGATTAATAATACAGGGTTTTAAATCTTTTTTTAGCAGCAAAAGCAGTGGCATTTTCCTTCCCATGCACATAAAGAATCTGGCTGCTTAATTCTGTCAAAAAAAAGGGTTATGATGATAGAATCGTTTGTCAATTTTAAAGTTTGAAACCACTGCATACCACATAGATGAAGCAACAACTCATAGAATCATCTATTGCAATGTCCTTCCTGTTAAAGACTACTTCAGCTTCAATCACAACAATACAAGAGCAAACAATAGATTTAAACTTAATGTTAACCGCTTCAATCTTGATTGCAGAAAATATGACTTCCGTAACAGAGTTGTTAATGCTTTGAACACACTACCTGACTCTGTGGTCTCTTCTCAAAATCCTCAAAGCTTTAACCAAAAACTGTCTACTATTGACCTCACCCCATTTCTAAGAGGTCCGTAAGGGACATGCATAAGAGCACAAATGTGCCTACCGTTCCTGTCCTATTGTTTCCCTTCATTATATCCAACTAATATAGTTATTGCATGCTTATGCTTATATATATATGCTTATATATTATATAGTTACTTTCATGCTTATGCTTATATATACTGTTGTGACAAAATAAATAAATAAATAACAAGACACAGGTTATTTACCTTTTTATACTGACCAAATGCTGTAAACTGAATTGCACCGTATGGAAAGATTCGAATCATCATTGCTCCATTTCCTTTATAGTATCCTAAGAAACCTTCTTTCTTCGGTACAG
The DNA here is from genome assembly GCF_028640845.1 of Ahaetulla prasina. Taxonomy (NCBI): domain Eukaryota; kingdom Metazoa; phylum Chordata; class Lepidosauria; order Squamata; family Colubridae; genus Ahaetulla; species Ahaetulla prasina. Next base: position 20,490,625 of record NC_080544.1, read on the forward strand.
CGCAAAGTGTAGAAATCACACCTGTCAGCGTTACAGAGCAAACTAACATGTTACCATTTTCACCTCAGCATTTTAAACTGCTCACTTACGAGAACTATTCTACAAAATCCTGTCTTATATAACTTCAAAAGAAAGGCAATTTCTATATGGGCTATTGAAATACTTCCTCTTTAATCAGTAAGTTTGCACTAAACCCCTTGATGTATTATGTTTAATTAAAGACCAACTTGGCACTCAACAGAAGTTTCATCAAAATATTGATGATGCAGATAAATCTAATTAAAAGGGTAGAATAGCAGGGGCAAAATAAATCTCTCATATCCATATTTTAGGAACATTTTGACTTACCGTATTTTTCGGACTATAACATGCACTTCCCACCCCCCCCAAAAAAGTGGATGGAAATGTCTATGTCTTATAAAACAAATGTTGCCGAAGCCCCGCCCACCCGCCAGCCCCCACCCTTCTGTGTCTGCCTCCCAGCAATTTGCCTCCTTGCAGCAAACAGCAAACAGCCTGGTCAGCTTCAGCACAGCATGATTTAGCACAAGCAGCTGATTGGTGATTGGATCGGCCTCCCAGAATACCGACAATCAGCTGTTCCAGGCTGCAGAGATTGCCGCCGCCACCTCCGGGCACCCCATTTTCAGCCTCCGTACGTCCTGTTTCGGGCCTGTTCCAGGCGGCAAGGATCACTGCTGCTGCCAATTGCCACCAATCCCCACTGCCTGGAACGGGCTGAAAACAGGATGCATGGAGACCGAAAATGGGGGGCACAGAAGCGGTGATAGGCAGTGGCAGCGATGGGCGGCGGTGATCCCCGCAGACTGGAATAGCTGATCATCGGTATTCCGGAGGCTGATCCTACCGCCAATCAGCTGCTCGTGCTAAATCAGGCTGTGCTGAAGCTGACCAGGCTGTTTGCTGGGAGGCAGAGGCAGATTTCCCCCCCCCCTTATTCTCCTCTCCAAAAGCTAGGTGCATCTTATAGTCCAGAGCATCTTATAGTCCACAAAATATGGTAATCTTAATATTAGAATTAATATCTATGATTTTAATGGCTTATATGTTATTCCTGTTATTCCTGACTATTGTGAACAATAGCAGCTCTATAATAAATACAGGTGGAAAAATGGATGTAAAAGATTATGACTGAACTAAAAGATCATAACTGAACTAAAACAGATCCAAAGCATTAAAAGACTGAACACGATTATGTATTTCTATTTTATGTGTTTGTGTTTTCACTATTTTCTATTATTTCAAAACTATTGTGTATTCAAAGTTTCAACCAACAATATTTAAAAAATCATTTGTACTTATTCAAAAACCAGAGAAAGAACTTAATAATTTTTGTTCCAATATAGCTTTCAATTCAGAATTTAGCTTTAAAATCTTAAAGGTCTAAACACATTAATAACCAGGCAGTCAACACTCTTATTTGAAGGGACCAATTGATATATTTGATTATTGCAATTGAAAAAATCTATTTTCTTTACCAATTATAAAAATCACACATTATAAGCATTAGATCCCATAATATGAATTTTCTTACCTAGATGTTTATAATGATGATTGTGAGCTTGCAACAAAATCTTTACTCGATCTAATGGTGCAATGGTTGACTTGGCACAACATCCAGCAACACCTTTCCAACAAGCAAAAATAGCACTATTTACTAACTGCCACACATTATTTAGCAAGAGTTATTTTTAAACTTTTATCTTTTCAAGGTTCATCCTGCAACAGGTAAGCACTGCTTTCTCAGTCAACAGTTATAATCTCTGCTAAAAAAAATACTCATGTTATTTCTCAATTTCTGATGAAATAGAAGGTACACTGAAAAAAGTATGAAATTGTTAAGAATGCATTTAGTGTATCTAAAATCTAAACGGATCTTTCATAAACAATAGTTTTCTAAAGATGTCTATGGAGATTCTCATTCATCCAGGCCATAGTTCTGGCCAGAACTGATGAAGCTTCTTGGATGAGAAGTGAAACATTTACAGGGGGGAAAAACAAGGAAGTCCAGTTGCCTTTTGAAAAGCATCTTTGGGGAAGTTTTCTAAAGAAATATTAGAGGATGACTCGGAGTTGTTGAGAGTTGGGCAGCATACAAGTTTAATAAATTATGACTACCAGAAAATATGAGAATTTAACATCTAACATCTTACCTTTTAACATTTAAGAGTTTAATTCAGGAAATTCCTAATTCAGGTCTCACCTCAATCTAGTAAATTAGTCATCACTTTTCACAATGTTTTAACAATTTATTTAATCTATAGAAAGCAAATCTGCAGTGCTATTTAAAAAAATCAAAGCCAAGTTTTGCTAACAAAGCTGTTAGAAGTGAAGAAACAAAGGAAGAGGGGGGACCTTTAACAATCCTATAGCCTTTACTATGGGTAGCTTTACAGTAAAAAAAAAAATCCGCAGTTTACCATCCTGCATTTGTAAAGCAAGTACACAAGTAGCTGGCCTAATAGGAGTGTTATTACATGCACAGTTCTTTGGGAACACAGGCATACAGTATTGCTAAACATAGTAAATACTAAAACAACTATTAGCTGAATCTGCCAGCTGTGTAGAAACTCTTGAGAATCAGTTCCTTAAAACCATAAAATCCTATAATTCATGAACTCATATGACCTGACAGCCCTCCTGAATTACAGTACTCAGGATTCCTACTCACTTTCTTTTGAAAAAAATGTACAAAGATGAATCATCTGTATTTTTGCTGATCTAGACAGGAAGCAATTACAGGAGCTGGAATGGTTTCTAAGATTTCACGCCTGCCCTCATTTTTGTAATGAGGTTTTTGAACTGCCTGTGCATCCCTTCAAAGAAAAAAAATAAAGTATTGTGGACATAGAAGAACCAATTCAGTATAGTGGTTAAGATGTTGGCTAAAAACCAGGGAATTATAGGTTCTAGGCATCCCATTAGGGATGAAAGACAGCTGGATGTCTACAGGCCAGATTTTCTCTGTTGGCCAGGAGTACCAGACAGGGTTGTTGATGCAGGAAAATAGAAGACAGGAGTATGTTCACCTTCTTGAGTCATATATGAAAAAAGATAAGATATAAATATATAGAGAAAGCAAGCTTTTATGGAATTCCTGTGTTTCAAACCACCATATAATACAACAAAATTTTCTTTCTTGCAACACAGAATTACTTCTTGCTAAATCACAGTGCTGTACATTTTTCCCCCCCAAAAATCAATGTTTTGTCTTGTTACTTTACCCATTACAAGTCCCACCTCAAACTCAGTACGAATTATGTAAGAGAGCTAGTTTTATGTGTTCTAGGCACTCAGCTGAAAAACTGTGAGACGGTGAATCCTAGTCCCCACTTTTGAGCACCAACCCAGCTGGGTGACCTTGGCCAGGTCTCTTTCAGCCCAAGGAAGGACGCCATAGCAAGCCACTTCTGAACAACCTCACCAAGAAAAACTGCAGAGACTTGCCCAGGCAATGAAGGGACCAAACAAAAAAAAGAGAGAGAGAAAAGAAATGAAACCTATAATCTATAAACCCATAATACATTGCTTATTTGTACTCTATGACTATCATTAAGTGTTGTACCTTATGATTCTTGATGAAGGTATCTTTTCTTTTATGTATACTGAGAGCATCTGCACCAAGACAAATTCCTTGTGTGTCCAATCACACTTGGCCAATAAAAAAATACATTCTATCCTATCCTATAATCTTTGTAGGATGCTTTTCAGCTTTAATAACTCCCCAGTACAGTGGTCTCCAACAGTAGCAACTTTAAGCCTGGAGAACTTTAACTCCCAGAATTCCCCAGCCAGCTTTGGGAGTTGGAGTCCTCCAAGCTTAAAGTTACCAAGGTTGGAGACCCCTGCCCCAGCATATATATGATATCAATATGTTGTTCGATATTACTTTAACCAGGAGAATGGACACCCAAGCTTCATTGCTCATGTTCCCAGAACTATCTGAAACCGTTTGCAGCTTTTTTCCTTAGATATTCTTTCTTTCCCTGCAACTTTTCACCAACTGACATTTCTTCCCTATTTTTTTGACCTTAGAAAGGAGGCAGATGGGAACAGGTAATTTAAGGTAGGGTTTTTAATATTGGGAGCAGAGCAATTCCAAGATACCCTTTCCAAACCCCATTCAGACGAGCCAGATTCTAGAGAGCAGCCCACGAAGCCACTTCCTTAAGAAAATAAAATAAGGAAAATCAGTCCAGCAGCGGCCCTGAAATTTAGCCATGAGGTTGTTTTATTATTTACTTTATTCATTGAACATGAAACTCTCAACTGAACATTCAAAAATACATCACAAATAGTTTGGCTGGTGCTAATGGTTGATACAGGTTGCTGCCAACATCCTAGGTATCAACCAAGTACCTTCTTACTTATATGTATGTATGTATGTATGTATGTATGTATGTATGTATGTATATATTTATATATATATATATATATATATATATATATATATATATATATATATATAATTATTATTATTATTATTATTATTATTATTGTTATTTACTTTATTCATTAAAAATGAAACTCGGTCAACTGAACATTCAAAAATACATCACAAATAGCATTGACTGGTGCTAAATACGGGTTGCTGCCAGTGTCCTAGGTATCAACCAAGTACCTTCTTACTTATTTAATAATTACTTACATTATTACTATTATTATTATTATTTTATGCGTTAAAGAGTCTGGAGCCGTTTCTGAGCAGGAGGCTTCTTTTAAGACAGAACGAGGCCATCCCGGATCGGCCGCGAAGAGGAAAGGCCCTCCAAGCCGCACCTGGCTCCCACCGCCCGCTTCCCCCACCCCCCCTGGACTCACCTCCGGCCACCAAGGAGCGCAGCCAGTAGAAATCCCGCTGGGTCGGCGGCGAAGGCAACCGGGCGCCGGGTCCCGCGGTGGCGGCTGTGGCGGCGGCGGCTTCCGTGGCCATGAAGCCGATAGTTGGCTGGGCTTTTCCGAACACCAATACTAGGAAGTGGCGGCGGCGGCAGCAGAACAACTTCAGCCCATCCTAGCGCCTCCAGCAGCACATGAGGCCGGGCGGGCCGGGCCTCTCCGCCCAGCTTCCCCGGCCCGTGGCGCCCTCTGATGACGTCATGGGCTCGCTGGGTCGGCAGCCAACCTCAACCGCGGCAACTGGAAGATGGATGGTTGGATCCCATCCAATCCAATCCAACCCAAGCCAGCGCCTATTACTAAGGCGACCAACCTTTTTTTACAATGAGGAGGAGGACACAATAGAATAGAATATTTTTATTGGCCAAGTGTGATTGGACACACAAGGAATTTGTCTTGGTTTATATGCTCTCAGTGTATATAAAAGAAAAGATACCTTCATCAAGAAATTTAAGGTACAATTCTGAGAGAGAGAGAAAGGAAGAGAAGAGAAGAGAAGAGAATTTTTTATTGGCCAAGTGTGATTGGACACACAAGGAATCTGTCTTTGGTGCATATGCTCTCAGTGTACATAAAAGAAAAGATACCTTCATCAAGAAATTTAAGGTACAATTCTGAGAGAGAGAGAAAAGAAGAGAAGAGAAGAGAATTTTTTATTGGCCAAGTGTGATTGGACACACAAGGAATTTGTCTTGGTGCATAGCTTTCAGTGTACATAAAAGAAAAGATACCTTCATCAAGAATTCTTAGGTACAATTCTGAGAGAGAGAAGAGAAGAGAAGAGAATACAATTTTTTTATTGGCCAAGTGTGATTGGACACACAAGGAATTTGTCTTGGTGCATAGGCTCGCAGTGTACATAAAAGAAAAGGTACCTTCATCAAGGTACAACATTTAGAACACTTAATGATAGTCATAGGGTATAAATTTAACACTTACTGATACAACACTTAATGATAGTCATAGGCTACAATTAGGCAATCAGGAAAAAATAAATTGAAGAAAAAAATAGAGTATGATAAATGCATAATAAGAAACATTTGTAACAATAACATTTTATACTGTATGCTTTCCTGTGTATTAATTATTATTTAATTGAGTACTTTTCCATCAAATGAATATTTTTGGTCAATGTATCGTTTTCGAACAAGATACTGGAAATATCTGAACAAGAAATATTCTTCATTTTGAATTTTACGGGCAAGTGCTGCAGGTAGAGTATTGACGTTCAATCACGATTTCTCACTTTTCCAAAAATCATTAGCAATTGAATAAATAAAATTATTAAAACTGAAACAATAACATAAACTTGTAAATAAAATTATACATATTTGGAAATTATTAAATAGATAATGAATTAATAAAATGTGAATTATTGTGCTCACCTGTGTATGATTATTTACTGAGAAAGAAGTGAGTCTAATGCGTGCGCGTGTGCCATGTCGTGTTTCGGTAAGAAGTAAACAAAGCCCTTGTGCATGGTGCACTCTTGTGCGCTGCGCATTCTCTCAAAACAATTCTGTGCGGAGTGCATGGGTCTCATCACGTCTCGCCGCACAGTAGCGAGCCTTGACAAATCATGTCAAATACAAATACGTCACATCACACACAACTGATCCGCACGGCATCGATCGAATACGGAGATTTACAGATTAGTCTTCAAATATCGAAAATGAGGACACTTCGAGAGAGGATAGAACTTACCAAAGAAGGACTATTCTCCCTAAAGGAGAACGATTGGTCACCACTATTTCAGAAGTGGTTGGTTGCTGACTTCTTCTAAGGATTGTTCAATCTCCCAGCTAAACTGGGACTTCCTTGTGGTCTGCCATCCACAAGCATCAGACTGCTAAGACTTTTCAGCTCTTGAGCCCAGACAGAGGCTGCCCCAATTGGAGGCTTGGGATGGATGGATGATTTCACTCTCTACAGCTGCCCACTCAGAGTCAACTCCAAGAGGGTCATTGGAGTTAAAAGACGGTCTGACAGTTAAAACAGGAATAAAAACAGTTGTGCTTGGGAAAGGAAACTATTCATCACTTAGGCAAAACCCAATTTGAATGCTGATCATCCTATCCCAGGTCTTCAAGATGCTTTGACAATCAGGCTGATTCAGGGTTGCGTGGTTCTCTGGGGAGGACAGCTGTTCCAGATCTAACTGGCAAGGGAAGGATGGCTTAGCTGGTTCTGTTGAGTGGGCTTCAAGAGTGTTGTGTGTGCAAAAGGACTCACCATTTGAATTGGCATCAGTAGGGCAGAGTCCCCCTCTTCATACTGAAAACAGCCTCAAGCATCCCTCTTACCAAGCCCCACCCCTTTTATTGTGACATCACAACTTCTCCGTAAGGAGCAGTTTTGGCATCACTTTGACAAAACCAGCAGCAGCTGAAAACACTTCAGTTGACCCATCAGTAGGAATAATACCAAGAGGTTGCCAGTAGGGCAACTCTTCTTGACTCAAGTGGGCTAATTTACAGAATATCCCCAAATCCAAGACCCATGACTCCCGAAAGAAGGGAATGAAATTTTGGGAAGCTGTGATTGCTTCAGGGCTGCTGGCTGTGGCTGAGTTGTTACTGTAGTCATGACCATGATACAGTCCTTTCCCAGCCGGTCTCCCAATATCTTGCTCCTTCCCCCACCACTTACCTGCCTGCTGGGGAGGGGAAGGGAGGTAAGGAAGAAAGATTTCCAATTCTCCCTGCTTGATTCCCGTAAGGAAACTCAATGCCAAAGCTCTTGGGAAATTGTACATTTTATTTATTTTTATTTATTTATTTATTTGTCAATCATATATAAGATAGCAGGTAAAAGTATAAACATAATTTGGATACATGAAAACAGTAAGTAAAAAAGGAATATTAGGACAGAGACGGTAGGCACGCAGGTGCACTTATGCACGCCCCTTACAGATCTCTTGGGGTGTAGGTCAAAAGTAGACAGTTTAAGCTTAAAGTTTTGGGGGTTTGGGGAAGGAACTATGGAATCAGGTAGTGCATTCCAGGCATTGACCACTCTGTTGCTGAAGTCATATTTTCTACAATCAAGTTTGGAGCGGTTTACCTTGAGTTTCTATCTATTATTTGCTCGTGTATTGTTGTGGTTGAAGCTGAAGTAGTCATTGACAGGTAGGACATTGTGGTAGATAATTTTACATACTATGCTTAGGTCAGATTGAAGTCTGCGTAGTTCTAAGTTGTCTAAGGCCAAAATTTGGAATCTGGTGGCAGAAGGTATTTTATTGCAAGCAGAGGAGTGAAGGACTCTTGTGAAATATCTCTGGACTCTCTCGATTGTATTTATGTCCGATATGCAGTGCGGGTTCCAGACAGATGAGCTGTATTCAAGGATTGGTCTAGCAAATGTTTTGTATGCTCTAGTTAGTAGTACAATATTACCAGAGAAGAAGCTACGCAAGATTAGGTTAACAACTCTTAGTGACTTCTTGGCAATGTTGTTACAGTGGGCTCTGGCACTTAAATCTTTAGAAATGAGTACTCCAAGGTCCTTGACAGAGTGAGGGTCAGCTATAAGGTCATGTCCATCTAATTTGTATTTTATGTGGGTTTTTTTGCGATTTTTTTTGCCAATGTGCAAGACAGAGCATTTGTTAGTTGAGATTTGAAGTTGCCACTTGTTAGATCAATCTGACACATAGTCAAGGTCTTTTTGAAAGATAGTTGCATTGTCTGTAGTTACTGGTCTCACTGCTTTTTTCTCACCCTTGATCAGTCTGTTTAGGTAAGGAAATACCTCTGAAATGACCAATGAGACACAAGTTGTCTAATGCTCTACTAAATGTATTGGCTTCTTGATTGTTTCCGTTGAATGAAAATCCCCCAATAATTTATGTCTCTGGAAATATCCATTAGTTTCCCTCTAATTTTAACAAGAATAATTCCTATTTATGCTTCTTTGTGTCTTTGTGTCTTTTGCTTATGGGTTTTTATGATGCTTTGATCGGATCTCTTCTTCACATTCCAAATGGAGAGGAAGGGCTTGCTTTTTAGAAAGGAGCCTTTGACTAATTTTTTTCGCTTCTCACATCTTCATTTTCTTGGCTCTCTTGGCATTTCCATTGTTGGCTATAGTGGCTAATAACTCTGTAAACTTTATATTGACAGCTGGGATCAGATGGACTGGATAGAAGATATTAGAGTAGACCAGTGATGAAATCTAATTTTTTTTTATTACCGGTTCTGAGGGCGAGCCTTGGTGGGCATGGTGTGGCTTGGTGAGTGTGGCAAGATAAGTATACTGCAAAATCTCCATTCCCTCCCCATTCCTGGGGGAAGGATATTGCAAAATCTCCATTCCCACCCCACTCTGGGGCCAGCCAGAGGTGGTACTTGCCAGTTCTCCGAATTGCTCAAAATTTCTGCTACTGGTTCTCCGAACTGCTCAAAATTTCCGCTACTGGTTCTCCAGAACCTGTTATGACCCAGGTTCCTGGACCCGGACTCCTGGATTCGGATGATTCAGAAAGTGAGGAAGAAGACCTGGCAAGCCCTGCTTCTCTTGGGCCCTCTCCCTCCCTGGCACCCATTCAAAGGGAGGAGGAGGGGCCGTCAAGGCCGGATTCTCCCGAGCCTTCTTCTGATTTGGCAACGCCCCAAGAACAGTTTGGAGTGATGCAAGACTGCGCAGACGTGACTGGCGCGTGCAGCAGAGGAAGCGTTGGGACAAAGCCAAGGAATGATGGTCATGCAGTGACATCTGCAAAGACTATAAATAGGAGGCGGGACTTCCTGGTTTTTTGTCTTGGACAAAGCAATGAATTTGCGCGGGCAAATCAATGGAGGGTATCAATGGAGGGAAGAATATATTCATGAGTAATTCTGGCCTTATCTATAATTTCCTCGTTATCTCCAGAGACTTGGCAGGCCCGTGGGTAGACGTGGCCAAGACATTTATCTATGTAAATAAAGTAGAAGAGAAGGCCTTTGACTGACTCTTTGTTGGGAGTATTGGGGGAGGGAAACAGAACAGAACCTTTCAGAACCTGCTGGATTTCACCCCTGATCAGATGGACTAGATAGAAGATATTAGAGTAGATGAAGAACAGTGAATCAGGTGCTTATTGAATACAAGAGGGCTTTGGAAAGATTGGGAAAGGGCTCTTGAGTAATGACATCAAATATTTTGTAAAGAGGGGTTGATATATGTGTGTCGAAGAACTGAGGAAGGTTGTTGTGTCCCACTCCTCCGCTGACGGCCGGGTCAGGGAAATCCGAATCAGGTGTGCCTCTGCAGCTCTGCCAAAGTCCTAGCAAAGTCCTCAGGGCAGACAGGAGACCAGAAAGTGACTTCAGCAAGATATGTTTAGACTTTGCCTGACTCAGAGAATGCCAGAAAGCAGATCCTTTATATAGGCCATGGGGTGTGGCTCCATGACTCAGCACTTATCCAGGCCTGCCCCTCCCTTCCTTCTGTTGCCTCCGCCTATCAAGTCTTCTGACGCGAGGGTCACTCCAGTCGGCAGCTGTTGGTAATTGACCTTCCTCAGGCTCACATGCTGTGGAGGAGGGGGAGGGGTCTAGTTGCTCCGTTTTCCTGGGCATGGAGCCAGAGCTGGGGGCTGGAGGTATTTCTTGCTCTTCAGCCTGTCTGGGCATGGAGCCAGGGCTGGGGCCGGGAGGCATACTAGAACATTCCTCCGTGTTCGGAAGCAGATAAGAAGACCCCGGCTGAGGTGAGATTGGACGAGACACAACAAAGGTGAAGGAAAGAAGTGAGGACGAAGGCAGAGAAGAGTCAAAAAGGTGAATAACACTGAAAGACGAGTCACTGAGCTAAGCATGCACCAGCATAGCACAGTTGATTTTAACCATGTGTGGGATGCTTCTGAAGTTACGGCAACAGAGAGAGGGGAGCCTGCCATAGCAAGAACAGCCTGAGCCTGATGTGGTAGAAGCTAAGCTATCACGCCAGATTTCTCCCAACAGAAGCCTGTGAACTGGTGAAGGGATCTGATACTTGCTGTCAAAGCACAATTATACTAGATGAGGTGATGCCAGGAAGCTTCTGTAAGCAGGTGTGGCATAAAGGGAGCCTGTCTTCCTCCTTAGTCAGCAGTTGCCTGTTAGAATAGAATGAATCATGGAACGATAGAGTTGGAAGGGACCTCAGAGGTCATCTAGTCCAGGGGTCACCAACCTTTCGGACCTCAGGGACCACTAAATTCAGAATTTTAAATCCCAAGGACCACTAATACGATCTGCCTAATGACCGGCTGGATGGGTGTGGCTAAGTTTTTATTTTATTTTATTTTATTTTAATTTATATCCCGCCCTTCTCCGAAGACTCAGGGCGGCTTACATTGTGTTAAGCAATAGTCTTCATCCATTTGTATATTATATACAAAGTCAACTTTTATTGCCCCCAACAATCTGGGTCCTCATTTTACCTACCTTATAAAGGATGGAAGGCTGAGTCAACCTTGGGCCTGGTGGGACTTGAACTTGCAGTAACTGCAAGCAGCTGTGTTAATAACAGACTGCTTAGTCTGTTGAGCCACCAAGTGGTCATGTGACTGGGTGGGCAGGGCCAACTCGATATTACTCACGTCAAGGGGTGTCTCACCAGCTTCTACTTACTCCTCCCCTCCCAGCCACTCCTCGCTTCCCTATCCGGGCTCCTTAGGGCCCCAACAGGAAGCAGTTGTTGGAGCTAAGCAGCCACCATGAGAAAGAGTTGGCAAAACAGCTCTGTTCAAATTGGATCTGACCGAGAAGGAGGCTCAGCAGAAACACCTCACTGAGGACTAGGAGCATAGGCTTTCCAAGCAGAGGGAAGACCTGCGAGAGTGCAAGGCCAGGTACTGGGGCCTGGAGGCTCAGCAGGTTGAGATGGTCACCCAGTTCCAGGCCATGAGGCAATCCCCTCCAGCTCTTCACCACCAGTGGCGCTTCCCTCCAGCCTTCGCCCAAAGCCCCGCACCAGGAGGCTGAAGCAGACCCCAAATCAGAATTTCTCTCCCCCTCTGACCCATAAACAAAAACCCTGAAGGGGGAGACTCTGCAGCAACTCAAACGTTCATTGTACGTATCCGGCTCAGGGGCTGTAGTTCCCTGATTTAGTGCAATATTAAAAAAAGCAAATAATTTTTCTGCGGACCACCAAAATTTTCTCCTGGACCACCAGTGGTCCCAGGACCACCAGTTAGTGACCACTGATCTAGTTCAACCCCCTGCTCAACCAGGAGACCCTAGACCATTTCAGATAAATGTCTGTCTTTTTTTTAATCTTTTACCCTTATTACTTTATAGCAACTCGAAGTGCCCAATATCCCTAACCCTCCTCTGGTCTCCTCTCCTTCCCCCCCCAACAACAATCCTGCAAGGTGGGCAGGCTGAGAAGGAGGGGCTGGTCCAGATTCCCCCAGTTTCCCACCCCCTAGCCTAAGGCAGGACTCAAACTCACAACCTCCCAGCTTGTTTCCCCCACTCACTACACTGAGAAGCACAGCAGGGTCGGAAATCTGAGGCAGTGGCAGTCACAGTTGCAGAGCAGCAACGCTGCCTGGATGTAACCAGCAAAAGACCCCTAATTGCCCCCCTTGCAGCTCTCAGCCAGTCTCCCACTTGTGGGGCAAGATCTATCACACTTTGTGTCTATCACACTTTGTGGGATGCTACAGATTGCTGTTTTTCTCTGTACTGGCTGTTCCCCGTGTTGTGTTGCCTTCCTATAAAGATAAGGATTTGAGACTCAATTGCAGACCTTGAATTTAAGCTACAGCCTGGGATGCTGCTGACCTTAAACTCATTTCCAATTGTCAGATACTAGCTACAGTAGGAAACTGTTAATCTAAATGGCTTCAGGCATTTCAATTGTATTTGATTTCTGGTAGCGCTGAGCAGGAAAAATTAAAAATAAAACATCTTCAGTGTATGTTTCCTTTTGGCCATGTGCTAGAGACAATTTACAACCCCTTTCAGTTTATAGAAAAGGCAGATCCACAAAAACTGCAAATAATGGTAGAAAAGTGCAATGCATATTTTATCCCTTTGCAGAACATCACTCTTAGATCTATGATTTGTCCCTCCCAATCATGGAGTTGCCATGGAATGTTGATTCGTAGGTAATGGAATTAAAAAGACTCCTATTAATATGTAAATTTGGATACGTGCAGGGACAGCATGACTTCATTCTGGATAAAGCAGTAGAAACAGCCAGACTAAAAGAAACCCACATGCGAATTTTGGGGGCCTCCAGGAGCAAAATCCATGCATTGTAAGTCCATGAAGATTCTGTCATCCAGGAAGAGTTTGTCTGGAAGGTGTATACTGTGTAAGTTAGTTCAGCTTTAGGGATGATCCCTTATCTACAGCCTTTGGGCTATAGAAACCCACTGATGTTCTGGTTAAGTCAATAGTTAGTAAGTTTCCAGCAGGAGTGACAGGTAGTAAAGTCACATATAAATGTTTTAGAAAGACTCAGAAGTAAGAAAATTGCCCAGTGCTGGGTGGTGTGCACTATAAAGGCCCTTGCACATAACTGCTGGCAAAAATGTGTGGCACAACACAACTCTCAGCAGATAGAAAGAAATTAATATGCTATATGTGGAGGTTTGATATATTCAGAATGTCGATATGCCAGTAACCAGGAGCAATCTATGACATATACCAGTGTTTCTCAACGATGGCCACTTGAAAGTGTGTGGACTTCAACTCCCAGAATTCCCCAGCATTTTGGCTGGGGAATTCTGGGAGTAGAAGTTCACACACTTTAAAGCTGTCAGGGTTGAGAAATGCTGATATAAACTATAGCAGTGTCTGGAATACCAGTGCTATTAATGCAACCTAATCAGCAGATAACAAAATTCTAAGCTGGTAGCAAGGAGGCATTTTTAGGTGAAAATGGTCACGCATTGAATTGGAAAGTGTGGTTCAACTCATTGCAAAACAGCCATGGAAGAACCCGATTTGGATTTTTAGGTACGAGGAAGAAAAGGTTGCAGTTTTTCCACCTGATTTTTCAAGGGATTCAGCAGCCAAAGGTATATGTTATATCTGTGAAGTATCGGCTTTATATGATCAAGCAATTCATGGTATGTTTTTCCATAGAAGAGAATATAGCTCAGGTGCAGTCCTTGGTGTTCTCTGAGCTTGGTTGCTTGGCTGTAGATGTTTTACTACCCAACTAACTAACATCATCATTGCTAGTGGTGTAAGGTTCGTTCCCTGTTTTTATATAGTAGCTTGGTCTCCTAGTGTTTTATAATGTAGTTTTCTCCTTGGTAGTTCCATGATTAGGGCTATTGTTTTCTGCTTGTTTGTCTGGTGTTAATCCCTGTTTACATGGTTTGGAGAAGATATATTCTGCTCTTTTTGTTTCCTTCTTGGCTTTTTTTTTTTTTTTTTGGTCTCTTGTATGATGTCTAAATGTGGTTTATTTATATGTGGTTATTGGTGGATAAGCCCCTTTTTTATTATTTAGCTTAGTCTAGGATCCTCATAGTTTCCTATTTTAACTGGTTGAGTCTGTCCTTGTGTTCTGAGATTAAGGGATTTGCATTTATATCTTTTTTTTTATTTGCATTTATATCCCGCCCTTCTCCGAAGACTCAGGGCGGCTTACACTATGTAAGTTCTGACTACTACCTGGTGCTCAGCTAGTCTTCTGCCTAGGTCTCCTACATAATGGCTGCTACAGCTCTTACAATGTGTGTTGCAGATGACTCGTGGGTTTTTTTCCTTCTTGGGCTACTGGATGTTTAGCTATAACAAGTTGTATCAGCTGCTTCAGCATAGCAACATAGACATATAGTCTATATAACCTAAAATCTAGGCTTCCTCTTGAGAATCCTGGGTTACCTTGGATGAAACCGGTTGCAGATATCTTTGAGATAAGATAAGAGAATGTTTGTTTCTACTTGTGGTATTCCAAATGCCCAGGAATATCAGACTCTCCTTGAGACTATTGCCAAGGTAAAATCTTTATTTGCACACATGGGACTCCAAGCGAGCTTCTTGATGACTTTTGCAAGTCACATTATGCAAGAATTTGCACATAAGTGGGACATAAAGGTCATCTATTTTAACCCTTAGAAAACAGTCTGCTCCTGGTGGTCAGATTGGCATCCAGTTTCAAAAAGTTGCCAAAATGAAGGTGTGCCTGTTTGCCCCCAGTGTTGGACTAGCACTGCTAAATGTGTGCTATGACTGTTGTTTTTCAATTTTATTTCAATGGTGGCTGCGTGGGAACTACGTTGGGGTTTTGCCTGCTTTGTTTTCACGTTTTGATGAAAGTAAACTGCTATGAGATATCGGAATTTGAGCGGTAATGCAATGAAACTATCAGTTGATCACCTGGCCTTTTAGCCATTGTACAAACCCAATGGTCTGCATGCAATTCAGCGAAGCAGCCTAAGTTTTATCAGGCTTCCACAGGAGCCTGAAAATGATGGCACTGCTGGAAGGAATCAACCCATTAACGATCTCTTAAAGCAGTGGTTCTCAACCTTTATAGTGCTGCGACCCCTTTAATACAATTCCCCACGATGTGGCGACCCCAACCGTAAAATTATTTTCGGTTTGAATTTATCACGCCGGAAGCCGTCTTGGCTAGCGATCTGAACTGCTTGCGATTGCCTTGAGGACGGAGGCATTAAAGCGGAGACTCCTCCCCTATTAAGTTTATCGCGCCTGAAACCAGATTAGGTTAGCGATTGGGAGTGATTGCAGCTGGCTTGAAAGGGAGACATCAGAGCAAAGATTTCTCTCTTTTTTAATTCATCGCGCCTGAAGCCGAATTCGGCTAGTGATTTGAAGAGCCTGCAGCTAGCTTGTGGAGTCAACCATTGGAGCGCGATTCTTCGACTCACAAGTATACTTCCCATATTTCCGATGGTCTTAGGTGACCCCTGGCAAATCATCATTCGACCCCCAACGGGGTCCCGACCCACAGGTTGAGAACCGCTGTCTTAAAGCAACCATCCTTTTTTTAAAGTTGCACAGAAGAAAGTTGGGCATAAATATATAGTAGCAGGGGTGGGCTTCAAAATTTTAGCAAGGGGTTCTCTGCCTGGTTGCTGGGTGGGCATGGCCATGGTGGGCGTGGCCTAGTCGGCCTCCTGCACCACAATGGGGGGGCATTTTATTTTTATTTTTATTTATTTATTTTTGTCACAACAGTATATATAAGCATAAGCATGAAAATAACTATATAATATATAAGCATATATATGAGCATAAGTATGTAATAACTATATTAATTGGATATAATGAAAGGAAATAATAGGACAGGAATGGTAGGCACGTTTGTGCTCTTATGCACGCCCCTTACAGACCTCTTAGGAATGGGGTGAGGTCAATAGTAGACAGTTTAGTTTTTGCCCTCCCTGGGCTCCAGAGGCTTTCCTTGAGCCTCGGGGGCCCATTTCCGGCCTTCTCGAACTTCCGGTAGGCTCGTTTTTCGCCATCCCCGAGCACCCTGCAGTTACCTGCATTCAAAACAGGCCGCATGGGGACTCCTGGGAGTGGTGGGGCAGGGCGGGCGGGGCCAGCCAGGAGTGGGATTTGGGGGTTCTCCGAACTGCACAGAATCTTACCTAGAGGTTCTCCCGAACCCCTAGCAGCCCACCCCTGTAAGGTAGTGAATTGCTGTCATAGAGGATCTAAAGTGCTTTTTTTTTAAGCGCAAGCTATTCTGTTGGGCAGTCTGCATAGTTGGAAGCAAATCCCAAGGATGTCAAGAAGTAGCTACAGGACCGTATAGCCTTAGTTGAAGATTTTGCTTAGATATAGGTTTTCTGATTAAATTAGTTTTTCCATCATAACCAAAGTAGGGTTTACTCAGAATTGTAACCTCCTTATTCAACTCTTTTAAAATCTCAGGCCCAGGATGAGGGAGATTTAATGAATAGAACTATAATTCCCCAGAATTCTCAGCCAAACCGGTTCAGTCTGCAGTCTCACTATATCTGGAAGGCTTCTGTTTGGTCTGAAGTATAGTAGTTCTCTACTTACAACAGTTTATTTAGTGACTGGTACAACAACGTCACTAAAAAAGGGACTTAAGACCATTTTTCACACTTACACTCACATAGTCACATGATAAAAATTCAGATGTTTGACAACTGACTCATATATATGACTGTTGCTGCATCCTAGGGTGAGTTCTGCCACCCATTATTCAGCCATAGGTTTGAGGCAGGGGTGCAATGCTACCAGATTGCACGATCCAGTAGCGATTGTGGCCGGTATTTCGGTGATCCGGTAGCGATGGCAGAGCAAAGCTCCGCCCACCTGCCTGAGTGTCATTAACCCACCCACATGGGTTTTAACCAGGAAGTAATGTGTTTTTTACCTTCTGCGCATGCGCAGGTTTTGCGCATGTAAAGAAGGTCTTGTCGTGTCCCACTCCTCCGCTGACGGCTGGGTCCGGGAAATCCGAATCAGGCTTGCCTCTGCAGCTCTGCCCAAAGTCCTAGCAAAGTCCTCAGAGCAGGCAGGAGACCAGTAAGTGACTTCAGCAAGATAAGTTTGACTTTTGCCTGACTCAGAGACTGC
Source organism: Ahaetulla prasina (assembly GCF_028640845.1). Classification (NCBI taxonomy): domain Eukaryota; kingdom Metazoa; phylum Chordata; class Lepidosauria; order Squamata; family Colubridae; genus Ahaetulla; species Ahaetulla prasina. The sequence goes on from NC_080544.1 coordinate 20,508,060, forward strand.
CAGAAAGTAGATCCTTTATATAGGCCATGGGGTGTGGCTCCATGACTCAGCACTCATTAAGGCCTGCCCCTCCCTTCCCTCTGTAGCCTCCGCCTCTCCAATCTTCTGATGCGAGGGTCACACCAATCAGCTGTTGGTAATAAACCCTCCTCAGGCTCACCTGCTGTGGAGGAGGGGGAGGGGTCTAGCTGCTCCGTTTGCCTGGGCATGGAGTCAGGGCTGGGGCAGGGAGATTCTCCTTCTGCAGTTTGTGTGGGCATGGAGCCAGGACTGGGACCGGGAGGCATACATTCCTCAGTGTGCGGGAGCAGGTAAGAAGGCCCCGGCTGCTCTGAGGGCGGGCAAGACACAACAGGTCTGTGCTAGCATGTGACACATGTGGCACATGCACTTCCGAGCCAGTATGGAGGTAAGTAGATTTCACCCCTGGTTTGAGGGCTACTCTCGGGTGTGCCCTTGTGAGAATTAATTCTCCATACATATTTCCATACAAAGAATGTCTGTGTTTGAGAAAGCCACTTATCCAACTATCTTGAACCATTGTCTGTGTGAATGTATCTTTATGCAAAGGCCTAATTTCCAACTGGACCTATACTAGAGTAAAAAGGATCATGTGGAACACCCCCAAAATCATCCAACTGGGTTTGTTTTTCAGCATTACCCTCAAAATGGGTAGGTAGGCATAGCAATCAAAGTTGTGGGGAAAGGGTAAGGCAATGAGGTTTAAACAAGCTTCAGAAATGTTGACTATTATTCCAAAATTGTGTACCCAAGCACATATATGTGTATGTGTGAGTTTTCTTTTGGTCTCATATAGTTACAAAAAGACTAATTCAAGGATTGACAAAATGTAACAACTGCCTATTGCTGCAATATTGCATACTTTCCTTCCATCCATCCTCATAGTTGACAAATACTCAGTTCTTGATATTTGATATTTTTATTTGTATCTGACCTTTATTGTATTTTTACAAATAACTCCAGTCAGCTAACATATCCAAGAACATATTTTCTTGTTTTCTCTGTAACAACAACCCTCTAAGGTAGATTGAGCTAAAAGAGAATGACTGGCTGTCATGGTTAAGGTGGGACTTGAATTCACAGCCTCCTATTTTCTAGTCTAGTGCTTTAACAATAGAACCAAGAAGAACATGCTTTTTAATGTACAGAAATTAATCCTAAATCACATTAATCTTTATTCATTTATTTATTAAACTTTTTTTTTATCATAAAAAAGTTTTATTTTTACAATCATGTCAAACAACTCATTCAATGTACAGTTATATACAATTAGTCGGGCTTGCCCAGTCACCACCCCCCTTTTTAACATTCTTCCCTCTTCTACCTTCTTTTACTTTCCAGACCTTCCTCTCCTTCTCTTATCTACATCCTCTCCTCCCTCCACCCTACACCTTCCTTCTCCCTCTTCTACCCCTCTTCCTTTCTCTTCTCCTCTTTCCTACCTCCTACTCTCTCTTTTCTCCCTCCCCACCGTTCTAAATGGTAACTGGGCAGACCCGACCCTACATTAATTATATTTATACATCTTCAATAATCCCTGTACATTAACCATCACTCCATCTCTAGCCTCAACCCCCCAATTCCCCTCCCCCTTACCCCCCACCCCCCATCCCGACTTCCCAGAACAAAATGCAGGGTATCAAAACTAACAATCATAATCTAAAATAATTCCTAAATTATAATCTCTAGTCTCTCCACACTTAATCACACTCTCAATTCCCCTCTCCTTCAGAAATATATCTAATACAAAATATTTCCTAAATTTACTCATATGCTATTCGATATTTTTTTATCTGATACTTATTTTGAATATAATCAATCCACATTTTCCATTCTAAAATATATTTTTCTTGTGTATAGTCTTTCAAGTAAGCAGAGATTTTTGCCATTTCTGCCAGATTTGATACTTTAAGTGTCCATTCTTCAATTGTAGGTAATTCTTCTTTCTTCCAATATTGAGCAATCGAAAGTCTTGCGGCTGTTATTAAGTTCAAAATCAATTTAGTCTCTATAGCTGTACAATCCATAATTATTACTAGTAGAAAGAACTGCGGAGTAAACTTAATCTTCTTTTTCAAAATATTCTGCATGATCCACCATACTTTAATCCAAAATGCTTTAACTTTTTTACAAGTCCACCATATATGGTAATAAGTGGCATCTTCACAATCGCATCTCCAACATTTAGCCTGTACATTAGGATACATACATGACAATTTTTTGGGGTCTAAATGCCATCTATAAAACATCTTATAAAAATTTTCTCTCATATTTTGCGCTTGTGTAAATTTAACATTCCTCACCCAAATTCTTTCCCAAGTTTCCAACATTATTGGTTGCTGAAAATTTTGTGCCCACTTAATCATACAATCCTTAACCAATTCAGTCTCTGAGTCTATTTCTACTAATACATTATAAAACCTCTTAATAGATTAATGCCAGTGATGAATCAATCAAATAATAATTCATAATGATCAGTCAGGATTTATTAAGGGTAGGCAGATGAGATATAATGTGAGGCAAATCGTAAATTTACTTGAATATTTGGAACGAAACAACCAAGTCTCAGCGGCATTCCTTTTTTTGGATGCTGAAAAAGCTTTTGATAGATTGGATTGGCAGTTTTTGTTTAAAGTAATAGAAAAAATGGAATTTGGGGATTATTTTATCCATGCAATTAAAGCAATATATCAGAAGCAAACAGCACAAATAATAGTAAATGGTGGGTTAACAGAAACTTTTAAAATTGGGAAAGGGACGAGACAGGGATGTCCCTTGTCTCCATTACTTTTTATTTTAACTTTAGAAATTCTTCTGAATAAAATACGTGGTTCTGATCGAATAAAGGGAATTAGAGTTAAACATCAAGATTACAGATTAAGAGCTTTTGCAGATGACCTGGTTGTTACTGTATCTCAACCAATATACTCAGTTACTGGTTTAAAAGATATAATTGGTCAGTATGGCAAAGTATCTGGATTTAAGGTGAATCAGCAAAAGACAAAGATGATAACTAAAAATATGAATATACAACAAAAAGAAGAGTTAGAAAGAACTACAGGTTTTGAAATTGTTAAAAAGGTTAAATATTTAGGAATATATATTACAGCTTCAAATGTTAAATTATACAAAAATAATTATGAGGTATTGTGGCAGAAGGTATGGAAAGAAATGGAGAGTTGGAAGAAGTTACAACTATCTTTGCTGGGAAGAATAGCGGCTATAAAAATGAATGTTTTGCCCAGGTTTTTATTTTTGTTTCAAATGATACCGGTGCTTAAGAATGATATTAAATTACAGGAATGGCAAAAGGGGATTAATAAATTTGTATGGATGGGCAAAAAACCAAGAATAAAATTAAAAATAATGCAGGATACAAGGGAAAGGGGGGGTCTTAAAATGCCTAACTTAAAATTGTATTATGAAGCAGTTGTCTTATCATTAATTACTGATTGAATTAATCTAACTGAGGAAAGAGTTTTGAATATAGAAGGTTATGGTTTGTTATATGGGTGGCATGCCTATTTATTATATGATAAGAAAGTAGATAAAATATTTAAAAATAATATAATATAATTAGAAATGTATTATTGAGGGTTTGGAGGAAATATCAATATAAATTAGATGGAAAGATTCCAATATGGACAATCCCGAGACACATGATAGAAAATATAAATATATATCAAAAGATGGAGGTAGTTACCTATAAAGAACTTCTTTGTATGGAAAAGGGGGAATTACAATTAAAATCTAGAGAAAAGATGTGGGAAGAAGGGAAAAATTATACATGTTCCAATATGGACAATTACAAGGTAGATGGAAATTAGATCAAAAAATAGGTGTTAAGCAAATTGAGGATAATTTGTTAAAACAAATGAGAGATCAAGGCCAACAGCATTTATTTATTAAACTTATATGCTGCCCATATCTCCCAAAGGTGACTCTAGGTGGCCGACAATCATTAAAACACCAATATTATATAAAACATTTAATGTTAAAACAATAATTATATTTCATTTGATTAAAATTGACAAAGATGGGGGAGGAAGATAGCAAGATGTACATGAGGAGGAGATGGGGTCTTATTTGTTTGTTTGTACTCCACCCAGAGGTAGGTTTCAGCAGGTTCTGACCAGTTCTGGAGAATCGGTAGCAGAAATTTTGAGTAGTTCGGAGAACCGGTAGTAAAAATTCTGACTGGCCCCGCCCCCATCTATTCTCTGCCTCCCGAGTCCCAGATGATCGGGAGGAAATGGGGATTTTGCAGTATCCTTCCCCTGGATTGGGGTGAGAATGGAGATTTTACAATATCCTTCCCCTGCCATGCCCACCAAGCCATGCCACGCCCACAGAACTGGTAGTAAAAAATTTTGAAACCCACCACTGACCCCACCTTTATTATTATATTTACAAATAATTCAAAAGGGTGAACATACCCAACACACCTTCTGCCTCCTATTCTCCCTGTGGCTAGTTTTGTTTGTAACTTGGGCTTGTGTAAGTATTTGTTACTAGTATTTTCCTTCCTTATCCAAGATGTGCTGAATATAAGCAACTAATTTCCTTTTCCAAATGAAAAAGCTGTTGAAGAATATTCTTCGCTTAAGGCATAATTTGATTAAGGCACAATCAGCCCTGCAGGTTCTACTTGCTAGTCTTTTTTCTACCCTACTTACGATATTGTCTTATCAGGGACAAACACTATTCTTGCCTTAAACATAATCCAGATACATATATCTGAATATAACAAAGTTCTAGCCAGAAACTTGTGGCAATCTACTTGATATTTTTTCAGTGTAATAATGAATAATTGAATCTCTCCAGACTGATAATGAAGGACTAAGGAACATAATTACTATAATGCCTAAGTTACTTAAGTGGTTATTTAATTATTATGACGCTACATTCATACTGGCTTGCTAATGAGAACATCTTGAGGTGCAATGGAAGTTACCCTATAAAAATGTGCTACAGTTTTTTTTAATTTTTTTAATTTTTAATTTTATTTATTTGTCACAACAGTATATATAAGCATAAGCATGAAAATAACTATACGATATGTAAGCATATATATATATAAGCATAAATATGTAATAACTATACAAAATTGGATACAATCAAAGGGAACAATTAGGATAGGAACGGTAGGCACATTGGTGCTCTTATGCACGCCCCTTACAGACCTCTTAGGAATGGGGTGAGGTAAATAGTAGATAGTTTTTGGTTAAAGCTTTGGGGATTTTGGGAAGAGATCACAGAGTCTGGTAGTGCATTCCAGGCATTAACAACTCTTACTGAAGTCATATTTTCTGCAATCAAGATTGGAGCAGTTCACATTAAGCTTAAATCTTTTGTGTGCTCATGTATTGTTGTGATTGAAACTGAAGTAGTCTTCAACAGGAAGGACATTGTAACAGATGATTCTATGAGTTAAACTCAGGTCATGTCGAAGGCGGCGGAGTTCTAAATTTTCTAAACCCAGGATTTCAAGTCTGGTGGCATAAGGTATTTTGTTGTAATCAGAGGAGTGGAGACGTCTGGCAAGACTTAATCTTGACAAATCAGTGCTAACTTCTGATAACTAACACACTTATTTCAAAAGTATTTATAAATCAGTGACATAACTATTTGTTCTAGATTTGAATCTATCCAACTACTGTCTTAGGCTAACCTTTCCCAGGGTTGTCAAACTGGTGGCCCATGGGCTGGATGTGTCACGCACAAGCCACGCAGACTCCATCTCCGAGAAGGGAAAAAAGACATGAAACTGCCACGAGTTTGACATCTGTGCCTTAAGAGTTCCCCTCTTAAGATTTGTTGAAAATAGGGGTATGTGTTCATTAGCATCTGAAGAGAAAGGTAAAAAATGGAAGAAAACACCTTATTGATTTCAAACCTTCTTGTGGACGCTGCTACATGTACCCTCTAGTTATCTGGCATTTATTCCCCAGGATGTCATGTAAAAATCAGTGTGTCTCAACCTTGGCAAATTAAAGATGTGTGGACTTCAACTCTCAGAACTTTGGGAGTTGAAGTCCACACTTTAAAGTTGCTAAGATTGAGATGCATTGACATAAATGTTTAGCCAGACTTCCAGATGCTTTGAATTATTAGGGCCTGCAGAGTGAAATTCTGCGCCTTTGTAGTCACCGCCTTTGTACCCATGTCAGAGTTCATTCCTGCTTCTTTACTCTAATTTAGAATTCTTAGTGAATACATATCCATTTTTCAGAATAAATGAGTCAGCAGCAGTGGTGAAATCTGAACCGGTTTACTACTGGTTCGCTGGCTGTGCATGCACGCTGTTCGCCTGTGTCGCAGTGCGCACCCACACCAAATGCGAGGTGCACATGCACGTGTGCAGTGCATGCCAAAAGGAGGCATGGGGGTAAGTAGAACAGCATGGGGGGGGCGCCCACAATCTTTTTTTTTACTTTTAAAAGCATTTTTTTACAACCTAGTCCGCCGAATAGGTTGTAAAAAAATGCTTTTAAAAGTAAAAAAAAAAGCCTCTGACAATCGCGGGGCTCAGCTGTGATTGTCAGAGTCTCTTTTTTTACTTTTAAAAGCATTTTTTAAAAGAAGCGGTAAGCGGGCGACCGGGTGATTGGGTGGGCATGGGGTGGGGGGGGAGGGATTTTTGCTACTGGTTCTCTGAACCACCCACCGCCATCGCTACCGGATCGGGTGATCTGGTCCGAACTGGGAGCATTTCACCCCTGGTCAGCAGTGATTTATTGTTAACCTTACAATATGCCATATGCCAATAATAGTATAGTAAAATTGTAGCAAACTACAGTGGTATCTCAGTACTCATTGTTAATTGGTTCCAGGAGGCGTAATTAGTACCAAAAATTATAAATATCAAACAATTCTACTCCCCAAGGGGGTAGTAAGTCACAAGGCAGCCAATACCAACAAGTTTTAGCTTGTGTATTGAGTACCAAACAAATGAGTACCAGAAAAAAATTCATATTAAAATGTGTCAAGTATCAAATTTAATGAGTTTCAAAGCAATTAAATACCAAGGTACCACTGTGCATTAAAAGTCCATAAGATGATTTTTTAAAAAATGTACAATAATATATACAGTATCTCTATAGACTCTCTGAAACAATTCTATTGTTGAAAGCTTCAGGAAAGCCAATAACATAGTTGGATGATCTAATGGTTAAGGCACCATGCTCAACCTTAGCCCAGGGGTGAAATGCTTCCGCTTCGGACCGGATCGCCTGATCCGGTAGCGATGGTGGCGGGTGGTTCAGAGAATGGAGAACTCATGTCCCCCCAATCGCCCGATCACCCACTTGCCGCTTCTTTTAAAAAATGCTTTTAAAAGGTAAAAAAAAAGGGCTCTAATGATCACAGCTGAGCCGCACGATCGTCAGAGCCTTTTTTTTTTTTTTTACTTTTAAAAGCATTTCGGCCGAATAGGTTGTAAAAAAAATGCTTTTAAAAATAAAAAAAAAGGTTGCGCGCCACAGCTGATCACCCCCGCCATGCTACTTACCCCATGTCTCCTTTTGGCGTACACTGCACGCGCGCACCTCACATTTGGTGCGTGGTGTGCACTGTGCATGTGCAGCCAGTGAACCAATAGTAAACCGGTTCAGATTTCACCACTGCCTTAGCCATTGTTAAGATTTAACTTCAGGTGTGCTGGCTGGTGAATTCTGGGAGTTGAACTCTTAAAATGGCTAAGGTTGAAAAACACTGTTCTAAATTATTAAAATCTATGTTTTGTAGTTTAAGATACTATGCAACACTGGGCCAACTGTTTCTTTTATGAAGAATACTAGAGTGTACCAAATGTCCATTATACAGATCATTCAAATATGCCTTAGGATTTCTGTTTCCATATCTACAGACCCCTCACATCCTGGACTTAAACTGTTTCAACTTCTACCCTCAAAAAGACGCTATAGGGCACTGCATACCAAAACAACTAGACACAAGGACAGTTTTTTCCCCGAATGCCATCACTCTTTCTCGATGAACGTATCTTTTCTTTTATGTACACTGAGCCCATATGCACCAAGACCCAATTCCTTGTGGGTCTAATCACACTTGGCCAATAAAAAAAATCTATTCTATTCTCTGCTTAACAACTAATTCCCACAACACTGTCAAATAATTTACTAAGACTGTATTACTATACTTCTTCTCTTCCTTACTAGCATCTATCTCTTCCTACTTATAACCATGTTGCTTGTAGCTTTCCATTTATATTGTTTTTACTTGTTTCCCAGTATGATTTGATAGCTTTATTAGTAACCTTGACTATCACTAAGTGTTGTAACTTTTTATTCTCGATGAATGTATTTTATTCTCCTTATGTACACTAAGCTCATATACACTTAGGACAAATTCCTTGCGTGTCCAATCACACTTGGCCAATAAAGAATTCAATTCTATGCTATGCTATGCTATGCTATGCTATGCTATGCTATGCTATGCTATGCTATACCTATACTATACCTATACCATACTCATACTAATATTAATACTAATACTAATACTATACTAATTACTCTTCTCTTCTCTTCACTTCACTTCACAGGCAGAAATCCAAGCTCAGGTGGGTTGCAAGTCTTGAGGGCTGAAACGCATTACACACCCTGGACACACATCCCCGATTCTGTCACAAGGGAGGCTCTTTTGACTTTTCAGCGGACAAAATCCTCCGCTTAGTCCACGTTGGAATAATTACTATCCTAATACTATACTATACTATACTAATCCTAATCCTATACTATCCTAATACTATACTATCCTAATACTAATACTATACTATACTAATTACTCTTCACTTCACTTCACTTCACAGGCAGAAATCCAAGCTCACCTGGGTTGCAAGTCTTGAGGGCTGAAATGCATTACACACCCTGGACACCCACCCCCCTGATTCTGTCACAAGAGAGGCTCTTTTGACTTTTCAGCGGATGAAATCCTCCGCTTAGTCCACGTTGGAATAATCACTATACTAATACTATACTATATATACTAATCCTAATCCTATACTATCCTAATCCTATACTATCCTAATCCTAATCCTAACACTAATACTAATACTATACTAATTACTCTTCACTTCACTTCACAGGCAGAAATCCAAGCTCAGGTGGGTTGCAAGTCTTGAGGACTGACAAACATTACACCCACCTCCCGACACACATCCCCGATTCTGTCACAAGGGAGGCTCTCCGGACTTTTCAGTGACGAAATCCTCCGCTTAGTCCACGTCGGAATAATCCCGCCTTGGGGCTTGTCCACCCCAGTCCACCCCACCCAGGACTTGGCGAAGGAAGCAATCCCGCTCCGCAAATTGGGCGATCCAGCTCGCGTTTTTCCTTGCGCTCCAGGGCTCCGGCCGGCCGGAGAGAGAGAGAGAGAGAGAGCTCGGCTCAGCTCAGCGCAGAGGCGCGCGCGGAGTCGCCTCCCCTCCCAGCGGGTCTGGCCGGGGAAGTTGCGAACTCTGCGGGGGAAAGAGAGAAAGCGAGCACGTTTTCTTCGCCCCCTTTGCTCCGGGTTCGGGGGTGGGTGGGTGGGTTTTCTCTTTACCTGGGAGGGCTTTTTTTTTTTTCCTCCCCCCCTCCCCTCCCCTCCCCTCCCGTCCTGCCCGCAAGAAATACAAGCCGCCCGGACGAGCCATGGACGGTCCCTTGCTTTGCTGCGGCGGCGGATTGCAAAGCCATGCCTCGTAGCCGCTTCCCCAAAACGCAGCAAAAGTGGTACGTTTCAGCGGATCGAGCCCCGGGGGCGGGGGCGGGGGGGGGGAGCCGATCCTGCGGGGGGGGAGGAGGAGGAGGAGGGGTGCCGAAGTCCCTTTGCGCACGTGAAACTTTTTAGCGAGTTGTTTTTTTGGGGGGGGGGCTTAAAAGAGACCCTTTCTCTCTCTCCCCCCTTAAAAAACAAAACAAAACACCGGATCGCCTTTTCTTGCAACTGAGAAGGCACTTTAAAAAAAAAAAAAAAGTTGGCCCCTTAAACTTCCCCACGTTGCCCAAACACTTTTTCGGCCGAGGATCGGAAAGGCCCGTGGATGGATCGTGGGGAACGTTGTTGTCGTGGCTTGGGGGTGGGGGGAAACGACGCCCCGATGTAAAATATTCGTGGTGGTTTGTTTGTTTTTTTAATAATAAAAAAAAAGGCATCCAAGAAGCTGCTACATTTGCCTTTAAAAGGGACCGAAGCCAACCTTTTTTTTAGAGAGGGAAAAAACAACCCGCCGGGCAGGCAGGCAAAAAAGTTGTTTTAAATCTCCCGACGAAAAAAGAGAGGGAACGATTTAAAAGGACGGCTCTGGTTTGGTTGTGGTTTTTTTCCTCCAATTTCTTTTTTTTTTCTTTTAAATTTTTTTGTATTGTTTTAAGGTGATGCACAATCTGACAAACATAACACATATAAATATTGCCTATCTCTACATTTCTGAAACGGCGTCTTCTGAACTTTGCTTTTAAAGAGAAATAAAGTGGGGGCGGGGCGGGGAGGGAAGGAAGGGTGTGGGGTTTTTTTTAAATTTTTTGATTGAAATAAAAAAAAATCGCTTCGCTGTGTGTGTGTTTAAAGAGGCAGAGCATGAAATAAGGTGTGGGGTGTGTGTGTTTTCACTGTCCCCCCCTCCCCCCATTGTGGCTGATCTCTTGGATGGCCAAGAAGTAAAAATGGCATTTAACTTGTTGACTGGCTATTATTCAGCCCGAGAGACCTGACTCTCTTTTGGGCTACTTAAATCCTGGAGAAACGCCCCCCTCCAATCTCCCTCCAGGGAGCCATCTGCTTGAAAATGAGAATCGAGGCCTGGATTGGTCTTCTCACCCCCACCCACCCACCCCCCTCCCCAATTGCTGATAACTTGCTTTCTGGAGGAAGAAGTCTCTCTCTCTCTCTCTCTCTCTCTCTCTCTCTCTCTCTCTCTCTCAGAATTGTACCTCAGGAATTCTACCTTATGATTCTGGACAAATGTATCTTTTCTTTTATGTACACTGAGAGTATATGCACCAAGACAAATTCCTTGTGTGTCCAGTCACACTTGGCCAATAAAAAATCTCTTCTCTTCTCTTCTCTTCTCTTCTCTTCTCTTCTCCCTCTCTCTCTTAGAATTGTACCTTAGAATTCTTGATGAACATATCTTTTCTTTTATGCACACTAAGAGCATATGCACCAAGACAATTCCTTGTATGTCCAATCAAACTTGGCCAATAAAAAATTCTTCTCTTCTCTTCTCTTCTCTCTCTTAGAATTGTACCTTAGAATTCTTGATGAACGTATCTTTTCTTTTATGTACACCAAGACAAATTCCTTGTGTGTCCAATCAAACTTGGCCAATAAAAAATACTCTTTTCTTCTCTTCTCTTTCTTAGAATTGTACCTTAGGGTTCTTGATGAACATATCTTTTCTTTTATGCACATTGAGAGCATATGCACCAATTCCTTGTGTGTCCAATCACACTTGGCCAATAAATTCTCTTCTCTTCTCTCTCACTTTCTCTCTCTCTTAGAATTGTACCTTAGAATTCTTGATGAACATATCTTTTCTTGTATGCACACTGAGAGCATATACACCAATTCCTTGTGTGTCCAATCACACTTGGCCAATAAAAAGTTCTCTTTTCTCTCTCTCTCTCTCTCTCTTCCCCCTCCTCCTCTCTCTCTTTGCGGTTGCTCAACCTTGGGGCTCATTCTAGGCAGCAGTTTGGAAGTTGAGTCACAGGCAACTGGACTCCTTTTGCTTTTTTGAAACGTCTCGCTGCTGCTTTTTCTCCTCCTCCTCCTCCTCCAAGTAGCTTCTTCAGTCTGAACCAGTTGGTTAGGAGAAGATCCCGCTTGCTGAGACTGAAGGAGCTACTTCAATGCTTCAATCCAAGCCCCCTCCCCCAAATAAATAAATAAAAAGAAGCCCAGTTGCCATGACTCAACTTCCAGTCAACTCGACTTGGATGATAGAAGAATCTTCATCGGCATTCTAGGCAGCGGTTTGGAACAGGCAGGCAGCCTTGCCTCCCTCGAGACCTGCCCCACCCCATCCCTTTGGCCCTTGTTCCTTCTCTGCCCCTTGCAGACCATGTGGCCGAGTCTGCAAGGTTTTACTGTAGTTCTGCTTCCTTAAACCTCCTGCAAAGGGTAGAAAGTGAGTGGAGAACTTTCTCGGGCTGTTTCTTGAGTCTCTGAACATGGGGACAAACAGCTTCCCACGCACTGATTTGGGAGGATCGGTTGGGAAGAATCCAGCAGAAATACAACTCTGCATGGCAAGGTGATGCGTGGGTGCCATCCTGATTTCTCCAGCAGCAGTGTTGGGGGACAGCTACTTCAAAGTCCAAAAGTTTGGGCTTTTGAGACCAACGAAGTGGGGGGGAGGGCGGTCTCGACTTTTCAAACGTGCATTTCTTGCTGTGACGCACAAGCGTTTCGTTAATCGCGACAGTTATTCTACCACAACTGCATCTTCATCAGCCAGCAAAGATCCCCAAGAGGAGTGACGTACGTACGTATCCTCGAGCACTCAAGCAAATGTGCAAAGGAACAAGCCGTTGGTCACAGTTCTCTCTAGCATATGGCTCCCTCTTGCGCGTTAGACAGTTTCAAGAAAAAATTGCCTCCTTTTAACATTAAGGGTTAAAATGTGCATACCGGCATCTCTGCATGCAATGTGCCGCTGTTGGCTGGATTACATGAGGGATGTCCAATCCGGAATAACTTGTAATTTAGTAACGCCATAAATATTTTGAATGCTTCTGACCTGCAGCTGCTTGAACTGTTGAAATGGGTCATCTGGCTGCATGGCCAATAGCATTTCTGGAGATTATCCTTCAGGCTGCCTATTTGAATAAAGTGGGCAATTTGAAAGGTCTCCCTCTTTTTTTAACAGTGGGCACAGTTAGTGCCAGTATTGGTGGGGGGTGGTGGTAATGTGACTGGGTGGGTGTGGCCAACTTTTACTTTTAAAAGGATTTTTTCTACAACCTCTTAGCCTGTGATGATCAGGCAACTCAGCTGGGATCGCCAGAGTAAAAAAAAGCTTTGAAAGGGTTCTGACGATACCAGCTGAGTTGCCTGATCGCCAGAACCTTTTAAAAGCATTCTTCGGCCAAAGAGGTTATAGAAAAAATGCTTTCAAGGGGTTCTGACAATCCCAGCTGAGCTGTGCGATTATCAGAGGCTTTTTTTTTTACTTTTAAAAGCATTTTCTCAGCCAAAGAAAAAATGCTTTTAAAAATAAAATAAAAAAAAAACCTCTGATGATTGCACGGCTCAGCTGGAGTGGGGGTGGGCAGGGATTTTTGCTACCAGTTCTCCGAACCACCCACCGCCATCGCTACTGGATCGGGTGATCCGGTCCAAACTGGGAACATTTCACCCCTGGTTGAGGGGTAGATTGTTTCAGTACAAGTATTCCTCAACGTACAGCAATTTGTTTAGAGACTGTTTGGAATTACAACAGGACTGAAAAAAGTGACGACTAGTTTTCATACTTGTGACTGTTGCAGCATCCCCATAGTCACATGATCGAAATTCGCCCACTTGACATCTGGCATGTATTTATGAAGGTTCCGTTGTCCCCAGGGTCATGTGATAAACATTGGTAAATTTCCCAGCCGGCTTCCGACCAGTAAAGTCAATGAGGGAAAGCCAGATTTGGTTAAACAATTACATGATTCACTTAACAACAGTGATTTGCTTAACAACTGTGGCCAAAAAGGTAGTTAAAATGGGACAAAACTCAACAACTGCCTTGCTTAGCAATAAAATTTTTTGGGCTCAATTGTGCTTGTAAGTCCAGGACTACCTGTAACATACATTTGTCAAAGAATCTGCCAGTCATTTCTAAGAATAGGTAAAGGTAAAGGTTCCCCTCGCGCATACGTGCTAGTCGTTGCCGACTCTAGGGGGCGGTGCTCATCTCAGTTTCAAAGCCAAAGAGCCAGTGCTGTCCGAAGACGTCTCCGTGGTCATGTGGCCAGCATGACTCAACGCCAAAGGCGGACGGAACGCTGTTACCTTCCCACCAAAGGTGGTCCCTATTTTTTCTACTTGCATTTTTACGTGCTTTCGAAACTGCTAGGTTGGCAGAAGCTGGGACAAGTAATGAGAGCTCACCCCGTTACACGGCAGCACTAGGGATTCGAACTGCTCAGCTGCCGACCTTTTGATAGACAAGCTCAACATCCTAGCTCCCGAGTCACCGCGTCCCTTTCTAAGAATGCTGAGGTGAGCAATTGCCAAACCGTAAAAGCAAACAAAAGGTAGCATCAGCATGACTTAAAATACCATTTAGAGCAGGGGTCCCCAACCTTTCGGACCTCAGGGACCACTAAATTCATAATTTTAAATCCCGTGGACCACTAATATGATCTGCTTAATGATTGGCTGGGTGGGTGTGGCTAGGTGGTCATGTGACTGGGTGGGCATGACCAACTTGCTTTCACTCACATCGAGGGGCACCTCACCCTCACCAGCCTCTACTCACCCCTCCCCGCCTACCCACTCCTCCCCTGCCTGCCCGGGCTCCTTAGGGCCCCAACAGGAAGCAGTTATTGGAGCTAAGCAGCCACCATGAGAAAACAGCTGGCTCAGTTCAAATAGGATCTGACCGAGAAGGAGGCTCAGCAGAAGGACCTCACTGAGGACTAGGAGCATAGGCTTTCCAAGCAGAGAGAAGACCTGCAGGAGGGCAAGGCCGTGCCTGGAGGCTCAGCGGGCTGAGGTGGTCAGCCAGGCCATGATGCAATCCCACTAGAACAAGGCCCTCCGGCTCTTCGCCACCAGCAGCACTTCCCTCCAGCTTTCGCCAAAAGTCCCACGCCAGGAGGCTGAAGCAGACCCCAACCCACTTAAAAAGATGCTGAAGGGGGAGACTCTCTGCAGCAACACAAGTGTTCATTGCATGTATCTAGTCCAGGGGCCATAGTTTGAGGACCCCTGATTTAGTGCAATATAAAAAAATGCAAATAATTTTTCTGGGTATCACCAAAATTTTCTCGTGGACCACCAGTTGATGACCGCTGATTTAGAGACTTTCTCTTCCTTTAAGAATCAGCAGCAAGTTGTAGCTGAGACACCCATGCCTTTATGAAAATGCCATTGTGTTGCGTGTTTCCACTTATTTACTGGCAACAGGCAACTCGTCTCAGAATCTTTACAGAATATATGCCTGCTTGTAGATTTTTATTGTACAGTTGTGCTGCCTTGTGCATGGAACGTTAGAACAAATCCAGATAAAGTCATCTTCTGGTTAGAAATATCTCTTTCCGCCAAAAGCATTAATAAGCAAAAGAGCAATATTCAGTGATTTTTCACAAAAGACTGAAGCCCTTCGGAAGCAACATGAGGGTTGAAGCAACATTTGTCACATTTCCCAGAAAAGAATGGTTTTAATAGAAGATTAAAAGAGGTGCAGTAGTGGCCAAAGTTGTGGAAACCTTTTAGGAAAAGTGTATTTTCAAAAATACCACTTTTTTTGAGCCGTACCATAAAATTATATATCAGTGGAAAGATAATTTAATCAAGAACTTTTATGAAGGATTTGCTATTAGAATAGCAGTTACAGTATAAAGTAAAGTGAAACACATAGAAAAAAACAAGATATACAAAAATTACCACTACAGAAGAAATGAGATATACAAAAATTATCACCACATCAGTTAATACTTAGTTGGGTAACCTTTAGCATGAATTACGGCCTTGCAACGTTTTCCCATGAAGTCTTTCAGTTCTCCAGCTGTTATAATGTGAATGCTAAGATTGAATGATAGCTTCTATTAACTGGGTTTTGTTGCTGGGTCACTTCTGACTAACAAGTTTCTTTAGTCGGCTCCATAGATTTTCAATTGGGTTAAGGTCTGGGCTATTCACAGGCCATTCCAACAGTGGAATATGATTATTTTGAAACTTAAAAAAAAAATTGGTGTTATTAGCCATCAAACCTCAAAAATACACTTTTCCCAAAAGGTTTCCACAATTTTGGCCACTACCGTAGCTCAGGGTTGAACTGTGAAGTTCTGGTGCCCTGTGAGCCTGTGGTTTGTTTGCAGTCATTCCACTATCTCAGTAGTGGGATGGGTGGGCTTTTTGCTCTCTGTTTATATACAGTAGGTTGCCCTGCCAGAATTCCCAGCCACGCTCAAGAGAGCACCAAGGATTCCTCAAAAATGGTTTTTTATTGGCTGTAGTCCAATCTATTAGGCTTCATGTAGACTTAAGTTTTCCAGCAGAGGTTAATGCCAATTTGAAACCCACACAGTACTTGTAGAGGCCTCATCAAGGTGTTGAAATTTATAAATAACTTGTCTTTGCTGGACTGAGCATGAAGGAAATCTTTCCAGACTTTATTTAAGCCTCAAGTCAAGTTGATTCTTGGTGGCCCCTTGAGTATGTGGATCAGGGGTGAAATGCTCCTGGTTTTTAAAGCTTTGCTGGCTGAGGAACTCTGGGAGTTGAAGTCCGCAAGTCTTAAAGTTGCCAAGGTTGGAGACCCCTGCTCTAGCAGATTGTGTGCTAGAGAGAAGTGCTAACACACTCTGCTAGAGAGAAGTTCCCTGAGGATGAGCTCCAGCATGAGCTGAAAGCTCAGAAGTCTAAACCGCTGGTTCCTGTAACTGACCCCAATTGGATCCTGCCACATTATCCTGGGATATGTATATTTGCCTTCATTTGTGAAATATGAAATTGTTGTATGCCAAATTAGGGGAGTTAAGGGAACACCCATCTGATAGGCACTGTGTTGACGAGGTAGCTTTCGTTGGATGTATTTATTTGGGAAATTTGTTTGCTGTCCATCTCGTATTCAATGACTAGAGGTAAACAGCAGAGCTAACTGACTCAAACACACAGTCTTTTGGTATTTTGGTGTTCTTGGTTAGAGCAGAGAGAGGCAAAGGATTCCCCTTGGCAGCTGCGCATCTGGGATGCAACCTGGCATTTTAAAAAAGGATCAAAATAATGATCTAGCAATATGATAGCTGCAAAGCAAAAGACCAGCAACTTTATTTGCAAGAATTCCTCAGAACCTTGCATTGACATGACAGGAAGTCTAAAATGGGGAGAGGGAGGGAAATACGATTGCACCCTATCCTTTATTGCTCAAAAAAAGAGAAAAGCGGGATTAAAAAGTATCCAAGGAGAACAATTTTGCAATATTTTGGCTTTAGGATTAATTGATGATTTGTGGTTGATTGTATTCATAATGGTGGCCATTTTGTGAGCAGGCAATGCTATCTCCATCAACCATTTTGTAAAGGTATCCAAGGTATGCTCTCAATACTTCCAGTTTTTTTTTTAACTGGCCATAAATTTGCTTACCCCTCTGCTGCTGAATATATTTTTTTTCCTCATTAGTACATTAGTTTGCACTCCTTCCCTTCAAAGCCACTGGGGGTTGTACCATCAAGAAAAACTTATCTCGATGAAGGGATTTCCAAAGTCAGGCACAGGGACATCTTTATCTGAAAGTCAGACGAGATGGCAACCAACCCAGTATTCTCTGCCCCAGTCAAGAGATCTGATCCACATGATTCATCGTCCTGGGCAAATGAATGAATTTCTGCTTGGCAAGTTCTTAAAATGGAGATAAGCAGAAACCTGATGACTGGGAAAGCTACAGTCCAAAAGTTTTGTCTTAGGGGTTTAAATGGTTCAGGCCAGTCCTGGTCACAACTGGCAAGGAAATGAACATTTTGAAGCCAAGGGTCACTAAACAGAGATGGATATTAACTAACAGATAGTAAGCACTGTGTATTGTCCTGGGCCCAGGAGGAGAACAGATGGGGAAAAGATAGAACCTTTCCTTTGGCAAAGAGCTACTTCTGGATATCCATTTCTGTAAGTTCTGCAGAACTTCTGCATTGCCCTCTTGGTATAATAGGGGAAAATAAATAGTGGGTATGCCATTAAGCGAAGCATGTGGTGTGTAGCTGTTGGGTGTAGAAGTTTATGGTGCTTCCTATTTCAAAACGTTTTGGGGCTTCCAATTTCTTATCTCTGAAACTTGCCAAGACTGCTTTGAAAGTCTTAAGAGAAAGGGGATGTCACAACTCTTCATGTTGTTTGCTTCACTATTCAGTGGTTGTCAGTTTAAAGTGGGGGAGGAAGCTTTTCATTTCCATTTATATTGGTGTTCAGTGGACTGGGTCAACTTTTTGTTTTGTTTGTTCTCCAGCAATACTTAAAATTTGGGGGAAATACAAGCCTTCAAAAAAATAAAGCATTATGTAAAAAGGTAAAGGTTCCCCTCACACATACGTGCTAGACGTTGCCGACTCTAGGGGGCGGTGCTCATCTCTGTTTCAAAGCCAAAGAGCCAGCGCTGCCTAACGACGTCTCCGTGGTCATGTGGCCGGCATGACTCAACGCCAAAGGCGCACGGAATGCTGTTACCTTCCCACCAAAGGTGGTCCCTGTTTTTTCTACTTGCATTTTTATGTGCTTTCGAAACTGCTAGGTTGGCAGAAGCTGGGACAAGTAACGGGAGCTCACCCCATTACACGGCAGCACTAGGGATTCAAACCGCCAAGCTGCCGACCTTTCGATCGACAAGCTCAACGTCCTAGCCCCTGAGCTACCGCGTCCTTAAAGCATTATATACAATAGTACAAAAAAATAAATAAACCACCACCTTCAGATGAAAGAAAATCAGCTTCCTCCAGACTTTGTTGCCAAAAAACATGTGCCAGTTTTAATACTATTCCATAGCATAGAGCTAAACATATTGAACTATAGAGCTAAACAAATTGAACTATGAACAGGATTGTCTTGCCCCATTCCCAGCCCCCCCATGCCTTAGGCAAGCTGCTAGCTGTATTACTTTTCCTCTTAGTTCTCAGTCTGTGCAACTTTTGATGCATCTTGCAAATTTGATGTTAAAACTACAAAGATTATAAAAAGTGACATGAATGTTCTAAAGCTTTTATGCGAAACCTGAAATTCTTCACAATACTTTTATTTTTCTTTCTTTCTATTTCAGCTCCGTACGACACAGAGAATGTCCTGACAAATGTGCAGGCTTCTCTTGACATGAAGAACATTTGCAAGACTCCATGAACTCTTTAATTCCAGTATCGCATCTGCAGTTTGATAGAAATGGCCCGGGATGCCAGGTCTTCACGATTAATTAAAAAAGAGGAGATAAGCAAAAAGAAACCAAGTCCTGTTAAAAAGAAATCTTGCCAAGGAATAAAAGATGCCAAGAAAGAGTCCTCAAAGAAGGAGTGTCCTACGAGCTGTAGAAAGTTAATAGAAGACCAGAACGATGGCAAGAAAAAATCCCAAAGACCTAAACCTCCATTAAGTTCGCCATGCCGATTTCTCCGGAGCAGTGTAACCAAAGCCTTTTCTGGAACATCTTGGATGAACCTGGAATTAACGGACAATGTTCTCTTCCACAACCAGCCGCCTTTGAGCTACGGTGGGTTCTCCATGACTCTCCGCAGGAAACCGTTTTCCCATCGGCTGTTTCAAGCATCGACAATCACAAAAGCTAAGAAGAGCGGCCCGAGAAAAAGACAGAAAGCCAGATCAGGAATTTCCTCTGCACTAGAAAGGAAAGAAGTTGAACAGACGACAAGAGCTTTTGCACGAGATTTAAACTTGAATAGTGAATTACCTTCTCCCAAAGGAGATAAGGCCCCATGTTCTCAGGAAGCAGGCTGGTCCTCTGTAGATGATAATCAAGCCAAAAAGAGCGGGATGATGTACCCCTCCAAAATTTCTGTTTCTAATAACAGTGTGACGGATACTTGCAATTCAGGAGTACTAGAAGAACACAGATGTGAAGAATTCGTTTCCCGTGAGCAGGCCCTGGAAGATTTGTTTACTAATACCTCACATGAAATTTTGTCTGAGCCTCTTCTCCACCAATTACACCTTGACTTTGACACTACTTTAAGGGTACGGGAAGATGAATTGGGGACATCCGTAGAACCGTATGCAAAGAGCAACCTGAATTTACCTCCTGTCGCCCCGGAACATTTCTGTTCGCATTCCTTTTCCATGTTGAGCCTTTCCTCAGAACAAGACCTGGCGTTGCATAAGAAAAATCCAGAGACTTCTCTGGAATCTCATTCCAAAACTGGACCCGATACAATGCTACGTCCCTGTGAATCCGAGGCAGCCATTTTGATTACCTCTGAACTTATCTCAAAATTGCATCTAGATGATCTGTCTGCGCCACTGGAAGCCCTGAACAAACCAGATGCTGACCCTCCTATTGCAGAAGAAAAGTATTTGCAGTGCGCCTCTGGATCGGAAGGTTGTTTAAAAGAACCAGATGTTGTAGGAGACCCCCCTATACCAGAGGACGTAGCGCTGGTGCCGACAAACCAAACCCTTGATTCTTCTCCCTGCTGTAGCTGTGAGCCACCAAATGAACAGTCAGTCTGCGAACAAATTTCTAGCATTTCTTTGAGTAATTTCACCTTGGATGACCTCGAACGGACTCTTGAACGGATTGCTGCAGAAACATTCACTTTAGAACCAGCCTCTGCACCCTTCCATCTGGAAAGAAACACCACTAGCCCGGTCAGCAGGGAAGGGTCGAACGAAAGTTTCCCACAATCCCCTAATGCAAGGTTGCCCTTGGGTGCAGGAGAAGGGAAAGAGCCAAGGACGGTGCCATCTAACAAGTCCATTTCAAGGCAGTCAGATCCCTCGTTACAGCTGGGAAGAGATGGAAAAACCACAAACGGTCCTCAGGATCCCAAGAAATGTGACCTCAACGCAGGGGTGGCATCCGAGCCTTTATCTTTTGAATCTCCAATTGGCGGGTGCCTCGCCTCTTTGCAACCTGTGGTGGAAAAGAAAAAAAGAAGGCGTTGCGGAGTTTGTGAACCTTGTCTGCGGAAAACTAACTGTGAAGAGTGTAGCTGCTGTAGGAAACGCAAAACCAGCCACCGGATATGTAAAAAGAGAAAATGTGAAGAACTGAAGAAGCCCCCATTGTCCATTCCATCTTCAAAGCAGCCTGCAGAGGTAAGCAAATTCGTTTCAATATTGCTTGCATTACTGGAATTTGATTTAAGTGTCTGAAATCTGCTTGCCCTTAATGAGAAATAATGGTTGGAGTTCCGAAGGTATGAGATAACACTGAAATCAAACCAGTTAAAGCAGAGGTGTCCAACCTTGGCCACTTTGGAGCAGTGGTGAAATCTGAACCGGCTTACTACCGGTTTGCTAGCTGCGCAGTGCGCACCAAACATGAGGGGTGCGTGCGCATGCACAGTGCGCACCAAAAGGAGGCTTGGGAAGGTAAGTAGAACCAGCTGCCAGGGAAGTGATCAGCTGTGGTGCACGATTGCGGAACCTTTTTAAAAACTTTTTTAAAGCATTTTTTATTACTGGTTCTGGCTAATAGGTAGTAAAAAAATGCTTTAAAGAAGTTTTTTACTTTTTAAAAGCATTTTTTTACTACCTATTCACCTGCCAAGGTAGTAAAAAAATGCCTAAAAAGTAAAAAAAAAAAAAAGTTCCAAAGATCAGCTGAACGACATGCGATCTTCAGAACTTTTTTTTTTTAACTTTTTAAAGAAATTTTAACTACTGGTTCTGGAGAACCAGTAGTAAAAAATGCTTAAAAAGTTTTTTTAAAAAAAAGTTCCGACGATTGTGTGTCGCTCAGTTCATCATTGGAACTTTTTTTTTTTTAACATTTATTACTACCGGTTCGGCGAATCAGTAGCATTTTTTGCTACCAGTTTGGGCGAACCAGCGCGAACCGGTAGCAGTTCACCCCTGCTTTTAAGGCATGTAGACTTCCAACTCCCAGAATTCCCCAGCCAGCACGTGGCCAAGGTTGGACGCCCCTGACCTAAAGTTTTGCGTGTGAATTCTGTTGCAGAGCAGGTAGTAAGTAGAATGCACTTCACATATTTTGAGCAATTAAGAACAGAAGTTTCAAAAGAGGTGGTGAATCCCTTGTTAGCAAATATCATTCAAAATTTATCTTGGTATTTAATTATGATTAATGTTTTGTAAGGAGATGGTTAACACTCCATTCTGTCCTAGAATAGAATAGAATGAATGAGCTGGAAGGGACCTTAGAGGTCTTCTAGTCCAGACCCCTGTTCAAGGAGGATGTCGTGTCCCACTCCTCCGCTGATGGCCGGGTCGGGGAAGTCCGTATCAAGCGTGCCTCTGCAGCTCTGCCAAAGTCCTATCAGGGTTCTCAAGGCAGGCAGGAGACCAGGAAGTGACTTCAGCAATCCAAGTTAGACTTTGCCTGACTCAGAGAATGCCAGAAAGCATATCCCTTATATAGGCCATGGGGTGTGGCTCCATGACTCAGCACTTATCCAGGCCTGCCCCTCCCTTCCTTTTGGTGATGTCGCCTCTCCATTCTCCGGAAGCGTGGGTCTATCCATTGCATCGTTTCGTCTCCAGCTGTTGGTAATCTCAGCTCGTGGCTGGCTTCAGGCACACATGCTATCGGAGGGAGGTTTGTTTGTTCGGCCTGTCCGGGCATGGTGCCAGGGCTGGGGGCTGGAGGCATGCCAGGACATTCTTCCGAACTATCAGCGTCTGGCAGGAGATAAGAGGGGCTCGGCTGCGGCAGGGGGAGCGAGCGAGACACAACAGAGGAGAACCTATACTATTTCAGATAAGTGACTGTCTAGTCCAGGGGTAGCCAACCTTTTTATACCTATTGCCCACTTTTGTATCTCTGTTAGTAGTAAAATTTTCTAACCGCCCACCGGTTCCACAGTAATGTGTCGTGTATCGTCGTCTGCGCATGCCTCTCACATATCGTGGATTGGGTTTGGGGGGTGGCGCCAGCTACCAGCTCTGCTTGTCTGTTACAGCTGGGTGGTATGGGGGGAGATGTGCGAGCTATTCTGGGACGAGGCTCTTTTGTTTGCGGTCGCACTATAGCGCTATTTAGTTTCACTTGCGTAACATGAACTAAACCTATGCGCAGGCAATACATAGTATATTTTCAGAAATTTAAATTGTCACAGGGAATTTTATGAAAACCTAATGAAAATATTTTTAAATAATGCTATGATTTTTTTTTAAAAAGTCAATTAAATTTTTTAAAAAGGAAAGTGCTTCAGTATTGTACAAAATCCCTACCGCCCACCATGAAAGCTGAAACGCCCACTAGTGGGCGGTAGGGACCAGGTTGACTACCACTGGTCTAGTCTCTTCTTAAATCATCTAGTGCTGGAGTGCCCATAATTTCTGGAGGCAAGCTGTTCCACTGGTTAATTGTCCTCACTGTTAGGAAGTTTCTCCGTAATTCCAGGTTGCTTCTCTTTCTGATCAGTTTCCAACCATTGTTTCTTGTCCTGCCCGCCGGTGCTTTGGAAAATAATCCTGTTCTATTCTAATAATTGAATGTTGCTGGTTGGTTTTATTTCAAGATGGTTAGTACGCTTCCAATAGGGAGTGCATTCAGAAAAACTTTCTGCCTTGATTTCGAAACTTTTCTGTTTCGTTTTACATTTTGTCTTACAAACCGTAGTCTTGTAGTTTTTTAGAGCAGGGCTCCATTATCAAGTCTGTAGCTCCAGAGTAAGCGGAAAGAATTGCTCTATTATGCTTCCTTTCACCCTTCCTTTCTACCCTTGTTGGAATTGCAGGTAGTCCTCAACTTACGACCACAATTGAGTACAAAATTTCTGTTGCTAAGCAAGGCAATTGTTGAGTTTTCTTCCATTTCATGACCTGCAAGTGAATCACTGCAATTGTAAGTTTGTAACAGGGGTGTTAAGTCAATCTGGCTTTCCTGTTGACTTCGCTTGTCAGAAGGTTGCAAAAGGTGATCAAGTGATCCCAAGACACTGCAACCGTCATAAATACATATAGATCAGGAGTGAAATGCTCCCGGTTTGGACCAGATCGCCTGATCCGGTAGCAATGGCGGCGGGTGGTTCGGAGAACTGGTAGCAAAAATCCCTGCCCCCCCCCCATGCCCAGCTGAGCTACGTGATCATCAGAGGGTTTTTTTTTTTAACTTTTAAAAGCATTTTTTATTCAGCCGAAAAAATGCTTTTAAAAATAAAAGAAAAAACCTCGGATGAGCGCGCAGCTCAGCTGGGATTGTCAGGAATTTAAAAGCATTTTTTTCTACAACCTCTTTGGCCAAAGAAAAAAATTTTTTGTAGAAAAAAATGCTTTTAAAAGTTAAAAAAAAAAAAAGGTTGGCGAGGCCCACCCAGTCACATTACCCCACCATCACCAAGCCACGCCCACAGAACCGGTAGTAACAAATGTTACATTTCACCACTGATACCCATACCAAGCGTCCAAATTTTGATCATCTGTCCACAGGGATCATGACGGTCATAAGTGTGAATAACAGTTATAAATCACTTTTTTTCAGTGCCTTTGTATCTTTGAACAGTTACTAAAACAACTATTTGTATGTATTTTTTCCCTCTCTTGCCTTAGTCTAAATTTTTTGTTATGCCCAGAAATGCACCCTTTCTACTGTATTGCTACAACTAATTCAAGGGTGGAAAATCTAGAGCTTTCCAGATGTTGCTGGACTACAGCTTCGGCTTACCACACCACTGGCTATGCACAGAACTAGATCAGCCCCAGCTGGAAAGGCAGATGTTTCCCACCTTTGAATATTAATTACTCTATGCTTGATTATTTCTGTTAATTAACAACCTGGTCCTCTGGCATCATAATAATTTAGTCACCAGAATTTTTTTTTTTTAAAAAGGTAAAATAATAAAATACCATATGATTGGTAACCAGAACAAATGCATTTATTTGGGGTTTTTATTGCATCTTCATTGCTTTTATAACTAGCTCAAAACAGTGAAATATATAAAAGACTACCGGTAATAATTCTGAAATGAGGAGAAAATATATGTAATTTCTCATCTTTTTTTTCTGAAATAGAGCAGTGTAATGTTGTGGTTTATCACAGTCAAAATAACTCTCTTCAAGCAGAGGGAATTAATCTACTTTGGGGCTGCTTTTAAGAGGAAATCAGATGTCATTCTGTGGCATTATTGCAAGGCTGGGACTTCTCAGAAATGTCAAGCAGAGATCCAGGCTGCTTCTGAGTTTAGCCAGAGGATGGAGCTATAAGCAAATTGGCCAAACCAGCAGGAAGCATTTAGCCCAGACAATAATGTTAGAAGGGAAGCTGGTTTTGGTTTCCTTTTCTAGTTTATTTTGCCTTTGCCAAACAGAACCTTGAATTTTTCTGTTCCCTGGGGGTCAATCTTGTATATCAAAAGAAGTTTTTGATATATTGCAAGTTCAAGACCCACCAGGCCCAAGGTTGACTCAGCCTTCCATCCTTTATAAGGTAGGTAAAATGAGGACCCAGATTGTTGGGGGCAATAAAAGTTGACTTTGTATATAATATACAAATGGATGAAGACTATTGCTTAACACAGTGTAAGCCGCCCTGAGTCTTCGGAGAAGGGCGGGATATAAATTCAAATTAAAAAAAATTTTTAAAAAAGTTTTACAGCAGATCTAGGAGCCTGAACGGCTGGGAGCATCCCTGAAACTTCGATTCGTTTAAATTCAATCTGAAGCGTTTTGGTGGAAAAAATATGCTTCTGTATTGATATTCCTCATCTCAGCTGAGGAAACTTATTTCTTCCTCCTTGCACTTGAATAGGCTATTTAGCGGACAGGGAAATGTAGACTTCTTCGATTTTGAGTTTCCTTCAGCATTGTATTGTAGATGCTATTTGTGTCTTGGGCGGTATTCAAGGAACGCTTGTTATAATGCAAGGCTAGAGTCTGTCAAATTGAATTCACTGTGATTGTACTGGTTGACGAAAGAAAATAATCGTTCCTGTAAAATGTGGATCGGCTCTAGGATCATTCATGAATGGGAGTGTAATGCCACTTTACATGGGTGCATTTGATGTTACGATAAACCAAAATTCCTTCCTTCCATCAAACAGTTTACATTGTCGCCCACATAACATATGACTGAAAGTGATGTACGCCTTAAAACAACATATTTGTTTACTTTAAATAACTGATATAACCATTCCTCTTAAATAAGTAACGCTCCAAAATAAAATAGGGGTAGCATCAGGATCATGTGAAGGGTAGTACTTTTTATACTACTTTGGTAAGAGCGCACCTGGAATATTATGTCCAGTTTTGGTCATGACGAAAGGAAAAAAAAGATGTTGAGACTCCCGAAAGAGTGCAGAGAAGAGCAGCAGAGATGATTAGGGGAAAACATACAATTAACAGTTGCATGAACTGGGTGTGTTTAGTCCCATGAGGGCGAACCTATGACACGCATGCCAGAGGTGGCATGCAGAGCCCTCTCTGCTGACACGCGCACCGTCGCCGAGGTCAAATCTCCGTGGCGTTTCTTTTGTGAGCTTGTTTCCCTGCAAACGACGAAACAGAAGCTCACAAAAGAAAAATATCTTACCTCTTGCCACGCTGCTGGCGTTGGGATGCCCTGCCTCCCGCCGGCCAGCTGGTCTTCAGGTCTCTGCTGCGTATGCGCCCATGTCTGTGCATGCGTGCATGTCCACGCATGAGCACGTACTTTTCAGTCTGGGCCTGTGCACGCGCGCAGTTTGGGCATTCGGTGGATAAAAGGTTCACCATCACTGTTCTATCCAGTATTTGGGATTCTCTTAACATAAAGATTTTAAAGCTCTACAACCTGGATGGCACGCAGAGCCCTCTCTGTGGGCATGCGCACTGTCGCCAGCTGGTTTTCGGGTTTCCAGTATGCGCATGCACACCAGCCAGCTAGTCTTCAGGTTTCCGGTGCTCCGGGGCGCGAGAAGACCAGTGTTGTGTCTTGCCCGCTCTCACCGCAGCCGGGGCCTTCTTATCTGCTTCTGAACGCCGAGGAATGTCCTAGTATGCCTCCCGGCCCCAGCCCTGGCTCCATGCCCAGGCTGAGGAGGAGAAAGCACCTCCCGGCCCCAGCCCTGGCTCCATGCCCAGGCAAACGGAGCAACTAGGCCCCTCCCCCTCCTCCACAGCATGTGAGCCTGAGGGAGGTCAATTACCAAGAGCTGCCGACTGGAGTGACCCTTGCTTCAGAAGAATTGATAGGTGGCGGCGTCAGAAGGAAGGGAGGGGCAGGCCTGGATAAGTGCTGAGTCATGGAGCCACACCTTATGGCCTATATAAAGGATCTGCTTTCTGGCATTCTCTGAGTCAGGCAAAGTCGAACATATCTTGCTGAAGTCACTTTCTGGTCTCCTGCCTGCCTTGAGGACTTTGCTAGGACTTTGGCAGAGCTGCAGAGGCACGCCTGATTCGGATTTCCCTGACCCGGCCGTCAGCGGAGGAGTGGGACACGACAACCAGCTGACCCAAATAGCAGCTGGCGATGGTATGCGTGCCCACAGAGCATAAGTGCACTGGCCAGCTGGTCTTTGGATTTCCAGTGCACACGCATGTGCATGTTCCGGTTTGGGCACTCGGGGCCAAAAAGATTTGCGATCACTGGTCTAGTCTAATGAAAAGAAGGACAAGAGGTGATTTCATAGCAGTCTTCCAGTATTTGAGAGGCTGCCGCCCAGAAGTTGAGGTTGACCTTTTCTCCAAAGTACCTGAGGGCGTGACAAGAAGTAACAGATGGCAACTTATCAAAGAGAGATCCAACCTAGAACTAAGGAGAAATTTCCTGACAGTGAGAACAATTAATCAGTGAATGGCTTGTCTCCAAAGTTGTAGATGTTCCATCATCGGAGGCTTTTAAGGAGAGACTAGACAGCCACTTGTCCGGAATGGTAGAGTCTCCTGCTTTGAGCAGCGGTTTGACAAGAAGACCTTCAAGGTTGTTTCCAACTCTTACATAGTTACTGTTAAAATATCATAAACTATAATAAGACATAAAGACAATTTCACCAGAGCGAATTCAACAAACAGTCAATCTGGATACCATGTTTTCCCAAAAATAAGACCCTGTCTTACATTGTTTTTGAACCCCGAAATAAGCACTTGGCCTTATTTTTAGGGAGATCTTATTGTTTTGGGGCACATGGAACAAGACGGGGCTCCTCTTGCCGTCTTACTTGATTTCCAGCTCTGCCTCCCTAACCCTAGCCAGAGGAAATGGTGGGGACCGGCTGCATTTAAATATTTTCGGGGGGTACTTATTTTCGGGGGAGGTCTTAATTTCGGGGAAACATGGTAGATTTACAAGACTCCAGACCTTATGCTGTAGCTCATGCACGTGCTGTAGCTGCTACCTCCTGTTATATTTTCTTACATAAGATTATAATTTCAATAATTCTTCCTGATTGGGATTGCAAAGCACAGAGTTTTTTTAAACACAATATATCTTTGAAGGACATCAGGGGTCACTCCAAAAGGTACCAATTTGACCAGGCAAACGATAAAAAAATACGGTCAGTGTTCAAACCATACTGTGAAAGAGATTTGAGTCCAAACAGAAATGAGAGGGAGAGAAAGGGAGAGAAAAATGAGAAAATGATGGAGGGAGAGAATGAGAGGAAAAAGAAACAAATGAGAGAGAGAAGGAGAGAAAATGAGAAAATGATGGAGGAGAGAATGAGAGGAAAAGAGAAAACAGAAATGAGAGGAGAGAAGGAGAGAAAAGAGGGAAACAAATGAGAGAGAGAAGGGGGAGAGAAAAAGAATGAAAGAGAGGGAGGGAGAGGAAAAAGAGAAAAACAGAAATGAGAGGAAGTGGGGGAGAGAGAGAGAGACCCATTTTCCACAGAAGACACCAGGAGCCACCAAACCTGGTTGGGCGTGGCCAGGGTTTTTTTTCATGTGACTGGGTGGGAGTGCCGTTGAGTTGGCCACGTCCACCCAGGTTTTGTGGAGCCCAGTGTTTTCTTTTCTGTGGGAAATGGGTCCAAATGGCTTTTCGAGTATTTAAGGTTGCAGACTCCTGAGCTAGAACAAGCTATACTTGAAAGACATATTGTGTTATAAGCCAAGACAATGTTCTGGTTTCTCAGGTAACCTACAGGAGTATGTGATTTAGGAGCTAAATTAGGGGACTGGACAGAGAAAAAATACCAAAGGGAAAACATTTATTAAGATTAAAACTGCAAGAAAAGGAGAAAATAGCTTTACTTCAGTCCATACCTCCTGAGGCACTTGTTGTGCTGTAGATGCTTCCAAAATCATATTGCCCACTTTTGATGATGCCAGATTATGGTATGATATGATTTTCTGCAAAGTTTTGGTGGAAAATGAAAGAAAATAAGTGTGCTATTCCTTTGACAGATTTAACACCCCTAACAAGCATGAAATGATCCCTTCTCCACATAGGAGTGGGAAGGAACTATGCATTGCATCCTTGTAACAATATCTTTAAAACAGTGCGATGAACCCGATGGTGCTAATCTACTTTTGCCATATTTCTTGATTCTCTGAAAACTCCCCAAACTAGGATAGGGGCACAATAAATCGTCTTCCCTTCTTATTGTTTTCATTATTATAGAGTTTTATTTTGCTTTTCTATACCCTTCACCTTTTGTGTATATTATCCACCAACTTTTTGTAACCCATTATCAGTAATCTATCCCAGGGGTACTAGTCAACCTTTTTATACCTACCGCCCACTTTTGTATCTCTGTTAGTAGTAAAATTTTCTAGCCACCCACCCTTTCCAATGTGCTGTGTATCGTCGTGCCTCTCGCGCATTGTGGATTGGGTTTGGGGGGGCACCCGCTACCAGTTCTGCTTGTCTGTTACAGCTGGGTGGTGTGGGGGGAGATGGGCGAGCTATTCTGGGATGAGGGTCTTTTGTTTGCGGTTGCATTATAGCACCATTTAGTTTCATTTATGTAACGTGAACTAAACTTATGCACGGGTGATACAAATAGTATATTTTCAGAAATTTAAATTGTTCACGGGGCATTTTATGACAACCTAATGAAAATGTTTTTAAATCTATGGAATTTTTTTTTAAAAAGTCAATTAAATTAAAAAAAAGGAAAGTGCTTCAGTATCGGACAAAATCCCACCGCCCACCATGAAAGTTGGAATGCCCACTAGTGAGCGGTAGGGACCAGGTTGACTACCACTGATCTATCCCATGAGATGCCGTAACACTCTATGTTTTGGTGAACCGATGATCTCCAACTGATTTAAAATTATCCACAGGGATTAACGATCCCATATGGAAGGACATTAACCACATAAAAGCATATACACGCAGCCAGATACTGGTCTCTGTAATGTTAGTTGCCTCGAAGTGAAGGATTATATTTCGGCACACTTCACACTACTTGAAAAATAATGCCTAAAATTTTAGTATTCTCAAGAGAGGGATACAACAGCTATATTTGTATTTATTTATTGAATTTATACTGCTGCCTATTTGCCCATGGCGACTCAAGGCGGCTTACAGAATATAAGCACATGTAAAACAATAAAAACTAACAAAAAGAATCATATAGTACAATATAACAAAGTCACTCCCACCCACTTTGCCCCGGCAATAACAGATCACACGAGCCATTTAATGGGCTCTATCTCGCTCTGGATTCCCCAGACCCACTGGCAGAACCAGGTCTTCAGCGCCTTCCGGAAGAGTATTAGAGTGGGGACCATTCTAATCTCTGTGGGAATGATGTTCCAGAGCAGTGGTCACCAACTGGTGGTCCATGGACCACTGGTGGTCCGCGAGAAAATTTTGGTGGTCCGCAGAAGAATTATTTGCATTTTTAATATTGCACTAAATCAGGGGTCCTCAAACTACAGCCCCTGGGCCGGATATGTGCAATGAACGTTTGTGTTGCTGCAGAGATTCACCCCCTTCAGGGTGGGTTGAGGTCTACTTCAGCCTCCTGTTGCGGGGCTTTGGCCGAAGGCTGGAGGGAAGAGCCGCTTGTGATGAAGAGCTGGAGGGTCTTGTTCCAATGGGACAGCATCATGGCCTGGAACTGGCTGACCATCTCAGCCCACTGAGCCTCTAGGCACCAGTACCTGGCCTTGCACCCCCGCAGGTCTTCCCTCTGCTTGGAAAGCCTATGCTCCTAGTCCTCAGTGAGGTGCTTCTACTGAGCCTCCTTCTCGGTCAGATCCAATTTGAACAGAGCTGTTTTGCCAACTCTTTCTCATGGTGGCTGCTTAGGTCCAGCAACTGTTGGGGCCCTAAGGAGCCCGGGTGGGAAGGCGAGGAGTGGCTGGGGGGGGGAGGGGCGAGTAGAGGCCGGCAAGGCACCCCTCGACATGAGTGACATTGAGTTGACCACACCCACCCAGTCACATGATCACCTAGACACGCCCACCCAGCCATTAGGCAGATCATATTAGTGGTCCATGGGATTTAAAATTCTGAGTTTAGTGGTCCCTGAGGTCCGAAAGGTTGGGGACCTCTGTTACAGTAGAGGGAGCCACCACCAAGAAGGCCCTTCTTCTAGGTCCCACCAGGTGTATCTCCCTCGGGGATGAAACCTGCAACATTCCCTGCCTCCCTACTATGATGGGTCAGGTAGATATGACTGGCAAAAGACAGTCCCTCAGATAATCTGGTCCCAAGCCATGACATGGTATATGATCCTTAACACCCCTCATATAAAAACTGTGTAACTAAATCTCTGCCAAGAAAACTTTTTAAGGACAGTTGGTATAAATAGTGCCTCTCCAGAATAAAGGCAAGATCACAGAGCTATGCCTGATTTGGGAGCATTTGGGACAGTACACTCAGGGGTGGAATGCTCTCGGTTTGGACCGGATCGTCCGATCCGGTAGCGATGGCAGTGGGTGGTTCGGAGAACGGGTAGCAAAAATCCCTGCCCCCCCGCATGCCCGGCTGAGCCACATGACCATCAGAGGGTTGGTTTTTTTAACTTTTAAAAGCATTTTTTCTTCAACTGAAAAAATGCTTTTAAAAGTAAAAAAAAGCCTCTGATGATCTCACAGCTCACCTGGGATCATCTGAACCTTTTAAAAGCATTTTTTCTACAACCTCTTTGGTGAAAGGGGTTGTAGAAAAAATGCTTTTAAAAGGTTCAGACAATCCCAGCTGAGCTGCGCGATCATCAGAGGCTTTTTAAAGCATAAAAAAATGCTTTTAAAGGGTTCTAGTGATCAGGCAGCCAGGATCGTCAGAACCCTTTAAAAGCATTTTTTCTACAGCCTCTTCAGACGAAGAGGTTATAGAAAAAACGTTTTTAAAGGGTTCTGGCGATCAGGCAACTCAGTTGGGATCATCAGAAGCCTTTAAAAGCATTTTTTCTACAATCTCTTCAGATGAAGAGGTTATAGAAAAAATGTTTTTAAAAGTAAAAAAAAAAAGTTGGCCATGCCCACCCAGTCACATTACCCCCCACCAAGCCACGCCCATAGAACCAGTAGTAACAAATTTTACATTTCACTCCTGAATACACTATTAATGGGCCCAATGCTTACCACAGGACTGCTCTTTTGAGAACAGGCAACAGAATTTCATTTTTAATGTGTGCCAGTGTGCTCACAGTAAAAAAAAAATAACAATAAAGATGATCTTATCTTATATACTATCACCCAATATTTTAGCTTGCTCTATCAGATGTCCTTTGAGCTGCCGAGCAAACAGAAGGATCCTAGTTTTGGAATAATTCATTTCCAATGTTTCATCTTGATCGCATTCATCCAACATGTGTAGAGTTCCTTTTAAACCAATGGATGTATAAGACAACAGTACTGCGTTAATCACATACAAAAGTGTTGCAGTGTGTTTATTCACTAGTACTGGCGGGTGATGTGTGAAGCTGTTTAACCAAGTCACTACTGAATTAATGCAGAAATTAAATAATGCAGTTCCACCTAAATCATCTTTGCATAGAGATTTCTCTAGTGTGCAGTCCCTGCACACTGCAACAAACTTTTAAGCTAGAATTTTAATACAGTTTACTCATCAACAATCGCATGCGTCAATCTCGGTGGATTTTTTTAAAGTTTGCACCACATCCTTAATCTAGAGATAAAATCAAATGCAAACTTAAATTCATTGAAAGTGGCATATAATATGGAACCACCTTTAAGCAATATATTTTCCATTAGATGCTATAAAATAGCGTATCGGCTATAATCAGATGCCTTTCTCTGAAATCAACCTGCTCTTTGGCAAATTTATATTCTGATTCATCCCAATCTACAAGTTTATTGTAAAGATGTTTAGCATAATACTTACATTATATCAATCAATATGAAATTATCTGTTGCCAGAGGTGTAAACAGATTCTGGATTTGGGAGAATTGTTGATACAATATTGTAAATAGAAGCTAGAGGTGGTGCTGTCGGGGGGGCGGGGAGTGGCTGTTGTTGGCTTTTAGTCATAGTGGGAATCAGATGAATTTTAAGGATACAGCACAGACTGAATTCTGCTCTGTTATCGATCAGATTGAGCTGATCTTGCTATTTTTTTTTTATTTAAAAAAATCTTGTAGAAGCATTGTTAGCAGTAAAGCACTGTGATTTGATTTTCTTGCAAGATTGTTTCAGAGTTTACTTACTTGTCCATGTTGTCCATAATATATCTTGGGAAGATTAATATTTGTGGAAAAAGAATACTGTACTTCTAAGTGAAAATAACAGTGCATTATTCTATGTAAAATAGATAATCTACTTGGAGGATGAAATTGGATAATGCTAAAAGACATGGGTGTCCATTTTTAATTCCTTAATGTCAATTGCTGCATTTATTTTAAAACATCTGATCTGTCTTTTTATTTCCCCGTTTTGTATTATTGCTTACAATTTTGCCTTGTAAAGTGCCTTGAAGTGACCTCAAAAGGACATATTCAAACTTTGAATGTACATGAGGTTGTAGTAGAAGAGAACATCTGTAGCTTGGGATTGAACTAAAAGTCCTTGGTGCTCTTTGAGCTTAGCTGTTTGCATGAAGATGTTTCATTATGAACCTCGGTGGCCCAGTGGTTAGAGTGCAGTACTTTAGGCTACTTATGTTGACTGCCGGCTGACTGCAGTTTGGTAGTTCAAATCTCACCAGGCTCAAGGTTGACTCAGCCTTCCATCTTTCCGAGGTGGGTAAAATGGGGACCCAAATTGTTGGGGGCAATATGCTGACTCTGTAAACCGCTTAGAGAGGGCTGGAAAGCACTGTGAAGCGGTATATAAGTCTAAGTGCTATTGCTATTACCCAACTAATCAGTACACATCAGTTGCAGAGAAAGCACAATAACTCCATAGTAAAGGAGGTTGCAGATAATGCAGACTAGGACTCTGTCTTCCCCAATGACCTTGGTGCATTGTAGACCTGGGTCATTCTCAGTTTGCCTTCAGTTTCTGTTGACCACATGGATGTACCCATGTAGTTTTTATAGCAGCATTATGGAAGAATCTGTCACTGTCTTCTCCCAAGATGGTATATTGATTTTCCATTCAAGCCTACAGCTCTAGGATTAATTTTTTAAAAAGATTTTTATCCTGACATTTTTTTTACAATTCAAGGTGGCAAACGTGCCTTCCTCCTTCTGTTTCCCCACAAATGCAACCTTATAAGTGGGAGTTGGGCTGAAAGAGAAGGACTGGCCCAAAGTCACCAGGCTGGTTTTTCACGTCTAAAGTGGGACTAGAACTCCCAGTCTCCTGGTTTCTATGCCAACACCTTAACCACTACACCAAGCTGGTAGATTCTTCTCTAAGTACTCACCAAATATGGTCCTTCTGGGAATATTTCAAGCTACAGATGAAAGCTGAGTGAGTTGGAACAACTGAGAGGTGTTCATGCCTTGGCTAATGCTGATCTAAGCTTGTATACTGAACTAATATGCCATCGCATTGAAACTGTTCAGAAGTGATGTGGGTGAGGGAAGGAGAAATGTTTAGCTGTTCAAATGGTTCCTTTTTCCTAACATCTCATTGGACGTCTCCAAGATCTCTGAGGGATAACAGAGAACAATCTAGAAGACTTAGCTCCAAAGGTCAGCTCCAAAGATCAAAAACAAACCATAGATGGAGTCGATAAACTAAGAGCTCTTTGGCAAGTTTTTACAATAGGTGCACTACAACTCCCAGAATTCCCCAGGCAGCACTAGGTAGGAAATTCTGGGAGTTGAAGTCCACCCATTTAAATTTGCTTAGGTTGAGAAACACTGCCATAAAACATTCACAACCACATGTATTACCCGTTCTTATATGAGCTGTGGTGGCGCAGTGATTAGAATGCAGTATTGCAAGCTAATTCAGCTCACTGCCAGTTCAATCCTCACCAGCTCAAGGTTGACTCAGCCTTCCATCCTTCCAAGGTCAGTAAAACGAGGGCAATATTTTGACTCTAAACAGCTTACAGAGGGCTGGTAAAGCACCCTGAATCGGTATATAAGTCTAAATGCTATTGCTCTGCCCAAATTTCTTGGGCAAAGATTTATAATCAAATCTCTGCCCAAGTCACCAAAAAAGAATGATGGGCGTTTAAAATGGGAAGCAATTAAAACAAGCAATTTAAGTGACTCCAACAGGATCCTGTTCAAGAAAAGGAGGGATTTTAGCATTTCTGCCTGACTTTTTCCAAGTTTCTTTGATGTCTCTTGATCTTATTGTAGAGTGAGGTTTTGCTGCTTCACCCTTTTCTTCAAACACCATTTCTTTTCCTTCTAATAAACAGCTTCCTATTCTTTTAACTTTTTTCTGTTTTGTTTCAAGATTCATTTCCTTGGGCATTTTGATAGGGAGAAAATCATTCTGGTTTTTTGTTCACTGTCAGATGAAATTTCATCAATCTTACTGACTTTCCCCCTTAAAGCTGTAATCCTTTCCACAGTTGAAAACAAATTCCGTTAAAGAAAGGCCTGATGATTGAGAAAGTATGCATAAGATTGGATTGCATAAATTTTCAATTTTGTCACAGCAAAAATAAATAAACGAATAAATAAATGCTATATTAGGCCTTTTTTTCTTTTTTTCCCCCCCAAAGCCTTTTTTATTAAGCGGTGTGTGTATGTATATATATATATATATTTTCTGAGGTTTTCGGTGTTTATATAATATATAAGCATATATATGAGCATAAGTATATATTAATTGGATATAATGAAGAGGAACAATAGGATAAAGTGGATGAACCCACAACTGATATTGTTAGGTTAGTCTTATTATGCATAGGGGCTGATAGAATATAGTCCAGTGTTCTTGCAATAGACAGGTGGAAAGAAATGTTAATAATTGGGCAATAATTAAGTTGACCCACAACCTTAGCACAAGGCTTGAGTTCTTAGAATGCATTCTACAATATGAATGTAAGCAAATGTCTGGTAATCCCTAATTTCCACCAGTTTTTCCAAGCTGGTAGATTCTTCTCTAAGTACTCACCAAATATGGTCCTTCTGGGAATATTTCAAGCTGCAGATGAAAGCTGAGTGAGTTGGAACAACTGAGAGGTGTTCATGCCTTGGCTAATGCTGATCTAAGCTTGTATACTGAACTAATATGCCATCGCATTGAAACTGTTCAGAAGTGATGTGGGTGAGGAAGGAGAAATGTTTAGCTGTTCAAAATGGTTCCTTTTCCTAACATCTCATTGGACGTCTCCAAGATCTCTGAGGGATAACAGAGAACAATCTAGAAGACTTAGCTCAAAGGTCAGCTCAAAGATCAAAAACAAACCATAGATGGAGTCGATAAACTAAGAGCTCTTTGGCAAGTTTTACAATAGGTGCACTACAACTCCCAGAATTCCCCAGGCAGCACTAGGTAGGAAATTCTGGGAGAAAACCCGAATAACCAAAGACATATATATATATATAAAGGTATAAATCCTAAAGCAGCCAAGCAATTTACAACATTTCAGGCTGTAAATATGAATCGGCAATTTTTGATGCCAGCAATACCAGATTCTTTGTGGATCATCAGAGAGATTTGGGAATAGGAGGTGCTGTTTTGAAATTTAAGGTAGACTTCCAATGATGTCATTTTGAGACAGTTCTTCAAAATGGTATCCCTGAAGGCTCAGCTGTGTCTCCAGGAGCTTATAGTGCCTTACATAAGATCTGAAGCGGGGTGATGATAAAATCAATGTTAGATAAGTCTGGGCCTCTCTTGCATGTCTGTCTGCAGGATAATTTTGTAAAGTGAAATTGAACGAAGATAATACTGGACAACCTGTGACTCATCAGGTCATTATTTCAGAGTTATTTCCTTACTAGATTCCTCAATGTCTTCAACAGTGGCAATGCATCCAATGTGCTTTCTTCACTGGAAAAGTTTTTTTTTTAATTCAAGGACGTATTCCGAGTGATATCTGCCTTGAAAATAGCCCACGTTCAACTATATAGCAAACATCAGGAGTTGACCACAGGAAATGTGTCATGACATTTTTGTATAAGATGTTTTGATGATAATTTTTATGTCATAAACTGTTTCATAAAGTGTCAAATTTCAATTCCACATGGATCCTGGATTTTGGACGGATTCTGTAAGTTAGCCCATTTGAAGTATCTTTGATTCAAAATTTTTAATTAATATAGTCCTTACATACAGAAAGCAACATTTTATTGAGATAATTTTGAGGGCCTTCCTTGTAGCCTTCCAGATCCGTGAATGTTCTCTCTTCTATTGGCTCTTTACAGAAGTGGGCTTAAATTTTTTTAGCAAGGGGTTCTCTGCCCGGTTGCTGGGTGGGCGTGGCCAGGGTGGGCATGGCCTAGTTAGCCTCCTGCACCACGGCCGGGGGGGGGGGCATTTTTGCCCTCCTAAGGCTCCGGAGGCTTTCCTCAAGCCTCTGGGAAGGTGAAATGACCTCCCCAGTCTCCAGAGGCCCTCTGGAGGCCACAAATGGGCCCATTTCGGGCCTTCCTGAACTTCCGTTTTTCGCCCGCTTTGAGCTTCTACACACGCCTGCACTTACTTGCATCCATAATGGGCTGTGTGGGGACTCCTGGGAGGGGTGGGACAGGGTGGGTGGGGACAGCCAGTAATGGGAATTGGGGGGTTCTCCGAACTGCAGAGTCTTAGCTAGAGGTTCTCCCGAACCCCTGCAAACCCCCAGCAGCCCACCCCTGGCTCTTTACTACCTTATGAAAAAAAATATTTTAAAAAATTTGAAAGAGGGCTTTCATATGCCAGTATTTAACTACACTTCTGTTTTTATCGAATAGAATAGAATTGATTGGCCAAGTTTTGATTGGACACACAAGGAATTTGTTTTGGTGCATATGCTCTCAGTGTACATAAAAGAAGAAGAAAAAAAATACCTTCATCAAGGTACAACATTTACAACACAAATGATGGTCATAGGGTACAATTTAACCCTTAATGATAGCAACAAAAAGTTACAGTCATACAGTCATAAGTGGAAAGAGATGGGTGATAGAAACGATGAGAAGATTAATAGTAGTGTAGATTTAGTAAATAGTTTGACAGTGTTGAGGGAATTATTTGTTTAGCAGAGTGATGGCCTTCGGGAAAAAACTGTTCTTGTGTCTAGTTGTTCTGGTGTGCAGTGCTCTATAGCGTCGTTTTGATGGTAGGAGTTGAAACAGTTTATGTCCAGGATGCGAGGGGTCTGTAAATATTTTCACGGCCCTCTTCTTGATTCGTGCAGTATGCAAGTCCTCAATGGAAGGCAGGTTGGTAGCAATTATTTTTTCTGCAGTAATATTGTAAACTGTTATGTCACTTTGGTAATTGGGGACTAATGAGCCTAATAACCAGTGTGTGCGCGCATATGCGTGGATGTGTGTGTGAGAGACATATGTATATTTATTCGCAGCAAAATGTACTTAAGCACTTGTTTCATATTTCTATGTACATGCTTCTTGCCAACATGCAGGCTGATTTAAAATTTCTCCTAGTCCACTCTCCCCAGAATAAGATAATAGCAATTAGACTTATATACCACTTCATAGTGCTTTTCTCTAAGAGGTTTACAGAATCAGCAGCTTGCCCCCAACAATCTGGGTCCTCATTTTACCCACCTTGGAAGGATGGAAGGCTGAGTCAGCCTTGAGCCGGTGAGATTTGAACTGCCGAACTGTAACTAGTAGTCAGCTGAAGTAGCCTGCAATACATCTTGCAACATGCGGTCGAGAGTACGCATCCTTATTCTTTCTGAATAAATATTAGTATTTGCTTCTTGGTTTGTAGCTACTGTTATAAACAAAAAATATTATTTTGAAGGATGTATCGGCTATCTGTTTTGGCACTTTCGACCTGATACCGAGCATCTTAACCTGACCTGTTAGTCTTAGCAGGTTTTATCTTTGGTTGTGCTACCCAGCAGAATGACAGGCGTAAATCAGTAATGGTTCTTGAGTCACCTTCAGTGTCAGCCGTTAACAATCTTTGCCATGATTGTGCATTGGGGATTTTGGGAGGATGGGAATTGGCCATTAAAAATCATGTAGTAGCTATTGAAGGTAGTGCTACTCTGCAAGCACTTGGAAGGCTGAATCACATCCCACCCCAACTGTCTTATCTCTTGCAAGAGTATACAAGAGTTGAAAAATGAGGTAAGAACAGTAGAGCAACCCTGTTTTGCAGCCAACTCCTTTTTTCAGTTTCTTTATTTAGAATCTCAAAGGAGAGGTTAATCATATGTTTACCTTCCCATTGAGGTTTGCATAATGCGTAGAGCCATTGTTCAGGTAAGATAATTTACAATAAACCAGGGATGGAAACCATAATTGAGGGGTGTGCTGTGGTCTTGATTTACCCTACTGTTAAGGCTTGGATCTCACACTAGGCAGTCTTCCGTGATTTAAAGCAGTGGTTAATATGAACCCAATCATAGTATCATAAACCACAGATTATAGTTTAGTGTGCTATATGAATAGAGCCAGTTATACTTAATTCAATAAGCTATAGCTTTATGTGTTGTATTAAACACAGTCTAAGATTGACATGCTTACGTTTGTCTAATAAGAAT
Organism: Ahaetulla prasina; assembly: GCF_028640845.1. NCBI lineage: Eukaryota > Metazoa > Chordata > Lepidosauria > Squamata > Colubridae > Ahaetulla > Ahaetulla prasina. The sequence goes on from NC_080544.1 coordinate 20,547,827, forward strand.
ATGGTACAAGGGCGCAGTGGCTAAGATGCTGAGCTTATCGATTGAAAGGTTGGCAGTTCAGCGGTTCGAATCCTTAGTGCTGCTGCATAACAGGGTGAGCTCCCGTTACTTGTCCCAGCTTCTGCCAACCTAGCAGTTCAAAAGCACATAAAAAATGTAAGTGGAAAAATAGGGACCACCTTTGGTGGGAAGGTAACAGTGTTCCGTGTGCCTTTGGCATTTAATCATGCTGGCCACATGACCACGGAGACGTCTTTGGACAGCTCTTCGGCTTTGAAATGGAGATGAGCACCGCCCCCTAGAGTCAGGAACGACTAGCACATATGTGCAAGGGGAACCTTTACCTTTACCAGAGCTTGAAAAGGCCAGATTCGGGGAACCTGCACCTATGGAAGTTGTCTTTACAGAATGTATTTTTGAAATGGTTTACTTATCAGTGCCACTTTAGATAATAGACTATAAATATTTATGCCGTTGGTTTGCACAAAACATTAAAAAAAAATAGCCACCAATTAGTCTTGGCTGCCCTCAGCACATTAGGCTAAAACGTAAATAGCTGATTTGTGATTGTTATGTGCATGCCTCCTTCTGACCTTGGGAGCGTGTGATAAGATTATTAGTAACATTCAGTTGCAAATGGATTGCGAAGCGCAGCCTTATTTGAAGGGGAAACATAATGGCAAAAAGGCGATCTAATGTGACATTTTGTTTTAAGTCACGAAAATTTTTGGAAGTTAATTGAACCGAGGACCCCGTTCACCCCTTGGTGATAAATCCCATGTTCGGTATTGAAGTTCTTTATTCCAAGGCTCACTTTTTTTTTTTTTATTATCTCTTGGCAAAGAGTTTGTCGTAGGCGGAATTGTTGCAAATGAGATTGTACCGCATCTCATTCGAAAAGCACCACGTAGCAACGTAGATAACAAAAGAGGTCTCTTCTCTGGAGATCTTCCCGAGGCGGCCTCAAAATCGCCGACCACGCCGCCCGTCGCGGGGTCCGAGGCCGGGGGGGGTTGTGTGACAACAACGCAGTGAGTCACAAAAGTAGCCCCGCGGCACTTCAGCCTCGCCGGTTACGCCAAGCCCGGGCGGCTGTGCTTCCCTCCCTCCTCGGCAGCCCAGCATAGTAAAAAGTCCGTCCATTCAACCCGGTATCCCAGGTAGAGCTGCAGGTAAACGTGTCCCAGAGAAATCCAGCCGAGACCCGTCGGGCCGCTGGGAACCTGTTGAGCTTTCCTGAGGCGGCGGCCGCCTGTTTTTCCCCCTACCCCACCCACCCCGGGCGACGCGCTTTTCGTTAACCTCGAAGACCCGGTGCTGCCGGCCGGCCGGCCAGGAGCAACCCCCGGTGCTGTCCTCGCCTCACCCGCGCCGGAAACAAGGACGGCGGTGCAGCCCTCGCCTTATAAAGGCAAAACGCGGCCGGGGGAGGGAGGAGGAGGAGGAAGATGATGAAGCGAGTGCGAGCCTCTCGCCGGAGCATTACCACCACCACCCCGCCCGCCGGTCGCCTTTCGCCTCACGCCGTTGCAGCCAAAGACGGCGGGGGCTTCCTCTGGTCCCTCGCCACACTTCGCCCCCCCCATTAAAAAAAAAAAAACACACACACACACACAGACAGCGCAACAATAACTCTTATTCGGCCTCGGAGCCCCCGTCTGCTTCCACCCACAAAAACACACGCACACCCGCCGCCTTGATTTCCCTCAGGGTCGGATCCCGCGGCCGAGAGGGTGGTGGGGGCGGCGGAAAAAAAAAAAAGAGAGTCCGCGTCGTCTTTGCTTGCGCCCTGCCCGTTGTGGCTGCGCGCAAGCAAAAAGCCCACATCAGGAGGAGCCCCTTTGTTTGTGGGGGGGGGGAGCCGAGCGAAAGCGCTTGGGCTGTAGACGCGACGGCTTTTTTTTTTTCTTTCCCCCCCTCGCTTTGTCATTGGCTCGGGCCTTTTCTGGAGGTCCTTTTTCTCTCTTCTCTCCCCCACCTCCCGCATCCCAACCGCCACCCACCCCGCTCCCTTTCTTTCCCCCCCCATATGTCCGTGCGCGCGCGCGCGCGTGTGTGTGTGTGCGTGCGTAATAATAATAATCGCGAGGCATGCCTAGCACGTCCCTAGCGTTGGCAGGCAGGTTTTGCTGCGCTCTCCGAGCGGCCGCCGTTGCTGCCGCCGCCGCCGCCGCTGCCGCCGTTGTGGCTGCGAAGCAAGCACCATGAGCATAATTTTGCCAAAGCGCGCTGAAGAAGTGCACACTCCGCACAGGGCTTTTCTGCAGAAGGAAGCAAGATGGCTGCTACCCTGTGGCTTTCGCTGTGAAGAATGCCCAGCCTTCTTCCTCAGCCCGACTTTTGAGCTGGGGGAAAGGTGGTTGGTTTTATTTTTTATTTTTATTTTCTTCTCTCACCCCTCACCCCCCTTCCTTCCTTCCTTCCTTCCTTCCTTCTCTCCCCGCCCCACCGCCTCTTTCCTGGGTTAACCCTCTTTTCCCCGCGGTGGTGCGGCTGACTTGCTCGGTCCCCCCGTTTTAAGTCGAGGGAGAGAGAGAGAGAAGTCCTGCGTGGTGGTGTGTGAAGTCTTCCGCGAAAGGAGGGGGGGGGGGAGAACAACAACAACAACAACAACTGGTTTTGTTTACCTGACTGGCTTAAATTCACCCGGGTTTATTTTGCCATTTGATGTCTTTTCTTTAGGTGCTAACTGAAAACAAAAGGCCTCAGAGAAGGAAGCGAAGAGTTCCAAAGGTAAAACAAAAAAAACCAAAACAACAACAACAACCAAAAAAAAACCCTTAACCCCTATTGCTTGTTTTATTAATCACATTTATTTTTAGAGAAACGGAGTCTGGTTCTTAGGATGGAATGAGAAAAGGGACATGACTTCCCAGATGTTGGTATTTTTAGCGAAATGTTAAAAAAAAAAAAAAAGAGCTCACCACATTTCTCCTGTTTCCCTGGGATATGGTGTCCCATCTGACACCCGAATGCACAAACTGCCAGTTTAAAGAGAAAAAAAAATCAAGCTGTTTCTTGATATTCCTTCTTGTTCTATAAAGGCTGCGGTGATAAAGATGATTATGATGGATGCTGAATTAATTCAGAATGACTGCCTGAGTAAATATGTTCAAGGGGCAGCCCTGGAAAGGATGCCTCTGTTCTGAAAAAAGGAACTTCTCTCCGAGGCTGCAAGCTTATTTTATACCAAATGTTGAAAATTGTGCTAATGTTCGTTTTGCTATGTTCGGTAAAACCCATCGCTCCTTTCCGTAAAGTTGACATGTTTTCAGACAATTACGGTCTGAAACTGGTAAGTAATCTTAAAAGGCATGTTCTTCAATAAATTGAGTGCCGAACCGAAAATGTTTAAATATTGTGGAGTCATAGAATTAGCAAGTGGGAAAACCCCAGGACGTGTTCCATGTTCTTTGCATGCACGTAATTGACCTCTATAAATGGCTACCTTGTTCTCTTTCAGTGATTCAGGGAATTCCTGCACACGTGCTGAGGAAATCCCTGTTTACGATGGGGAATCCCCACCCCATAATAGAGAATTTGGGCCCCTCCCATGCTGCCTGTTATTCTAGCCTTACAGAATTCTAACTCTTGGCCAGGGTGTTTCGTGTAGCGCTTTGACGGTAAAAATGTATCGCATCCAATTGTTCGTAAGTTTTCTTATTGGGATGATTGCCTGGGTATCTAGCATCGTATTGATTGCTTGGAAGCTTGCGTTAAGTTTAAGGCTTTAAATCCTAATGACTATTAAAGAAGTTGCTTTGTGGTAATAATACTTTGTTAAAGTGGTGGAATACAGTAGTTATGAGTATTTTTCTGTCTGCAGTTTCTGCAGACTTATTTAGGCATAACGTATAATAAGTGCGCTGGGACTTATAAGTAAATATGTATTAGACTAGATTGCTAATTAGTGAAATTTTCAGAGTTCCATTTTCAATGAGAATTGGGACATACTGCATGTAAATTTCTAACACATGTTGTACAGTAGCTTTTACTGCATTCTTTTCTGAATTTGATCAGTTTACCTGTTTTCTTAGAGCTGTGATTTTTGATTGATTTATTTAATGAACTAAAAGATACAATCTTTGTATGGTCTGCATTCAAATTTGACCTTTACTTTGTTCATACGTTAATTTGTGAAATTGATTTATAGTCCACTCTTAAATTGAAGTTTCATCAAAATCAGTGGATTTATTTTCAAGTAAACATGTATTTAGATATTCTGATACTAACAACAAACAATAATTTAAGGGAGAAAACAATAGATTCCTTATTCTCGTTCAACAGTTTGCTTTGCTACCAAGAAAGAGCAAACTAAATAGTAATTAAGTGAATTAACTTTCCTTTGTCCTGGTGAGATACCATTTGGAATAATGTGTCTGGTTCTGAACCCAAAAAGGATGGAGAGAAGTGAGTGAATTCACAGGAGTTCCAAGGTGGTGAGATTATTGGTTACCCAGCCTTACAAGAAATTATTAAATGACCTGGGTATTCTTATTTATAAGATTTTTATCCTATACTGATTTTCTTCTTTCTCCTCCTATTTCCCCATAACAACAACCCTGTGAGGTGGGTTAGCCTGAGAGAATGAATTTCCCAAAGTCAATCAATTAGCTTTCATGCCTAAAATGGGGGATGAGCTCCTAATTTCTAAATCTCCGCCTTAAACGCTACACCAAGCTGACTCTCTGTGTAGAGGTAGTCTCTGGATATCAGAAAACTTCTCATGTAGAAGAGGAAGTAGATATTCTCTGTCCTTGAGGGGGCAGGATCAGGACCAATGAGTTTAAACACTGCAAGAGTTTCCTTAATGTACAGTATAAGCTTTCAACCATTGGAACAGATAATGCAGGAGGCTGGTCTAGGTCAGGGGTCTCCAACCTTGGCAGCTTTAAGCCTGGAGGACTTCAACTCCCTGAATTCTGGGAGTTGAAGTCCACCAGGCTTAAAGTTGCCAAGGTTGAAGACTTCTGGTCTAGGTTACCTCTGAGGTTCATAAGATTGTAAGGAAACAGAGCTAATCCCTATAGCCCTGTTGATATGAATTCTCCTACTGTAGCAGTGTGCCTTTTATTGTTTGCCTGGATCAAGCTTAGTAAAATTGTTGCCATTATAGGAATGTGGTGATGTTCAACTGTTGCTGCTACTCTTAACTGGGGGTAGTAATCTCAGAGTCTTGTGGAGTTGAATGGCCTTCTAACCCAATGAATAAATTAATCCCATGCCCCTTAAGAACAATTTCCTGCTTCTGGTTCCCATGCTTTTGCTTCCTGTATCTGTTTGCTATTGGGGTATTGTTTTGCAATATTTGATCTCAAGTTTTTATTTTATTTTATTTATTTTGTCATAACGGTATAATATAAGCATTAACATGAATTAACTATATAATATATAAGCATATATATGAGCATAAGTATATATTAATTGGATATAATGAAGAGGAACAATAGGACAGGGAACAGTAGGCACGTTTGTGCTCTTATGCACGCCCCTTATAGACCTCTTAGGAATGGGGTGAGGTCAATAGTAGATAGTTTTTGGTTAAAAGATTTTGGGATTTTGGGAAGAGACCACAGAGTCAGGTAATGTGTTCCAACCATTAATAACTGTTACAGAAGTCATATTTTCTGCAATCAAGATTGAAGTGGTTAACATTAAGTTTAAATCTATTGTTTGCTCTTGTATTGTTGTGATTGAAGCTGAAGTAGTCTTCAACAGGAAGAACATTGCAATAGATGATTCTATGAGTTAAACACAGGTCCTGTCGAAGGCAGCGGAGTCATAAATTTTCTAAACCCAGGATTTCAAGTCTGGTGGCATAAGGTATTTTGTTGTATTCGGAGGAGTGGAGAATTCTTCTTGTAAAATATTTCTGGACACGTTCAACTGTGTTGATATCAGAAATGTGGTATGGATTCCAAACAGGCGAGCTGTATTCAAGAATTGGTCTAGCAAATGTTTTATATGCTCTGGTTAGTAGTGTAGTGTTGTTGGAAAAGAAGCTACGTAAGATTAGGTTTACCACTCTTAGAGCCTTTTTTGTGATGTTAGAGCCTTTTTTGTGATTTTTTTGTGATGTTAGAGCCTTTTTTGTGAAGTTGTGGGGTTGATGGGCTGATGAGCCATGCGCGATCTTATTAGTGACTGAGGTTTTGTACATGACAACCATTATGAATAAATTAGACAAATTTATCTCCTTGGTTTCCTTGTTACATAGTAATTGGAGCTGTGAGTACATGGCTGAACTTAATACTTTGCAGTGATTCTGCTTGTTGACTCCATTCCATTTAAGAGTATGTGCTTGCAACTATTGGAAACGCAGGTATTCAAACACAGGTCATGATCTTCTCACAGAAATTTCAATCTGGTGGAATGTCTTCTGTTAGGTTGACATTCCCCTGAAAATTAAAATTTGGTCTAGTGCAGTGGTTCCCAACCAGTGTGCCGCGGCACTAAGGGGTGCCGTGAGATCTTTTGAGGGTGCCGGGAACTTTTGAGCTACGGAGATTTTAAATATCTATTTCCTTATAAGGGTGCCGGGAACTTTTGAAAGGCTTTCCAAGGGTGCCTCAAACAAGAAAAGGTTGTGCCTCAAACAAGAAAAGGTTGGGAACCACTGGTCTAGTGGTTAAGATACCAGGCTAGAAATCATGAGACCATGAGTTCTAGTCCCACCTTAGCCATGAAAGCCAGCTGGGTGACCTTGGGCCAGTCATTCTTTCTCAGCCCAACTCCCCTCACAGGTTGTTGTGGAAGAATAGGAGGAAGAAGGTGTTTTGGGTATGTTTGTTGTCTTAAATTATTTGTAAAAATAACAAAGGCAGGATACAGGCAAACAAACGAACAATAGGATAAAAGTGGATGAACCCACAACTGATATTGTTAGGTTAGTCTTATGCATAGGGGCTGATAGAATATAGTCCAGTGTTCTTGCAATAGACAGGTGGAAAGAAATGTTAATAATTGGGCAATAATTAAGTTGACCCACAACCTTAGCACAAGGCTTGAGTTCTTAGAATGCATTCTAGAATATGAATGTAAGCAAATGTCTGGTAATCCCTAATTTCCACCAGTTTTTCCAAGCTGGTAGAAAAAAGCACTCCAGGAACTCCAGAAATTCAGTCTAGATTTAGAGTCTGTTCTAAATAAGGTAGCTTGATTGTGTAGTGGATGATCGGTACTAAGAAAGTGTTAGGGGAAATACGACCTTGTTGTTATCTTGGATTTCTTAAATGGTTTTTTTTATTCTATTGATTATAGTATTTTTTCTAGTTGCTTGAGGAAAATAGACATGGCACTGCTTTTAGTGTTGCCTTTTTATTCATTTGGATAATGGAAAGTTTTGCTTGGCCCTTTGGGAATTATTCTGTGAGGGGCATTATTATTTCTCGCGCAGCACCGGAAAGGTGGCGCCTGCGTACCTGCGCCGCCAAAATGGGCGACTCTGAGGATGAATTTCGGTGGCGGGATCCGCTGGGGCGGCGGCGGGGGGAAGCGGCGCGCGGGATAGGCACAGGCGCTGCTCCCGCCGCCCCCGCCCCCGGAGTGCGGACTGAAGCGGCGGTGCCTCGCTGCCCGGGAGGAAGAGGCAGCGGAGGCGGACGGAGAGCCGCTGGTGGTTCCGCCAAGTTCCGCTGGAGGCCGGGCCAGGCGGGAGGCGGCCCAGGGCTGGTGAGTCAGGCGGGAGGCGGGAGTGGGGGAAGAGGCTGAGGGATCGCCGCCTGGGAGCCACTGACTGCCACCTGCTCTCCGCCTAGAGACGGCGGGCCACGGAGGCCGCCGCCCCGCTGCTGCTTCAAGGGCGGAGGGCGCCAGCCGCGGACTCAAGGTCCGGGCGGCCCTACTGCTTTGGAGGCCCGGCCGCGCCCTCGCCCCGCTGCCCACCAGCTGCTGGAAAGGGCCCGGCTAATGCGAGGCCGGGCTGGCTGTGGGAGCTGAGCTTGTTGACGGGCACCCGGCCGTAGCTCCTTGGGAGGCCGATCAGGTGCGTGGCTGCGGCGGCCGGGCTCTTCTCCGGGTCCTCCTTCCCCTTGGGGGCAGCTGAGCCGTCGCTCTTTTGCGGCGTTTCTGTCCCCGGAGCATCCCGAGGCCGAGTTCGCTTCAATCCAAATATTACATTAAAATCAACATAACACAAACACACACGTACACAAACATAGAGATACACATGCACATATATATAACTCACACACATATAGTATACTTAAGCCTAAACTGTGCATAGGGACTACCCAGACGGCTGAAAAAAGTGATTTCTGACAGGTTCTCACACTTTTGACTGGTCCTCACACGTACAACTATCTTTACATTTTGCACCCTATCTTGTAACCGTGGTGAAGAGAAGCAGTTGTGAAATGAGTGATATGGTTGTTAAAAATGCTGCAATGGGCATAAATGTGAGGATGGTCATAAGTGTGAGGACTGGTCAAAAATTACTTTTTTTAGCCCTCTGAGTAGTTTCTATGCCCATAGCCACATCCACTCAGTCACATGACCAGTTAGCCACGCCCATTCCCCCCCCCACCCCCGTGGCCCGGGCCTTTGCTTATTTTTCTGTATTTGGCCCTCACTCAAAAAAGTTTGGACACCCCTGGTGTAGTGGATGATCGGTACTAAGAAAGTGTTAGGGGAAATATGACCTTGTTGTTATCTTGGATTTCTTAAATGGTTTTTTTATTCTATTGATTATAGTATTTTTTCTAGTTGCTTGAGGAAAATAGACATGGCACTGCTTTTAGTGTTGCCTTTTTATTCATTTGGATAATGGAAAGTTTTGCTTGGCCCTTTGGGAATTATTCTGTGAGGGGCATTTTTATTTAGGAAATTTAAGAAATGAAAAGAAATATTTAGGAAATGAGAAGAATCATGCATGGATTTCGTGCTAAATGCCATTAGTATTCTGATAATACCCAACCTTAAAATGTAATAGTTTAGATGGTGAATAGGGCTTCTGTAAGATGTCACATCCCTGGATTGGTTCCATTGGTTACTGATAGTTTCCAGGAACAGTTCAAATCTTCACTTCTTATGATGTGGGAAGACTTCTGTAATTTGGGCTTTGTTTTGCAAGAATGTCTACATCTATGTGATCTGTCCTAACATTTAGATGTTTTAGTGGGCCACCACACATCTGCTTAACAGCAGCAGCTAAATTTTATTTTTCCTCCATGGGTGGAATTTGGTGCTGGAGTTGAAGCTAGCACTCAACTGATTTAAAACGTAGTTTTTAAAAGTTCTTGTGAAGTTTTTTTTAAAAAAAATAGTTTTATTACTTAGGTTTTTGTAATTAATATTGTATATGAATATCTGTTAACTATTTAAAGCCACTAATGGCAATAGCAGCAAATATAATTTTAAAAAGCAATAATTAGTTGAAGGTTATTGACATAATACTTGCATGATGTAAAGTACTTTTATAAGATACAGTAATTTTGAATTTGTAAGCAGGGTGGATTTTATTTAAATAACCTACATTCTTATTTGCATTGTGATGTAAATCAGTAATTAAGAAAACTTAATATATCGTAATTCCTAATAAATGCAGTCTTTCTGCCTTATGTAACCAATATAGCTATTCCTATATACTGAGATAAAGCTTTTATAATAAGAAGTTGATACCATATATAATACTTATTAAATAAGTAAATTTAAATAAGTTTATTTCAGGTTAATTTTCATTTAATATTGAACCATGAACATAGCACATGTTTCCTTATCTTACTGATGAACATAGTAATATCATTAAAAAACTCCCAAACGGGGTGTGTTTTATGGAGTCTACTTTTTAGATCAGCAATATTTTCAAGGCCTCAGGACCATATTCTTTATTTTTGATTGTATTTTTATTCCTCTTGCATTTATATCTATTTTGCCTAGATAATGCTACCACCTCAAATTCTCTGTTCAATAATCCTAATGAGAGCTCAGTTACTCCTTTGGTTAATCTCTCTTGCCTCCATATTAATAAGCAAGTTGTTTGTGATGTTGTATTCTAAGATTATTTGCCCACTATATAAAACTTTTAACAATGATTTTAGTTTAATTTCCAAGAAAGTAGCTATGTTGATCTGTTGCAGGAAAAACAAGATCTATCTAATGAAATGAGCTGCAATCTATAAAAGTTTATGTTATAATAAGAAGAACGAAAGTTGTCAGAACAGACATTAAAGTTAAAGAAACTCTGTGGCTCAGACTGGTAAGACAGTCTGTTATTAACACAGCTGCCTGCAATTACTGCAGGTTCTAGTCCCACCAGGCCCAAGGTTGACTCAGCCTTCCATCCTTTATAAGGTAGGTAAAATGAGAACCCAGATTGTTGGGGGCAATAAGTTGACTTTGTATATAAATATACAAATAGGATGAAGACTATTGCTAACATAGTGTAAGCTGCCCTGAGTCTTCGGAGAAGGGCGGGATATAAATGCAAATAAAATAAAATAAATAAATAAGTAAATAAACGACTGGGCAGATATGAACTTTCAGGGCATTGAAAAGTATGGAGAAAAGTCATTGTTTTGAAAAAGGTGAGAAAAAGATTTAGGATTTCAACCCTAGGTTAGTCAGTAGGTCTCTCTCTCTCTCTTCCCCTTTCATACACACATAACACCCACAAACACACATACACCACACACCGAGACACATGCATACGTATCTTGATTCCTGCCAGCTGCTGTTCTTCATGTGACTTCTTTCATGTCAGCCATGATGTGTTCTTAAAGTCTGTAGTCAGCTGCCTAAGTGTTTGGTTCAGTTTCTGGACGATGACTGTGTGAAGTCCTGTAAACTACTGGTACTTACCTTAGCTGTATAGTTGTGCTCTGACTCAGAGTAAAATGACCACAGATCCCCTTGCAACTGCTTTGTCAGTACATTGAGTCACCAGTGCCTTGCTTCAGTAGTAGAAGTTAACAACCAGCCAGTTGGATCAGTTAACAAAAGTAAAAAACTTGATTGTCCAGCAGTTGGGACAGAATCTGCTACAAGCACTAGCTCTTGAATTATCATGATCCAAGATTCAGCAGTGGTTGCCACTATATCAGCAATCGTTCTATTCCAGAGTTCTGCAAATTTGGCTCTTTTAAGACTTGCGGATTTCAACTCCCAGAGTTCCTCAGCCAGCAAAGGGAGTTGAAGTCCACAAAGGGAGTTGAAGTCCACAAGTCTTAAAAGAGCCAAGTTTGCAGATCCCTGTTCTATACCCATGATGGTGAACCTATGGCACGCATGCCGAAAGTGGCACGCAGAGCCCTCTACTGGCAGATGCACCATCGCCCCAGGTCAGATCTCCATGGCGTTTCTTTCGTGAGCTTTTGTTTGCCTGCCAACGACAAAACAGAAGCTCACGAAAGGAAAAGATCTTACCTCTTGCCGTGCTGCCGGAGTTGGGATGCCCTGCTTCCCGCTGGCCAGCTGGTCTTCGGGTTTCTACTGCACATGTGCACATTCGTGCATGTCCGTACATGCACATGTCTGTGCATGCACATGTTCACATATGTTCGTGCATGTGTGCGCACCTTTCAGTTTGGGCATGCGCACACAGTTTGGGCACTCAGTGTCAAAAAGGTTCGCCATCATTGTTCTATACCAAGCACTGGACAAGTAGGCTGGGAATCTGTGGATGTTCCACCTTCGTTGCTCAGTGTGAGTTAGGGTCCTCCTAGGACCAAAGGAATTTAACCATTGAATAAGATTAGTTTAGTGACAGGGAGCTGCAATATGAGGAACCCTTCTCATTTAGAATGGCCCAGAATTTGACAGCTACATCCATTTTTAGTACTTTTGAGAGCAAACCTCAACCACTCCATCCAACTTTAATAATCCCTTCATCTGACTGATAGGGAGAGCTAGGAAGGTGGAGGGACTAAGCTCAGAGGGGAGATCAGAGCAGACAGTTTCAGTACCGATGTAAGATGTCAACCACCTCCTCCTGTTGCAAAATGGCTGGCTTCTGTACAATAAAGTACACAGGTGGGAAAACAATATAAGATTAGAACTATGTGGCTGTGATTCATTCTCTCTCTCTCTCTCTCCCTCCCTCCCTCCCTCCCTCCCCTGTAGTTCTTCATTTTCCACTTGAATGACAGTCTTTCAGCTGTTTGATAAAACTAGCATAAAAAAAAACACAAATGTCTTTCACTTTCTGCCTTGAAGCTGGAGTAATGACCTGGATGAATCCATACATCAAGTGCTCTGTGTAAAAGCATCCTTTTGACTTCAAAAGCTAGCACAGGCCTGTGGAAGGAGCTTAACTGCACTGTTAAGTGAAACATGAGACCGAGTAATTTGACAGGAGTTCCCTTATCTCCTCTTTGCCCAGCCTCACAACCACTGTCTCTATCTATGTTCTTCCTTCTGTGAGAGAAAAAAAACTCATCAGTGACCACAGCAGCCAGCCAGCTGAGTTTTGGAGGATCTAAAATGACAAATTACCTTCTCTGGTGTGGCCTTATATTACAGTTGATGTCAAGGCCCATGTTTCTTTCCTTTGGTAGACCTGTCACCGTGCAAGGCTTCTCAATGTGAAGCTGGCTGGTCTGTTTCATCCTCACAGAGTCTTTGGGACAGTTTCATTGGACTTTGTTATGTGCTAAGAATAAAGCCTAGGTCCGTGTTGGCACGCAGAGCCCTATCTGTGGGTACGCGAGCCGTCGCCCCAGCTCAGCTCCACCGCGCATGTGCGTGTGCCTCCCTCCGGCCAGCTGATTTTTGAGTCTCTGCCGTGCCTGCGCGGGGGCGGGGTGCATGTGGTAGACGTGCATGCATGCATGGGGGCGGGCAGGGGGCTCATGCGCATATGCATGGGGGTCATGCGTGCATGCACGGGAGCATGGGGGGTTGTGCACATGCATGGTGGCAGTGCAGGGGGGGAGGGGGAATCCTGCATGCATGTACAAAAGGCAGGGGCAGTGTGGGGAGCTGGGGCCGGGGCAGTGCAGGGGGGTTGCACATTGCATTGCACAGTGCATTTTGGCACGAGAAGACAAAAAGATTAGCCATCACTGGCCTAGATGCTGTGCTGGTGGTAGTTGATTTTCGTTCTAAGATGATTTCATGCCCCACCCCTGATTTATTAAATGGATGCAGAGTGTACATTCAGTTTTCTATAACATATTCTTTGAATACCATTGCCCTTCTTTCAACCAATCTTAATGTCAGGTTAGGACAATTTATGGAGGAATGTAATTTGAACTTCCAACGCAGGAGGAACAGATTGGAATATTTGGAAGAGTAATCCAGACACAAGTAGCTGATGACATAGATGTCCTCTTCAGTGATCCAGGTACGATACACTCAGAAGCCAACAACCCCTGGCCACCATTATAAATTACCGGCCTTGCTAAATGGCAATACTTAGCCAATCTTAGCTGATCTAAAAAGCTAAGTAAATTTGCATTTTGTCAATCCTTGGATAGGACACAAGGAAATCCCAGGAATGTAAATTAAATTAGGAAGTTGAAAAGACATCCCAGAAAATAAATAAATGGCAAACTTCACCTGCCAAGAGAACTGTATGAATTAGTCACCCCAAACTGACCTTGACTTGAATGTGTCTTTTCCTTCATAAAATTGCAAGAATAATTTCAAAAATGTTTAAAATGAAACAGTTTGACCAGAGGAAGATATTGTCAATAAGGCTTTGCCCCCTGGTGGACAAATGAAATGTAATTTCGTTGGTTTGCGAGAGACTGTTTAAAATTGTACATAAAGAAATGTCAACATATGTGTGCCAGATTTCTTTGATCAAAAGTCTGAAGCCAGTTAGGAAAGAGTAGTAGAAATTCCTACAAATCTTAAGCCTAAGAAGAGAACTATTTTAAATGTATTCATTGGCTACCAATTTGATGTAGTTTTGCCAATAGGCTTTGAGGCCCCAGAGTGGGATGGAACCAATCAAATGGCTCATTTGATTGTCACCAGGGGATGGGGTGGAGGGTTGTTTTTTATTGTTTTTATATTGGGTTTTTAATCCTTGTAAAGCCACCTGGAGTCACTAAGGGTGAGTTGGACAGCCATATAAATTTTCTTAAATGGAAAAAATAAGAATAAATTAGCCTTCACTGAAATTTGTTAGGCTGAGCATAATGCTTTAACTTAAGTCCAGATCTTATGATTGGATATACAGCTTTAGAAATGCAAGAACCTAATTCTCAATGCATTTTAACGTTTATCTAAATTTTTATTATTTTAAAAATGCTTCTCATTATCATTCTGATTTGCCTTAGGTTTTCAAGACTTTTTCAACCCAATATCTACTGTACCTAATTTTCATTTCTTAAAAGAAATTTGATTAGTTATTTAACTGGCCAGAAATATCTTCTCTATTTCAGATCCTGTTTCCCCAAAAAACATTAAAATCATAAATTATTTTGAATATACTTACTCTATGATGTTGTCATCTGTAAATGGTATATTTCTAGCAAACTTATTTATGACAAGAAGATATTACAGGCATCCAGCGAAGAAGTAATTTAAACACACCTGAAAGATAGTGTCTTTTTATTTATTTTCATGTTTCTTAGCCAGTAGCATTCAAAAGAAACATTAGGTTTATGTTTATAAAGCCTTTTGTTTATGTTGGAGTATTTTCAGTCACAATAATGTAGTGATATACATTCAAAAAGAAATGTGCTTTGATTGCATGGTGCACACAGTCTTGAATTTGTACACGAGAGGGAGGGAGAGGAAGAGAGAGAGAGGGAGGGAGGGAGGGGGAAGTGGGGAGAGGGAGAGGCCTGGAAACATCCTGTGTATATCTCGGGATGCATTTTTGGCTAGAAGACCAAATTCAGAATTTCTCAGGAGGATAAAAATACAACTTATTATATAAATAGTAAATATAAGTAATATATATAGTACTTAGTAAATATAAATAGGCAGGAAAAAACTGGGTTTTTTTTCCCTAATCATGCAGCATTGAAAGGCCTGGAATGTTCCCCCACCCCACCCCACCCCCCTGTGAGTGTTCTATTCTCTCTCCCCTAGGCAGTGACATCTCAGTGTAAGTATAAAATAAAATTGTATGTTCTCTGAAGCTTTAGATGTCATTTTAAGATTTTTTAATGTATAAAAGGCATAATTTAAAAAATCTGTGTAGATATAATGGACACAGAAAAAGAAATGTGGATTAATATAGCAGTAAGATTAGTAGTAGAATTTATATGATATAAATCAAGAGATTCTCTTGAGTAGAACTATGAGTCAGATAAATTCTTATTTGTATTTATATAGAAAAGTTCCCGAAGAGTTGCAGTTATGCTCTTGAATATCTCAAATGATGGTTAAGTTTTTCTAAGAAGTTTGAATGGAATAAAAATTTGAAATGAAATAGCATTTATCCTGACATTAGGATCAGAATGTAAGATGATTAATCAATGTGATTTTTTTTTGCTAGCTTAGTATATCATTGTATTTATTTACTTCAGTCTGGTTTCTTTTGTTATTTTCAATTTTGCTGTCTTTGACCAAATAAATATGATTGATTGAATGAATGTAAGATGAGCTCTTATTTTACCCAATTTCTTCTGCCACCTTTGTAATGAAAAGTAGTTGTTCAGATAAATTCAAAATATGAAGAGGCATAGGTTTGCATCTCTATCCTTCAGACATTTTAAAATTGTTTTTTTTTAAAAAAGTGTTCCATTATCACTTATTTGTAAGCAGTGTAGAGTTGAAGATTGTTAAAAATAACAAAGAGAATATTGTTTCTTTCTGCAATACTTCTTTCTTTTGTTCCCCAAAATAGAGCAGGTAGTAAGTTATTAAACAATCAACAAGAGAAAACGATTGAGTGGGACTAAATGCATTTCTGAAAAGTTGCTGTATCTTAATTCTTTTTCTTCTAATTGATTTTCTGTTAAATACATTTTTTTAGTGCTTAACAAATATTATGTTGTCTGAGTATTTTGCTTAACAATACAAATTTACATTCTTAATATCCACCCCTTTTTTCCAACCATTGGTAACATAAAATTCCATGTTTGATAATATTCTACATCTTCTTTCTGTTTAATTTTCAGTGTCAATCTATCCATTTTTGCACAATCTAGTATCTTCTTGATTAGCTCTTCATCTCACAGTATATCTTCATTTTTCCAGTATTGTGCGAATAACTTGCTGCTGTTAAGATGTGTAATATTAGTACATATTTTTTATACCTGAATTGTTTTTATTAGGTATAATATCAGAAAAAAATTGATAAGAAAAGTATAAAATTGTGCTTTTTATTTGTGCAGTTAATTTTTTATATGTTGATTTTGGGCCCAGTATTTTCAAGTGAAACTTATGGAGCGGGTCAAATTGAAATATAAAAAGATAGGACCATTTCAGATGAACTATAACTTGTATCGTAAAATTAATCTTTCTGTCTAGAATACATGGTTATCTTCCGCACCAGACAAGCAGTGCACAAAGCAGAACAACTGCTTGACTAGTATTTAATTATAGGACAATATAAAATGGGACAATAATTGCAATAAAAAGAAAATGCTAGCCTGATGAAGATTTTTGGGAAAGGTATCTAAATGGCCGACTATGCATCTTTAAATCCTGCAGAATTAATTAGTAGGCCTATATTATAAAATATATGGAGCATTATACAGCTTCTGTAGTTGGATGTCGCATCATCCACTACTCTGAAGATCATCAGTAGGTGTTGTAAATTGGTAATAAACTTGCTAGTTAATGACTACCACCTTAAATATAATTGTTTGAATTGCTTTTCTCTTGCATAATGTGGCTGTTTTGTGTGCAGGCATGCTTGAGAAAGAGAAAGTTTCCCCACATTCAAGAAATTCTTCAGACTTGTATAAAAACAGCTAATGAAATGGAGAAATCAAATTACAAGACTACGTAGAGAAGACTTGTTCTTGAAAGTGTGTATTTCTTGGAATAAACTGGAAAGCAAGTGGTTGAGAATATGATAAAAAGAAATGAATTAATATTGCCCTCAATCTTTCTATTGCTGCTGTTATTTTAAAAAATGGGTTGCAAAGCCTAATTGTAGAGATGAAGAAGACCATAAAGGAAACATATAGTTTATCTTTCATAGTATAGCATTAAATTGATCTTGCAGCTTACAGAGAAAAAGAAAAGAGGAAAAAGGATCAGTCAAAAAGCAAGATAAAAATACAAAAAAAAAAGGAAAGAAAGAATGCTTTCAGCATTCCTTGACACAGATATAGATAAAAATACTCTAAAATTAACAATAAAGTAACAATGTTACTTTACAACCCATGTATTCATCAAATCCCCAAATCAAAGTTTCATTTTTCTTGATTTGTCACAAAAATCAAAGAATAGAATAGAATAGAATTTTTTATTGGCCAAGCGTGATTGTACACACGAGGAATTTGTCTTGGTACATAGGTTCTCAGTGCACATAAAAGAAAAGATACCTTCATCAAGGTACCACACTTAGAACACTTAATGATAGTCATAGGGTACAAATAAGCAATCAGGAAACAATATCAATATAAATTGTAAGGATACAAGCAACAAAGTTGCAGTCATACAGTCATAAGCGGAAGGAGATGGGTGATGGGAACGATGAGAAAATTAATAGTAGTGCAGACTTAGTAACTAGTTTGACAGTGTTGAGGGAATTATTTGTTTAGCAGAGTGATGGCGTTTGGGAAGAAACTGTCCTTGTGTCTAGTTGTTCTGGTGGGCAATGCTCTATAGCATCGTTTTGAGGGTAGGAGTTGAAACAGTTTATGTCCAGAATGTAAGGGGTTTGTAAATATTTTCACAGCCCTCTTTTGACTTGTGCAGTATACAGGTCCTCAATGGAAGGCAGGTTGGTAGCAACTGTTTTTTCTGCAGTTCTAATTATCCTCTGAAGTCTCTGTCTGTCTTGTTGGGTTGCAGAACCAAACCAGGCAGTTATAGCGATGCAGATGACAGACTCAGTAATGAATAATGAATGGATTCCAAGTAGAATTAAAATTAGTCAAATTTTTATTTTTAATCAAAGCTGTCCATTTTGCCACCTCCATCATTCCCATCAGTTTAATCATCCATTCTCCCATTGTAAGTACAGGTGGTCCTTGACTTACGACCACAGTTAAGCCCAGGTTTCTGTTGCTAAAAGAGACAGTTGTTAAGTGGGTTTTGCCTCATTTTACAAGCTTTCTGGCCATAGGTTGTTAAGTGAATCACCACAGTTGTTAAAGTTAGTAACACGGTTGTTAGGTGAATCTGACTTTCCCATTGATTGTGCTTCTGAGAAGATCTCAGAAGATGATTACATGACTCCAGGATACTGCAACCGTCATAAATATGAGTCATTTGCCATGCATCAGAATTTTAATCATATGACCACAGGGATGCTGCAACATCCTTGTGAAAAACAGACATAAGTCACTTTTTCAGTGCCATTGTAACTTCAAATGGTTACTAAACAAACTCTTGTAAATCAAGAATTACCTTTATTTGTAAATCCTACCACCTTTACACATATAAAAGTCTTGCTGTTGTTATTATATATAAAGTTCCATAAGATCTCTCAATTTGCTTGTCCATTAACTGCAAAATAAAAATCTCTAGTTTCAATTGTAGATTTATCTTTAATTTTTTCTGAATCAAAATACATATTTGGTCCTAACATTTTCTAGCTTTATTACATGTCCACCAAAAATTAAATAATATACCTTCAGATTAGTTACATTTCCAATAAATATTTGAAGTTCCATTACACATTTTTGACAGTACCCGATGTCAGATATCACCAATACATAATTTTATAAAAGCAAACTTTAAGATTAAAGTTCAGAGTAAATTTTAATCCTTCCATATATTTTCCCATTGATCCAACAAGATGTTTTATCCAAAATAAGATTCTTATTATACACTTTAACTTACCCATCCTGTTTCCATTTTCAGTAAAAAATGTATAGATCTTAGCAATAATACAAGCATCATTTGTACACAGTTCCACATCAAATTCTTACCAATTTGAAAATCATAGTTCTTGTCAAGTTTTAATCTTTCTATTAGCTGGGCATAGAAGAATTGATGACATATATAACCTTCCGATTCCAGATGTTCTCTTGTTTTTAACTTAAACTCTCCAGAGAAAGACAATACATCCACATAAGTTAACCAATTTTGTTTAACTATTGTTTCTCTTCTAAAAATGCTTCCTGGGGTGATAACAATAAAAATATGTTAGGAAAAAAATATTGTTTTATATCTATTTCAAATTCTTAAGTATGTCACATGTAATTAAATGATTTTTAAAATCTACATTCAACTTTTTCATACCACAAATAACATTGCCATCCAAATTTTAATGTCCTTCCAATTCTAATAACCCCCTGTTTTTCAAAGTCACTCGTTCTTTCATCTACACTAAAAAACAATCTGCAAAGTACAATTTCAAATATGGTAATCCTTGCCTTCCTCTTTATTTAGCATCTTGCAATAATTTATATTTAATTCTCTGTTTCTTTCCTTGCCAAACAAATTTGGAGAAAAAAAATCCTGCATGCTCTATTTTGAAGTCTATAAATACAAGCAATATACAAGCAAATATACAATATACAAATAAGTGCTGGGATATTTTGACTCTTAATTTTCTTCTTGTATTAATGGTATTCTAAAGTATGCCAACAAAACACCCTGCCAACAAAACTGCGTGTAGTCAAGGCTATGGTTTTCCCAGTTTTAATGTATAGCTGTGAAAGTTGAACCATAAGAAAGGCTGAGCGCCAAAGAATTGAGGCCTTTGAACTCTGGTGCTGGAGAAGACTCCTGCAAGTCCCTTGGACTGCAAGGTGAACAAACAAGTCAGTTCTAGAGGAGATCAACCCTGACTGCTCTTTAGAAGGCCAGATCCTGAAGATGAAGATGAAATACTTTGGCCACCTAATGAGAAGGAAGGACTCACTGGAGAAGAGCCTAATGCTGGAAAAGATTGAGGGCAAAAGAAGAAAGTTGATGACAGAGAACGAGGTGGCTGGATGGAGTCACTGAAGCAGTCAGCGTGAGCTTAAATGGACTCCAGAGGATGGTAGAGGATAGGAAGGCCTGGACAAACGTTGTCCACGGGGTTGCGATGGGTCAGACACGACTTCGCAACTAACCACAGTAAAATATGGGATATGCATATATAAACTGAAAGAGAACACTCAAATAATATGCTAATTGTATTCAGGACATAACTGTTTGTGAAATTTAATCTATGGGAAAGACTACTGGCAGGAGCAAAAATAAAGTAAAAATAATATTCCCCCCCCCCTTCCTTGCATTTTACAACAAGTGCAGAATCCACCTTTTTCAGATCAGTTGAGTATTGTTGCATTGGTTTTAACAACAAGCTTGTTGCCCAAGCCTATCTCATGGGTTGAAAGAGAGTGACTGGCCCAAAGACACCCAGCTGGCTGTCATGCCGAAAGTGGAACTAGAACTCACAGTCTCCTGGTTTTCTATTCTGGTGCCTTAACCATTACACCAAACTGTTTTTCAAAGGTGAAAATAAGAATGCTTTCTTTAAATGAGTATATGCTAAAGCTTACTTTCAGTAGAATATGGGAACAAGGTAATTGTGGCAGAAGACTCTCAACAGGATTTTAAAAAAAAAACGTAAGCAATAAGGAGGTAGATTTTTTCAGATATTCTGGGAAAAAGTTCCAAACATATAGAGCACTAAAAGGAGAGAAGATCTGGGCAGGGACTTGGTGCTGGAAGAGAGAAGGACACAGATATTGGCAAGACAAAAGGCATAGGGCTTTAACCGCGGGACTTGGAGGAAGAATTTCAACAATGTTTTAAAAGGGGAAGTAAGTTTGGTTTTTCTATGTATGGTTAATCATCGATTTACAGCTGTTTGCTTAGAGACCATTCGAAGTTACAACGGAACCTCCCAAAATGGATTCAAAGTTCCCCATCTTCATGGTCATGAAACTCTACTTTGGGCACTCAGCAGCCAGGCTGCATTTACAGCCGTTTGTAGCATCCTGCAGTCACATGACCACTTTTTACAACAATTTTGCTGGGGGGAAAATGGGAAATTTTCATATTCAATTCCAGTAAAAACAAACGTCCACTGCAGATGTTTCCTGCAAAATTCCAGACATACATAATTTTGCATTCACTTCTATCTAGTTTTACTGGTATTTACCTGGATTGAGAAAGTTAGCTATCTAGTTTGGACTTCGCCGTTCAATAGCTGTTACAGAGTTTGGATACAGGTTCTGATGAAATGTTCTATTTTAATTACCATTAATATCACTGGCGGGCGTAATAAATAATTTGAAAGGTATTTGGAGAGTTTTAAAAAAACTAAATCTATGTTAAACCTCTACCTTTTCTGTTACCTTCTCTGAATGGACAATATGTGTTCTTTTGGAAATTCAGAAGATACTTATCTGCTGAAGAAAGTAGATGCAACTAAAATCTGCTAAGCATTCAAATATTTGTATATTGAAAGTTGTTAATCATCAAAGTGAGATTGAGTTGTACATGTTGTATATGAAACTTTCTAGCTAGCTGTTCTAAATCCATCTGTCTAAATCTGTTGACCAAGCTGTTTGAGAATTATTAAATCCTTCACACGTAGAGGACACTAATATGGCCGTCAGTGCTTTTTGTAATACAGACCAGGCAGCTGTTGCATATAAAATGAATTCTTATAAGAATTATAAGATTCTATTGTCTTATAGCCTTCTCTGCTTGCATTGGGCCAATTTTCACAGAATAGGAAATCAGGATTGTGTAGAATTATGGCTTGTTGTTATTGTTTTTTTGGTCTTGTTTCTTGCAAATCCTGTTTCACTTGCAGAAGCTATTCAAGTTAGACCTGAGAGAATATCAACTTTTTAACTGAATGACTCATTTAACAGTATTGTTGTTATGCTCAGATAGAAGTTTACTAGAAATTGAAGTCAACCACTGACTAGACTATAGGCTGAAAGGGTACTTTGATGGGGCCAAATACGTAGTCCTATTTGAGAAAACTGGTATGGTTTCAATGATTATTAACCTGAGTTGCATTAGGAATTAGAACTGAATCTAGGGCAATCTGCACAACAGTTTTGAACCTTGATTCTCCTGCTTAACACATGTTCGGATTATTGGTGGTCTTGTTGGCTTTCATTCATAGAGTTGGCATGCTGTGACCCAAATTAGCCTCAGAAGTTTCAATTACATTTATGTTGATGGCCAGGGTGCTTGCAAAATAACCTACTCTTAATAATCTGCAGAAATTATACACTCACAACACCCTCTTTCACCTAGCAGACCATGATAAGAAACAAACCTTGAACTGGTGTCAGTTCTATGAATTACCCTGTTTCCCTGAAATTAAGAAATCTCCTGATAATAAACCTAGTTGGGTTTTTGAGCGCATGTGCTAAAATAAATCTCCCCCAGAAAATAAGCCCTCCCTGAAAATATTTAAACGCAGAGCTGGAGATCAGGTAAGACAGGAAGAGGAGCCCCATCTTGCTCCATGTGCCCCAAAATAATAAGACCTCCCCAAAAATAAGGCCAAGCGCTTATTTGGGGGTTCAAAAAATATAAGACAGGGTCTTATTTTCAGGAAAACACGGTAAATTTTAATATACAGAAACTTTGTCCTGTTTTCATTCTATATTGTTGTGGTCTGCCAGCAGCCTGCGGAGCTGGCAGCAGAGTCGGACAGTGAGGAGGCTGGGGAGGAACATGGGCCAGTCATGGAGGCTGGGGAAGGCTCGGTCAAGGACTCTGCGTCGGAAGCAGAGATGGGGCCAGGGCCATCTGGGAGTTATGTGCGGACTCTGGAGTCTCCAGAGTCGGACATCAGAGAGGCAGAGGAACAGGGGGAGCCTGTTCCTAATGCGCACATGCACAGGGCTGCCAGAAGGCAAGAACATTTAAAACAAAAGGGACGACTTGGGAGTAAGGCTTGGAGATGATTGGCCCCTCCCATAAGACATAAAGGAAGAGCAAAGGCACGTGGGCCTTTGCAGGAAGCAACCTTGTGGATGGTGTCGGTTTGTACTTTGAAGCTCTGTTTTTGACTCTGTGTTTCCGTGTGGCCTTGTCAAGATAATTGCCAATTAGGTCTTTGGCAGTATGTCAAACAAGATAAAGGAAGCCTAGGTCAGAAAACACACACACACACACACATCTTAAGAAACCCCAAAGACAAAATCCAGCTAGAAAACCAAGGAGTCTATGAAAGACCTTGCAAAATCTGCCCAGCAACATACATTGGACAAACTAATAGAATAAATGCACGCATAGCAGAACACAAGATTGCAGTAAGAAAAGAAGAAAAAACTTCATCTCTTTTCCAACACCTTAAAGCAACAGGACATGACATTGATTTTGAAGGAACCAAATTAATCTCCAAAACTGAACACAATCAGAAGAGAATAATTGTGGAAGCCATAGAAATAGAGAAACACCCCCATAACATGAATAAACGTGACGATACCTCCCGCTTACCAAACATCTGGAAACTAGCACTAGTCAAGAAACGAATCCCATCTACAAAAATTGACACCAACACACGACAGGACCTCGAACTCGGAACCAGACCAGAGCCCAAAATGCTACTTCCCACACAAACATCCACACATGGCAAGACCTCAAACTCGGAGCCAGACCAGGCCCCAAAATACTATTCCCCACAAAAACATCAACACATAATAGGACCTTGAACTCGGAACCAGACCAGGGCCCAAAATGCTACTTCCCACACAAACATCAACCCCATTAACCAATTAGCAACACAGCCAACCAATCGGCTTGCAACAGCTAGACCAGCTATTCAAAAAACTCCATTAACCAATCAATATGTAGCAACACAGCCAACCAATCAGCTTGCAACAGCTAGGCCTGCACTTCAAACCCCCCACCACCACCACCAGTATTTATAGAGAAACAGCAGTTAAAATCCACACTTTGCTCACATAAGAACAAAGCCAAAGCCTGAAGATGATGAGTGAGATCTCATCGAAACGTTGCCTAAATACTTCCAATCTTACACGGGAAAAGACCCGAATGTACCAAAACCTGCATGTGTGTGTGTGTTATACACACACACATGCGCGCGCACACAGTTGGCAAGCTGGCCTTTCCTTCCCCTGTTGTGGTTTTGAGGGCACATAAAATGGAAAACCAAAAGAAACATTCTCTAAACCAATATTTTAATGTTGCCAGGTCATTACCATTTTTATGAAATGACATTCTTTCCAAGGTTAACAGTCATGTGTGTTTTACTTATAGTTGCAACTTAATATGGTGGGAATAATACATGCAGTTCATTTTGACAAACAGCTCATTTTTGGGGAGCTGTAATTCTATAATTTTGTTATGTATTCAGGGTAAATGCCTCAATTGTTTGGTTTGAGTTTTAAAGCTAAAGAAAATGTATAATTTCAACTCCTGTTCATGGATGTTTTCTCATTTTGTAATCTGGTCCAATATTAGAAATAGTTTTGTTCTGTGGCCACCTTACTTAGATAGAAGCATGATAATATACAGTGTGCCAAGGATTACTTTGTCCTTGTTTTAAGTGTCATTCAGGGTTTTTCTTTCCATAACTGGCAAAAGTAGCAAGCAAAAATAAAAGCCCATAGCCTCAAACTGCCAATTACTAACTCATTGGTTCAATTCAAAAGATTTATTCTTGCTGAAAACATTTCTGCAATGTTTTCTATTTGTACTAAGTACAAGTATTCTGTCTCTTTTTTTTTTTTTTTGCATTTTCTGATACTGACTTGGTGTCTCAGAATCGTTGTTTTCCTCAGATTGTGGACTACCAGGCTAACAGAAAGTACCCATTTAACAAAGCATTTTCCATGAGAAAAGAAAGTAAGGATAAGTGTATATTCATTCATTCATATCCTACTTTTACATTTTTTTAACTATATAACTTAAAGTGATTAGAATTCACCGTCTCCCAGTTTCTAGCATGATGACTAAACTACTAGACCAAGCATCTCTTTCTTTTATTTGAAATTGTTGTTATTGTATTGTCTCTTTTTAAATACAGAACAAACAAATCTTTGGTAGTCAATATTGTGGTTGCTTTTCTATGGCCTATTGATTTTAGTATAAATTACTTATGAGGAAACAGTTGGTACCTTGTTCTAGAATCTGATCTTGGGTAGCACTTACTTTGAAATACATCCAGTCAGGTAGTCATTGCAAACTTTCATATGATATTGCCACTTTTTCTGCACTGTATTGTGCATGAGAACTACTAATGTTTATGAAATCCCGTGGTGAACAGCATTTGCTAAAATGTATTTGTACTGTTTTGCAGGGAGATCTAAAAAGCAAAGTAGTAAATGGCTGCAGAGCAGAGCTTGTGGAATACGTTGCATATACCCATGGTGAAAAATACAAGTTGAAAGCAAACTACTCACTGCCCTGGGAAGATGTGCAGACAAATGAAAAAGGAAGTATGGCCGGCTTAGAAACAGAGAAGTGGGTGCTGAATGAAAATCCATCACTTAACATCCATGTGAATGGAGATCTGATCTGTAACGCTGGAACCAGGGATGAGAACTTAACACCTTTCGAAAAGGATGCAAAACTGGTTTATTCTTCCAGCATAATAGATGAGGCCCCCAAGTTATTTGCACATACAGCTAGAAACGGCATTAAAATCTTACCGCATTCACCAGCAGAATGTGACACATCATTGAAATCAGATGTGAGCACATTGAAAAAAGCAGATGTGAACACTACTGCAAAGCTGGCCAACAGCTGCAATCACAGTAACTCCAGTGCCTCCTGGAGCGAAGCGGCTCAGCTGAACAGCATCTACCCTTTGGCAACTGGAACATATGGTGCTATTCCAGAAAAGAAGGACTATGTTGTAGGCGACCAGACGGAAAACCCAAACACCATTCAGGAAGCCGAAAACTCACTATTGCAAACCATTTCACTTTTACATTTGCAGGACAAGCCACCCTGTACTCCTGTGCTTGAAAGGGGTGCTTGTCTTGATGATGGTGCTTCAACTATTCCTAGCAAGGATTCCCAACCTGAAGATTTGCAACTTCAGTCAACTTTTTTATCTCTGATTAAAAATAGAAACTTAACCGTGGAACAGGTGGTAGCTATTGAGGCATTAACACGTTTGTCAGAGGTCCCTTTAGGCCATTCTTCACCAGCTAAACCGGAAGGTTTAGAGCAGCAAACGTCGCATTTGCTGAACAGTTGCAAAAAGGATAACCCATGTCCCTTAAAATCATCTGCACTGAAAGTAATAAAAGGGACTTGCCCGCAAAAAGATCAGCAGCTTTTTTCTCATCCTGCATCGCAGAGGAGAATCCACCCTAAGAGCCTGTTTTACAAGGCTCAAGGTGCTATTTCTGAGTTCCCCAGTAAATCTCCAGGTCCATCTAACTTACTGCGTAGGTTGCATTGCACCTCAAACGACACCAGACCTTTTTCTGCTTTAGCGTCTGGTGGAAATTCAGGTATTGCTACCAAGAAATGTCCTCTTCATCATAAAACTGCTCTCGGGCCATGTTCCAAAAACTCAAGTACCGTCAGACAGTGGTGGAACAGGGGAGAGGCGTTCGGCAAATGGGAAGGAAAGGCTGTCCACAACCTGAATTTTAAAAGTGGTTCTGTATTTAAGGGTGTTGTTCACAGCCAAGATGAAGAAGAGGTAGCCACCCAGCTAACTCAACTTGCAGCAATAATTGAATCGAGCAGAACAAGCCCCAATCCGAAGACGACGACAACCCTTCTCGGTCGATTACCACCTGATATGCAATCAAAAAATAAGCAGGATCAGTGCCTATTGCAGAAGAAACAATCGGTATTTGGGAGGAACAATTACAGCTCCTCGTTAGTCAAGCAAAGGCAGCCACCTCGGAAGAATGAGAAATCGGTACCGAGGGCCAAAAGATTGAAGAAAAAACCTCAAGTAGTACCAGACCAACCAAGTCAGCTACAGCAAGAATGCCAGTATAGTGAAGTGCAGGACATACAGAAAAAACCTTCTAAACTGCGCAGGCTTGGGCGCATCGCGTCCCAAGAGGCGAAGCTGTCAGCCTTGGGGAAAAAATCTTCCAAAACCAAAGGACAGAAGGCACGGAATCGGAGTGCTTTGTCATCCCAGCAAAAACCAGCTGTATTATTTCTTCCCAAAACTCAGATAATATTCCATCGGCCTTTACCGGCTTCAATACAAGGCAAGATAAGAAGCAAGCCATTAGGCTGTGAAATGGTGCCAGAGCCGCTCAAAACAACCGGCTTTAGTGATGCACAAGGCGCCAGCAGCCAGAGTGGGGCCACAGGGGCTCTTCAAGATGGAGCCCCGCTTTCTAGTAATCAGCTGACTGTTCCTCAGTTAAAAACAGACTTTTGCATAAAACAAGGAAGTGAAAACGGGCAGATGTTTACAGAAGAAGGCAAGAATTCTCAGGTACAACAAACCATGAATATCCCTCAGCTGCGTCCTTTCCCTCAGATCTTCAGTCAGAGAGCTGGCGACATCTGCGAGGAAAGCCAAGCTAAACCACAGGACACTGTGGAACAAAAGGATCAAAATCTGCAACTGATCCCCCGTAACGGTGATGATGGCTTGCCAGGGGATACCATGCACACTCTTAGAAATGTGGAGCATGTAAGTGAAGCTACATTTCCAACATTAAGAACTTTAGAGACTGAAAAGCAACAGGGTACTGGGAACTTAAGATGTTCTCCAACCAAGAATACACTCAGTAGTTTTCTTGAATCTCCCATGACATTCTTAGATACCCCTACAAAGAATTTAATTGATACACCTTCAAAGAAAGGACAGAGTAATTTTCCAACCTGTGACTGTGTGGGTAAGTGTCCGGTAGCTTATTTTTGCATGGTTGAATTTTGAAATCTTTTCTGTCTTTCTGTATGGATCATGTTGCCTAGTCAGGTCATGAAACGTCTATAAGCAAAAAATGCTCAAGAGAGCATCAAGAATTCCACAGTTCAAGCTTGAGTTACAGATGTTCTCTTCTATTAAAAATCTTCTTTTCCCTCAGGTCAGAATTCCCCAGAAACTTGCAAATATTTATACATGCTGAAATTCATGAGTTCTATTCCATAACAAGAAGATCCTCTACATCTATCCAGATTTTGCGCAGATACCTTCTTGACTATCTGGATTTCTTGAATTTTCTTCAAATTTAAAACCTGTTAATGTTGAGCTTTGTCAATTTGTGAAATCAGAGCTGATAAAATTCTCAACTACCTATCTATATCTTTTCCATAGCTTACAAGGAAAGGAATTGTTTTATTTTGTTCAGAAGTATGCAGAAATTGTAACTAATGGCATTTATGAATGCTGAAGTTAAGCCTTAATCCATGTATAGTCTCTTACTATATGTTATTGGCCAACACATTGAATTCCAGTGGCAACATAATACTCTGCAATGTCTATAATTTTATTTTATTTTGATTGTGAAAGGAAAAAATTGTATTTTTGATAAATAACAAATTCAACCACCTGCAGAATTTACTTATATGGCAGTATTACCAATTTTAAATTAATAACCAATGTTGGTAGTGTTAGTACAATCTCTCTCTGTTTATGTTGAAGTGTGACTCAATTGCTAATCCCACTCTGGCATTTCAATGCCAAAATTATATGATCATGAGTTTTATCGAATAGAAGTGTTTTACAGATAGTCCTTGATTTACGACCACAATTGGGCTGGAACTTCTGTTGCTAAGTGATGCGGTCATTAAGTGAGTCACATCCAATTTTATGACCTTTTTGCTGCCACTGTTAAGCAAACTGCCACAGTTGTTAAGCAAATTGCACAGTCATCAGGTGAATTTGGTTCCCCCCATTGACTAAGCTTGTCAAGAGGCCCCCCCCACCCCCCCCGAAGGTCACAACACAGGACGCTGCAACTGGCATAAATACATGTATATTGGCAAGTGGCTAAATTTTGACTACATGACCGTAGCGACGTTGCAGCAGTCATAAGTCTGAGGAGTAGTCATAAGTCACTTTTTTTCAGCATCATCATAACTCCAAACGAATGGTCATAAGTCGAGGACTACTTGTTTATTGTTAATAGAATAGTTAAGCGGAGTCAAATGAGACTCAGTTTAATTTAAGGAATTTGTAAGTAGTGTTTCCGAATGTCCAAGCAATATTTTTAACAGATATTTAAAACTTTTTTTTTTGCAGAACAAATTATAGAGAAGGATGAGGGCCCATACTACACACACCTTGGAACGGGCCCAAATATTGCTGCAGTCAGAGAAATAATGGAGGACAGGTGAGGAAATAAATGTTAATGCTGATAAATAAAAAATGATTTTACACATGGGTGGCGATAGTTGTGGTATATCTGGTGTGTTCTTGTTATGCTTTGGTGGGCTTGCTTTGTTATGTTGGATCTGAACAATAGTCCTTGCATATGAACTGCACTATATATTACAACAATGATGGCTAACCTTTTCTGGACCGTGCACCCAAAACCCCCAAGATGCAAAGCACGTTTGGCCCTGCGCATTGCCCTGACCCTGCGCATGTGTGTGCCCCTGCATATGCCCTGTCCCCCATGCATGCGCAGCAGAGACCCAAAGACCAGCTGGCCGGTGGGAAGCGTGTGCGCATGCGCTTCAGAGCTGAATTCGGACAACGGCTCATGTGCCATAGGTTCGCCATCATGGTACTAGAACATTTACTCATAGCAAGTACCGTATTTCCCCGAAAATAAGACCCCGTCTTATATTTTTTTGAACCTCTAAATAAGCACTTGGCCTTATTTTCAGGGTCATCTTACTATTTTAGGGTGCGTGGAGCAAAACAGGGCTCCTCTTGCCACCTTACCTGATTTCCAGCTCTGTCTCTCTAGCCCTAACCAGAGGAAATGGCGGGGACCGGCTATGCATGCAGTTAAATATTTTCAGGGAGGGCTTATTTTCAGGGAGACACAGCATGAGTCTGTTTTAGAAAATGAGTTTGAATATTCTCATTAGCTTTTAAGTGGTTGTTAGCAGTGGGTATTGGATAGAAAGTCACGATATGCTATATGCAGATGTGGAGAATTCATCTGTTTCATGTTAATTTCTAAGCGGTGTAATCAAGTTGCTAAGGGTAATTGAAGACTGAACTATGGGAGAATTTCATGGGAGAACTTCAGATATGATTCCTGCAACAAGATGTTCAAATTATAATCTAAGTACTGAGCCTTCGGTTTGCACATAATGCTATAATTGTTGCAGAGTACCTAGGCCTGGTATGTACCTACAGGCTTACATTCCTACAAGATGTTGGCTATCAAAATCTCCCCCCCACCCCGGTTTTCCTATAATAAGTCTTGGATTTTTTTAGTCTACTCAGTGCTCTGCTTTTGCACTAATGAGAGAAGGTATGGAATGCCTAGAGCTGCACTCAGCCCCCTTCCCCAAATTCACATTGCCATCCTTTAATATATTGAAATATGTTAAGCCGTGGTAATACAATGGTTAGAATACGGTATTGCAGGCTGACTCTGGCCATAGCCAGGAGTTCGATCCTGACTTGCTCCAAGGTTGACTCAGCCTTCCATCCTTCTAAGGTCAGTAAAATGAGGACTCTGATTGTTAGGGGCAATATGCTGGCTCTGTAAACACTTAGAGAGGGCTGTAAAGCACTGTGAAGTGATATATAAGTCTTAAGTGCTATCACTATTGCTATCTCTCATTCAGCTAGGTTGCTTCAAGTGCCATAGGATGGATTTGGAGGTGGTTGTTCTTATACTTATTCCTTCGTGATCTTACGGTACTAGAATAAATATCAAATAATCAAAATCAACTTTTAAATGCTTGTACCCATTCCTCTGTATGACGAATTGTTTAAATTTGTATCTGTGCAGTTTTATACCACCCAGAATTGTTCTGGAGTTAAGTGACTTTAAATCAATTAAGTGATGAACAAGTACAAATTGTTGAATTTTGGAAACGTATACTGGGTGGCAGACATTCACCAATCCCATATTTCCTTTTTGCATTAGATACATTTTGTAAGGATAGACCTCATAACCTTTATCTAATTTCCAAAAACCTTCAACTTGTCTTCAACAATTTGGTTCCTTCCAGAGGACTTAATTGCTATAATTCCAATACATTCAGGGAGCACCAATTGTGGGAGATTGATTTAACCTTTAAAGTTGCTTTAAAGATTGCTTTAAAGTTGATTAGACAATCTGTCAACCGTTGGGTTCACCGTTTCAGAGATATTTGAATAACTAATACCTAAGCAGAAAAACAGAATGACCAGGAGCAGGCAAAAAAACATGGAGATGGGAACAATCTCTTAACTTCCTACCAACTTTCCCACAGACTTACTTTCCTTATAAAAAGCTGTCAGGAAGCATTGGAAATGATTACCTGATCAGAGTATAAGACGCAGCTTAGTTTTTGGGGAGGAAAATAGGAAAAAAAAAATCTGCCTACCAGGTATTCATCTGGCTAGCGTCCTCAGTCTGGTCAGCTTCAGCACATTAGTTTGCTGGTTTTTATCCCCTGCTTGGGGATAAAAAACAGCTTCTAAGGCACAGCTGAGAGGAAGCAGCAATGAGAAAAGCAGGCAAAGCACGGGGAGATCGCCTAATTAGGGCTGAAAAAAAGCTTCTAAAGAACAGCTGAGAGTCGGAGCAAAGCATGGAGATCACTGGGTAGTGCCTGGTTAAAGCACAGTGGAGAGTCGAGGGAGCAGGCAAAGCTGGGAAGATCGCTTCACTTGCTAGTACCTTGTTAGGGCTGGAAAAAAGCTTCGAAAAAGCTACATTCGGAGTATAAGATGCTCCCAAATTTTCAGCCTCTTTTTTAGGAGGGGAATGGTGCGTCTTATACTCCAAAAAATATGGTACCTATTGTTCTAAACAGCAGTTACCAATTGCAATACAGAAATATTTGTGCTCTGGATACCAGCCAACCTTTTTTGCTCCTGCAGGTCCAAACAATAAATCTTCACACTATTTTTTAATTCTTAGAAGGAAAGGGAACTTTTGAGAAGAAAGCATGATGGATATTAATGCAAATATATTATAATTGTTCTAAGAATGAAGCTCTTACGTTGGGGCTTCAAATTATTCAATTAAAATATTTTTTGATGTAAGGGTTAGGGTTAGGGTTAGGGTTAGCTAACTAAAGCTGCTAAAGCACAGCTCAGAGTTGGAACAAAGCCTGGAGATCCTTCACTCTCTAGTGCCTCATTAAAGCACAGTGGAGAGTCAAGGGACGAGCAAAGCTTCACTCTCCTCAGTGCCTCGTTAGGGCTGGAAAAAAGCTTCGAAAAAGCTACATTCGGAGTATATGACGCACCCAAATTTTCAGCCTCTTTTGGGGGTGGGGGGGAATTATACTCCGAAAAATACGGTATTACTTGACTGTGGCAACACTGAAGTGGCCACAACTTTACTAGATTTCAGTCCCCCAGGGGTCATGGTTCCAAATTTTAGTCACATTCTATCAGTCAAGAGTGTTCCAACTTTTTTGACTTTGCAGAGGGGGAGGGGATGGTTCCACACGAGCGGTTGGCAAACGCACAGACTTGTCTGCTGCTCGTGTGAATGGGGATGCGTGTGCGCTTGCCCATCACTTTCATGGCCTGATTCCAAAAGGTTCAAGGCCTGGTAGTGGGCCCAGGGATTGGGGACTCCTTCTGTAAATGAGGCTTTTGAGGTAGGTTGATTCAAATATTGTTGCCCTAACATGTTTCATCCAATTGAAGGTTACAAACAATCAGACACTAGAGATTTAGTAGTGTACAGACAATGTTCTGCTTACAAATAGGTTATGTATTGAGCATCTGTTTGTAAGTCTATTTTGTTCGCAAGTTCATGTTTTGTGCAGATGGTAACCTTTTCCTGGATTCTGGGACCCTCTAAATTGGGAGGTGTTGAAAAGCTTGTTTGTATTGGTCGAAGTTTGTAACTCAAAAGTTTGTAAGTAGAGTATAGGTAAAATCATCCTGCATTTTGTTCAGCATTTTGTTACCATGTTAGCCAATCTGGAAGCTGGTGAAATCTCAAATCAGGATGAAATTTTAGATAATTTGACTGACAGTGCACTACTACAAGACACTTTCTTGTGGGATGTGCCCAAATTAATACACTTAATATGAACAGAGCAAGTGATATGAAAACTGTAACTTAAGCTGTCAACATCATAAACTATTTTTAGCAATACTTAACATCAGATACATTTGACTTGCATAAAGATCTGTTTCACATAAGGCAATTTGCATTGCAGTTTCCCCATTCATTTTCTTGCTGATTTGTTTTTCCTGCAATTTGTTTTTCCCCCCCTCCAATTGCTTAGCATCTGTAATTTTGTGGAGTTTGACTGTGATGAAACTTTACTCACAAAAAAACCTACTGTTTGCTTCTCTGCAACTTGTATTAAAAGATTCCAGTGTTTGTTTATTTCAGCATAGTAGAACCAATGCCGTTCTTTTCTGCCACTCTGCCTGGGTCCAGCACATCTGTTATGGCATGTTCCTCATCATTTAGGATTGCTTTAGTACCATGTTGCTTACCTGGAACTGGGAAGTGATGGAGAAATTGGACACAACAGGGTTCAAAAGGAGAGGAAGAAAAAGGGAAGCAGGACATTTAAATGCACCAAATGACTAAATCCGTGACGGCAAACTTATGGCACGTGTGCCACAGGTGGCACGCAGAGTCCTCTCTGTGGGCATACCAGCCATCGACCCAGCCCAGCTCCATCACGCATGCGTGCAGGTCTCCCACTGGCCAGCTGGTCTTCAGGTCTCTGTTGTGCATGCACGGGGGGCGGGGCCTTCCCCGATCTCCGCAGGTTTCCCCCCAGCGCGCCCTACTTTTCTACTCCATTTCTGCTGCCCGCACCAACCTAGAAGGCAAAACGGGGCGTTGGGGTGCTGAGTGAGCCCCCCCCACGCCCCATTTTGGCCCTGGAAAGCCTCCTGTGCCAACTTGGAAGCCAAAATGGGGCACTGGGGGGCGTATGTGCGGGTGGGATGGGATGCATGTGCAGGGGGTACTCGCATTGCATTTTGAGGGTTCGGGCACACATGCATGCATTTGCGCGCGCACACGCTTTTGGTACTCAACGCCAAAAAGGTTAACCATCACTGGACTAGATGATAACCCTGTGTGAACTTGAAAAGAAAAGAAAAAAAATGGCAACCCTTGCAAACATATGCCTGCATTTTCAAATCCATATTGCATATTTCCTCTTACTTGGCATTGCCCTGTTCCTACCTAGCAGGATTTTTACTGTTTTTTCTCATTTCTTCAGCTTTAGTAACTACCTGCAAAGATGGTAGAGACCTTTTTCTTTGGGTTCCAAGGTTAAAATGGAGGAAGTTATGCAATTCTTTGTCTTGTTTCTTGTAAAAAAAGATTTGTCTAACACAGGGCTATCAAACTCCCGGCCCGTGGGCCGGATGTGTCATTCGCTGGCCACACCCACGCCCAGTTTAGTGAAAGGGAAAAAAGTTCCAATTTGTCACGTGATTCCATGAGTTTGACACCCCTGGTCTAACAGCAACATTAGGTCAGCAGCCTGGTTTGAAAGCAGCTGCCCATATTTTCAAGTGGTACCATCAGGAATTCTGGTAGTAGCATCAAACTAAAGATACAGAGAAAGAAGAAAGAGGATTCAGCATAATTTATGGTATGTAGATCTGAAAGAACAGTTTCTGCCCCAAAACAGGCCAATGATGAATGACGGTGTAAAGAAGCCATAGAACATAGGTAACTACAAACACTGCAGGTAGCCCTAAACATACAACCACAACTGTGACCAAAACTTCCATTGTTAAGTGAGTCATGTCTGATTTTACCATTTATTTTTATTTTTTTTGCCATGGTTGTTTGGTGTATCACCCCATCATTAAGTGACTCACAGGGTGGTTAGTGGACCCAGCTTTCCCTGTTGCTTATTGGAAGTCAGCTCAGAAAGGTCACAAGGGTGATCACATGACCCCAGGAATGTTACAATGATTGTAAGTGTGAGGACTGCTCACAAGTCACTTTTCTAAGTGCCATCGTAGCTTTGAATGCTTTGGTAAACGATTGGTTGAAAGTTGAGGTCTACTTATATTTGAAATTGGGATCAGGGGTATCCCACAAGTCCTAACTGTAAGCATTTATTTATGGACAAGATTATCAAATAGCAGTAGCTAACACCAAGGCTGTTTCTGGAATCGTTCAGTTAAGAAGTTTTCTCTTTACTAAATTGGTTATAATCAAAGACTTAAAACGTTCCTGGATGTAATCTTGTCTATCTTCTGTGCTCTGTGACACTTTTTCTGGTTTGTTTCCATGTTTATCTTTGGGTCTGCTTGTGATTTCTCTGTGTTTTGTATTTTTCTTGGATTTGTTTTCCCATTTCTTTTTATTGTCAGCCCCCTAGAAATTAATTTTAATCCTATCTATACTGCCCAATAGATAGTCAAGTAGCATAGATATTGTATGAATATTTTTTTTAAAGGAGGTGATTAAAGGAAGGC
Organism: Ahaetulla prasina; assembly: GCF_028640845.1. Taxonomy (NCBI): domain Eukaryota; kingdom Metazoa; phylum Chordata; class Lepidosauria; order Squamata; family Colubridae; genus Ahaetulla; species Ahaetulla prasina. The sequence goes on from NC_080544.1 coordinate 20,583,255, forward strand.
AGTTTCTCTTAATTTTCAGCTAAAGTCTAGTGTCCTCCATGTTGGACTGTGCTTGTTGTCCTAACTACAGAGAATAAATCTGAAAACTGAAGATTGCCTGGGTTCGTGACACGTTTTGATTGGAATTCCACTGTTTTGATAAATTAATTGCTTTAACCAATTAATAGTTTTATTAATTGACTTAAAAGTGGACATTGTTAATTGGATAGCAGTTCTTACACACATTGTACAGGTATTTGCACAAATTGTAAATGGCAAACTCTTAAAAAAAAGTTGTCCTTTTCTTAAAGCAGGAATGCCTTCTTATGGTGACAACTTTTACTTGAAAATTATTGCATTTGCATGGCACAGTGTACTTTTGAGAGTGAAGTGCTTTTGAGTCAACGCTGAATCCTGGTGTCTGCTTGGAGAAGTCCCCGCAGCTTTCTTGTCAAGATTGCAGAAGTGGTTTGCCACTGTCTGCTTCTTAAGGGTGAAAGAGAGTGATGTCCAGGGTGGAAAGGATTTAGTTCTCCCACCCCTTAAACCAACGACAACATCAAAACCCTCTTGAGTATTATTGCAAACCTCAGATGCCACAGTAGCAATCTGAGTACTGCAGGATACTTATTTATCTGATGTATTTGTATCCCGCTCTTACTATTTTAACAAATAACTCTAGTCCCGCGGACCAGATCTGGCCCATGGGGTACTTAAATCTGGCCTGCAGGGCCGGCCAGAAAATAGCAAAGGATTGGCCCGCGGTGCCTCTGGAAGCCAAAATGGAGTGCAGGGGGTCTGTCTGAGGCCCTCCACATCCGATGTTTGGTCTGGATGGCTTCCTGCAGCACTCTGCTGGCCAAAACGAGGTGCAGAGGGGCTGCGTGAAGCCCCCACATCCCATTTGGGCTGGCAGGGTGCTGCAGGAGGCGTCTGTCCCCTCTTTTCTGTTCCCCCCTGGGCTCATGGAGACGTACAATGCTGATCCGTCCCTTGAAGAAATCCAGTTTGATACTCCTGCTCTAGGCAGTGGAACTTGAACTCTCGGTCTCCTGCTTTCTAGCCTGGTGCCTTAACCACTAGACAAAACTGTCTCTTACTTGCAGTAAAAGAAGGATTTCTAACACGGCAGGGAAAACATAGGACATTTCTGTATGTTGGAATGGATCTTGAAAATCCTCTGGTTTGGCCTTGCCCATTTTAGGTATCCTTCCAGATGGCGTGGACTTCTTCATAATTTTTCAGCCAAGTTGGGGAAAGCTATTCCATAACCCTGTTCATACTATTAAAAAAAGTAATTACAACATCTTGGGTAGTATTTTCAAGGCTGAAGAGCTACACCTAAGGAGTAATGAAGGTGTCCTTGACAGAGATATGCACAGTCTGTTGCCTTGGAAAAAGGGGGTTGAAGCAGGGGTGAAATGTTCCCAGTTCGGACCAGATCGGCCGATCTGGTAGCAATGACGGCGGATGGTTCAGAGAACCGGTAGCAAAAATCCCTACCCCCCCACAGATGAGTCGCGCAATCATCAGAGGTTTTTTTTTTTTTTACTTTTAAAAGCATTTTTTCTTTGGCTGAAAAAATGCTTTTAGAAGTAAAAAAAAAAAAGCCTCTGATGATCACACAGCTCAGCTGGGATCGTCAGAGGCTTTTAAAAGGCTCCTTTTATGATCCCAGCTGAATTACCTGATCATCAGAGGGATTTTTTTTCTTTTAAAGACAAAAAAAAATCCTTTTAGAAAAAAAAAAAAGGTTGGCCACGCCACGCCTACAGAACCGGTGGTAACAAATTTTACATTTCCCCTCTGGGTTGAAGCTTTACTAAGTCACAATGAGATAGAATTTGGAAGTGGCTCAAGCAGACGACTCCCTAATTCATTGCAATATAAAAAGCGGGAAAGAGTAATCAGACTTGCACAATTTTGTTATTTTAGCCAATCTCTATAAAAGATTTCCTGTGGAGTTGCTTTCCTGATCTACAGTAGTTTACCTAGTGGAGCTGATATCATTAGGTAAGAGGTATTCGTCTGTTGAAGAAATTTCTTCAAATTTACAGATGAAATTTAATTCCTTAAAATTTCTATCCTTTCATTTTAGCCTTCTTATTTGTAAGTGCACTAGCATGCTGTCTTAGAGCACTATGTGTCCCTGGGAAGTTGGTGACTGCCCTTAAATCTTAAGGTTTTTGAGGATCTTCAAAAACAGAAAGACTTGTCATTTTTAGAAGCAACACTAGGCCTTTCTCTTTGTGCTAATATGAGGTGCCTCAAGTTTAATGCTTTGTTTTTTAAAAAAAATCTAATCTATTTATTTTGTTATGTTGTGCTCCTTTGGTAGGGATTAGATGACTCTATTGAGTATTGCCTTCAAAAATGTCTTAAGAATCAATTCAGAATGGATCTCACAGTAACTTTTGCTGTCTTTTGATCACCTATTAATCAAATTATTTTTCTGTTTCCCTTTGTGCAGGTATGGAGCAAAAGGAAGTGCTGTAAGAATAGAGGTAGTGGTGTATACAGGCAGAGAAGGAAAAAGTTCCCAGGGATGTCCAATTGCCAAGTGGGTGAGTTTTTATTTTTTAGTAATGTAAGACACATTTGTGTTTACTTCCACTATATTTTCCTATAATATTGATGATGCTTCATGTTCATAAAAATATTTTTCCGTGTTGCTCAAAGACATTTATCTTACTAATGTATCCCATGCTAAACTAAAAAGCACTGTTGTATATGAACAGGAAGATCAATATGTATTAAAAAGAATACAATTACTATCCAGATAGTCCTTACTTACCAACTGCATCATTCAGTGACTGTTCAAGCTTGCAACAGTGCTGAAAAAATAACTTTGTAAGCAATACCTGCATTGTTTACAAAGCAATACCTACCTTAGCAATTCTTTCAGTCTTGTGATTGCCATACGGTCAGTATGTGTTGTCTTATGTTGCCCTGCTCTTTGTCCTTGTTTCCCCCCTTGCAGATCAGAGAGATTAAAGGAAGGATTACAAGAGACTAATCAGACATGCAGTGGGGAATATACTGTACATCGAAAGCAATGTGCCAGCAGCTGCAAGCACACTATGCACACAGCCCAGTGTATTTCTCATTGTGTGTCTTCTTACTTTCTTTTAATCCCTTTCTCTCCAATCTTACTCTGTGAGAGAGGGAGAAGAAGTTAAGCACAGAAGAGATTGCCATAGAAATTGCTTATTTTTTACTCCTCCCACCCACACTTTTGAGACTGGAGAGTTAATAATAATAATAATAATAATATTTTAATTTGTATACCGCCCTTCTCCCGAAGGACTCAGGGCGGTGAACAGGCAGATAAAATATACATACATTCAATAATTAAAAACATCCCTTAAAAAACTAATTTAAATGCCCAAAATATTAAAAAACGTACTTCCCCATAAAATCACAGAATTTTAAAAACCCATCCAATAAAAATAAGAATCAGGCTAGTCCAGCCATACGGAATAAATAAGTTTTAAGTTCGCGGCGAAAGGTCCTAAGGTCAGGTAATTGTCGAAGTCCGAGGGGAAGTTCGTTCCACAGGGTCGGAGCCCCCACAGAGAAGGCCCTCCCCCTGGGGGCCGCCAGTCGACACTGTTTGGCTGACGGCACCCTGAGGAGTCCCTCTCTGTGGGAACGTACCGGACGATGGGAGATAGAAGCCGGCAGTAGACGGTCCCGTAGATAGCCCGGTCCTAAGCCATGGAGCGCTTTAAAGGTGGTAACCAATACCTTGAAGCGCACCCGGAAAACAACAGGTAGCCAGTGCAGTCTGCGCAGGATAGGTGTTATATGGGAGCTCGAGACGCTCCTCAATAACCCGCAGCCGCGTTCTGAACTAGCTGAAGTCTCCGGGTGCTCTTCAAGGGGAGCCCCATGTAGAGAGCATTGCAGTAGTCCAGGCGAGAGGTAACGAGAGCATGAGTGACTGTGCATAAGGCATCCCGGTCCAGGAAGGGACGCAACTGGCGGATCAGGCGAACCTGGTAAAATGCTCTCCTGGAGACGGTCGCCAAATGGTCTTCAAAGGACAACCGACCATCCAGGAGCACGCCCAAGTTGCGTACCTTCTCCATCGGGGCCAATGATTCACCCCCGACAGACAGCCGCATCTGCAGCTGACTGTACCGAGGTGCCGGCATCCACAGCCACTCCGTCTTGGAGGGATTAAGTTTGAGCCTGTTCCTCCCCATCCAGACCCGTACGGCCTCCAGACACCGGGACAGCACTTCGACAGCTTCACTGGGGTGGCCCGGGGTGGAAAAGTACAGCTGGGTATCATCAGCGTACAGTTGGTATCTCACCCCAAAGCCACTGATGATCTCACCCAGCGGCTTCATATAGATGTTGAACAGGAGGGGTGAGAGAATCGACCCCTGCGGCACCCCACACATGAGGCACCTTGAAGTCGATCTCTGCCCCCTGTCAACACCGTCTGCGTCCAATCAGAGAGGTAGGAGGAGAACCACCGATAAACGGTGCCTCCCACTCCCAACCCCTCCAACCGGCGCAGCAGGATACCATGGTCGATGGTATCAAAAGCCGCTGAGAGGTCTAATAGGACCAGGGCAGAGGAATAACCCCTATCCCTGGCCCTCCAGAGATCATCCACCAGTGCGACCAAAGCTGTCTCCGTACTGTATCCGGGCCGGAAGCCGGACTGGAACGGGTCTAGATAGACAGCTTCATCCAGGTACTGGGGTAGCTGACATGCCACCACACTCTCAACAACCTTCGCCGTGAAGCGAAGATTGAGACTGGCCGGTAGTTCCCTAAAACAGCTGGGTCCAGGGAGGGCTTCTTGAGGAGGGGCCTCACCACTGCCTCTTTCAAGGCCGCGGGAAAGACCCCCTCCCGCAAAGAAGCATTTGTAATCCCCTGGAGCCAGCCTCGCGTCACCTCCTGAGTAGCCAGTACTAACCAGGAGGGACACGGATCCAGTAAACATGTGGTGGCGTTCAGCCTACCCAGCAACCTGTCCATGTCCTCGGAGTCACAGGATCAAAGTCATCCCAAACCACCTCAACAAGACGGGCCTCAGAACCTCGCCTGGATCTACCCAATTTTGATCCAATCCGTCCCGAAGCTGAACGATTTTGTCGTATAGATAACCGTTAAACTCCTCGGCACGCCTTGTAGGGGTCCTCCCGCCTCCTGTTGAAGGAGAGAGCGGGTCACCAAACAGGGCGGCCGGGCGGTTATCTGCCGACGCAATGAGGGAGGAACGAGGAACGCAGAACCCTCATTGCCACTAGGTAGGTCCTACTATAGGACCCAACTAGTGTCCGTCAGCCTCAGAGCGGCTGGATCTCCAGGCACTCTCTAGGCGCCTTCTCCGCGCTTCATCTCCCTCAGCTCCTCGGAGAACCAAGGAGCTGGTTGAGACCGACGCCGGGTCAGAGGTCGCAAAGGCACGACACGGTCCAAAGCTCCAGCCGCGCCCGCTCCCAGGCCGCAACTAGCTCTTCAGTCGAGTCGTGGGCCAGGTGCTCGGGAACGCCCAAGCTCCGCCAGGAACCTCTCCGGGTCCATCAGGCGCCTGGGACGGAACCAGCGCATTGGTTCCGCCTCCCGCGGTGGTGGGTAGCGGTCAGAAAGTCTAGACGAAGGAGAAATGATCTGACCATGACAAAGGTTCAACAACTAAATCATTTAAAACCAGATCATTAGACCACTGGCCAGAGATAAAAATCAGATCTAGGGTACCTCCCGACGTGGGTAGGGCCGTCAATTAACTGAATCAGGTCCATGGCCGTCATGGAAGCCATGAACTCCTGAGCTGCCGGAGGTGCTACGCCCGCTGGTGGGAAATTGGAATCCCCCACGACCCACAGTCTGGGGGGTTCAACTGTCCAACCCGGCCAGCAACTCCAACAGCTCAGGCAGGGCTGTAGTCACGCAGCAAGGAGCCAGGTACGTGATCAACAAGCCCACCTGAGTTCTACGACCCCACTTCACGAAGAGGATTCACACCCAGCTATCTGAGGCACAGTGGTTTCCTCGGCTCGAGACTCTCCTAAATGATAACCCCCCCCCCTCCCCCCCTACCCTGGGCCCTCGGCTGATGGAATGCTCGGAAGCCTGGTGGGCACATCTCCACTAGGGGGACCCCCCCTTCGGTGCCCAACCAGGTCTCTGTAATGCCCATAATGTCCGCGGTCCCTTCCTGAATAAGATCTGAAATCAGGGGCTTTATTAACATGGACCTGGCATTACATAACATCAGCCGGAGGCCCAGGTCCCGATTACTCTGGCCACTGGTCACGGGAAATTTCTGGGGCCGGAGCACGCAATCGTCAGAACAGCGAGGGCGAGCCCCGAGACCTGATGTGGCCCCCTTCCGTCATATCTGCCTCTCCCACTTACCGTAGTAATAACTCGACCCTGACAAACTGGAACGACACCCCTCGCCATAGCCCCAGGACCTATTAAGTTACCGCCGCGAACACATGGTGGACCTAGCCCCCTCCCAGACGGGTCTTCCCCCCCACCCATCCGGGCCATCGCCGTTGGGGCTTTCCCCGAGGCCATGCGACACCTGGCTGCCGCCACCGCCGCCGGCGAATCCAAAGAATCCCGGCCGCGGCAGCCGGCGCTGGAGAACGCCGGGCCATCGCCGTTGGGGGGAGAGCGCTCCGGGGCTCCTCCTGAAGCAGCCCGGAGCCGCCCAGCCCCACTCTACCCCTTCCCTGACGACGCACACTGCCCTCTACCCGGGCGGGGGGTCCAAGTTCCTAAAAAGACCCCCCCAAACCCGGTCAGGTCCGGAAGAGGCCCGTCGCCACATCTCCCGTTCAGCGGCGCGGCGCCATCTTGGACATTGCTGTCAGTAAGTTATCAGGCTGTGAGAAATGTGACCAAATGAGTTTGGAGATGAAGGGATTATAAAAGAGTAAGCAGGCACATAACAGGGCTGTTTGCATAGCACATTCACGCAAGGGTGAAATCTACCAGTTTGAAAGTGCATGCATCACGTCACATGCACACGCGGACCCTCTGTTTATGTGCAAACCCTTCTGTGTATGCGCAGAGGGTAAAAAACAGGTTACTTCCTGGTTAAAACCAAGAAGTGACGACCGGGGGGTGGGAGGAGCCTTGTGCCACCATCATCGCTACTGGTTCTCCGAACCACCCGCTGCCATCGCTATCGGTTCGGCCAAACCGGTCCGAACTGGTAACATTTCATGCCTGCATTCGCGGCCACCAGTGCCACTACATTATTTTGATGTGTATTCCTCACTATGTTCCTACTTACTTTCTTGTAATCCTTTCCTCTCTAACAAATATAAATACAAACTTTTTTTTTAATTGTCCCAGGTGAGCATTTCAAAGGGTGGGGGAATGGTTAGGAGGCCAACAAATGTTGAAGGTATGAAACTGATGTTTTGTCAATTTTGAACTAGAAAGTATAGCCTGGATCACATGAGTTTCCACTTTGTGATCCCTTCATTTAATGATGGAATTGCCAGTTCCACTTGTGATTGCTAAATGAGGACTTGCATAACATAGTCAGTATTGAATAGGCAACAAAATGAAAACCAGGAAGAGAATTCAAGAGTGTGTTGATGAAACACCAAGAGACAGAAATCCATTACAACGTAACAAAACCCAAAAAGCTCTTAGAAAGAGAACAACAACAGCATCAGTACCAAGAGAGGGATCAGAATGAACTCCATAACCTTTCTCTCAATGAGCAAGAGTTATTTGTCAAACCAGTAGGAAGGCTGTCAATAATCAGAGCAGGAAACAGATGAGGACTGCCTGCTTCCAGCCCCGGATGAAAAAGTGCAAGGAAATGGACACGGCTTTTGCTGTTCTAAATTGGCTACATAGGGGATCTCCTTTGAAAGAAGCTATCGCTCCAATTCCTGATTGTAACCTTAACTTTCTTTCTAATCAATGCCATTGATCTAAGCAGTTGCATAAATCTTTTAACAATTTCCAGTCTAGACTGCAAGGAGTCTTGGCACATTATTTTGAAAACCTCCCTGTCCAGGGGGCTTAACAGCATGGACTCTGAGGAGGCTCTTTTAAATATAGACAGACTCCTAGAGAAGGAAGCGGGTGCAGGCCACATGAAGCTCTTTCTGTGGGTTTGATGCAACTAGTCCTTACGTTCAGAGTATGTAACAACCGGCCAAACTGAACTGAAAATGTGAGCGTGCGCCTTCTGTGCATGGGCACGGCATCGAAAAACTGGCGATTATGTAAGACATAACATAACATAACATAACATAACATAACATAACATCAGAGTTGGAAGGGACCTTGGAGGCCTTCTAGTCCAACCCCCTGCCCAGGCAGGAAACCCTACACCATCTCAGTCAGATGGTTATCCAACATTTTCTTAAAAATTTCCAGTGTTGGAGCATTCACAACTTCTGAAGGCAAGTCGTTCCACTTATTAATTGTTCTAACTGTCAGGAAGTTTCTCCTTAGTTCTAAGTTGCTTCTTTCTTTGATCAGTTTCCACCCATTGCTTCTTGTTCTACCCTCAGGTGCTTTGGTGAACAGTCTGACTCCCTCTTCTTTGTGGCAGCCCCTAAGATATTGGACGTGGTAGCACTGGAGGTGGGTGGGCGGGCGGGCACAGAACTACTGGTTTGCCCAAACCGGCAGCAGCCCACCACTGCTTACGTTACAATCACTCATTCAGTAACTGTTCAAACTTGTAATGGTGATGTATGAGGGGGACTTAAAAGAGGTCCTTGGAGTTTCAGCCAACGCAGCCTCCCCACAAACCAAGTCATTGCAGAAACTGGCAGGAAGTCAGGTCAGATGAGGTCGTCGTTTAATGACCCACATGGGCCTCACTATAACAGTGGCAACCAAGACTTCCAGAACTGCTGTCATGAAGCTACATAGTCCCTTGCCAATAGTAATTTCCAGTGCCAATTTTTGTTGTAATCCAATTACCTATATTGGAACTGCCCATATTATTGATCCCAAAATATTGATGCAGATTGTGGTTGAGTTTTGGTAGTAAACCACATTTCTTAATTTCCATGGCAACTGCTTATTCTCCCCTCTAAACATCTACACAAAGGATTTTGGTGAAATGAACCCTGACAAATTAAAAATACTTTGGATGGTATGATAAGTCTTGGTATACAATTATTTCTGAAATATTTTGGAACTAACCTGCTTGACTTGTAGGTTGTATCTTCAAATCTTGACAATGCTGTACCTGCAAAATACGCTTTGTGCCTGTGTGTGGTTTAAAATCTGGCTCAAACAGTTTATTTTTAACAATAATGTAATTGGGCAATGATGGTAAACACATTTATATGAGTCAGCTATTATGTTGTGGTTTTCATGCTTTTCTTTTTGACCTTTAAAAGCATTTAATTGGCTATTGAGTGCAGTAGAATATTTATTTTATTCATATATAGTTAGTCCTCATTTAACAACCAAGTTGGGACTGGCAATTTGGCCATTAAACAAAGTGATCACTAACTGGAACCACGCTGTGCTTATATTCTTTCTTCAGCATGTACTGCATTCTTTCCTTTGCTCCACAGGTCTGTGAAGAGCACAAAATTACTTTTTTCCCACTGTTGTAACTGCAAATGGTCACTGTATGAGACATTTGCTAAATAAGGACTACCTGTATTGAATTGATTATACATTAATACCAAATTGGGTAACGCTAAATATTCATAAATTTCTTAGTTGTTCTTTCCCTGTTTCTTTTTTTGGAAAGCAAAATTATGATGCAATTAAGCTTGTTTCATAAATATTGATCAGCTGATTGTAACTCATGTTGTTATGAACTGTCTGGGGACAGTAATAGAAGTAGCAATCGCTTGCTAGCTGTTCCCTCTTTTGGGGAGGATTATAATAGGACAGACAGCAAAATGATGGATTAGAATTTGATGTCTATAGGCAGGTGGATTCTCAATACTGTTTCATTTCTTAGGAAACATTTCCTGCCAATGTTACAGTTTCCTGATTTTTGCTGGAATTCAAAATTGTATGTCAAGCCTGTTCCAGTTTGGTCTTGTAGGAAAGAAATACTCTCGACTCCATGTGTAGCAAAAAGAATTCTTTTACTAAAAAAACCCAAGTGGTTACAGTAAAGCAAAGCCAGAATTGAGGTTTTGCATGCGAAAGTCTTCCGGTTAACTTTTCCCTTTTCATTCCTCCCCTGTTATCCCCAATTGTCCAGTTACATTTGAAGAAAGGGTTGGTAACTATCTCTGCAAAGATGGGCTGGATCATGAGCTGTTACATTCTATTTCCCAACCTGCGGTTTTGGAGTGGTGAGCCAATGTCTTGGATGGCATGGTGCTTAATTTCCCTTTACCCCAGCTCCCTTTCCTCATAGTTCATGGCAGACTGGCATCTCACGAAGCAAAGCTGGAACAAAAGGATGGCACTCCTGTCATTGTGCTGGAAATTTAATTTAGTACTGGGGAAAGTAGTGGTGCCCTATTTTGTCCTTGAAATAAACAGTGCTCATTGTTCTCAGTAAAAGGCAATTCTTCAAGAAAAGCTTAGTTTTAAATAAGTTTGACTTGTTTTTAAAAAGTGTATATATTCAATAAAACACTGGCACAGCTTCCGTGTTGTTTTTAGAGTTACCTATCAGTTTCTTATTGCCAGCCCTGCAGAATGTGATTTAGTGTGTGTTATTATTGGCTTGTTCCATGAGTTGTACATTTTCCATTGGGTCTGCCTAGATAACTGGTGCTTGCTCTGCCAGGGTAGAACTGTTTACTCTTAAATTAAGAGGTCTGCCACAGATATGTAGAGACTTTTCTTGGTTGGGTTTGGGATCATTGGACTTAGCTTTAGCCCTTATCCAACAGAATCTTGAATGAAACAGATGTGGTAGGAAATAACTTAATCCTCAGACAGGAAGGCAGCCAGTATTTATTATACTAAGAGGTTGGCCCTTCAGGTACTCTTCCTCCTCATCTCTCAGACTCAGAGCTCCATGGTTAATCTTGAACGAATACCAACATGTGGTTTCATTGCTTCCAAAATCATAGTCATCTGTGATAGAGTAGCATAAGGATTTTATTATGCATGTGTGTGCAACAGAACATCCTGAGAAACTTCGTTTTGTTTAGTGTTCCCAATAAGTTTATGTATGGAGAATTTTATACAACATTGGTTTCTATCCCAGGCTGGGATAATGATTGATGGAGAAATTCTGCACAGTACAGCTATTAAGGAAATGAAGGAGGGGTTGTTAAGTCATCCTGAGTTTCCTGTATGAGCCCGGCTATGACTTTTATGCCCAAGAGTGATAGTTAGTTAGTTAGTTAGTTAGTTCGTTCATTCATTCATTCTGTCGTGTCCCACTCCCCCTCTGACGAGCGGGTCTAGGAAGTCCGTATCAAGCGTGGCAACGAAGCCTCTGCAGCTTTGCCAAATTCCTTCCAGGTTTCTCAGGGCAGGCAGGATTCCAAGTTGTGACTTCAGCAAACTAGATGAGACTTTGCTTGACTCACGGTTGGAATGCCAAAAGCAGGTCCTTTATATAGGCTGTGGGGTATGGCTCCATGAGTCAGCATTTATCCAGGCCTGCCCCATCCTTCCTTCTGCTGGCGTCGCCTCTCAGATCTCCGGAAGCGAGGATCCTCCCACTCTGGCTTGTCTCTACTGTCGGCATCTGGGAAAGGGAGGGGTCAGAGGGAGCAGGTCTGGGTAATTGCACCACTTGGCTGACTTCCTGCTCTGACGGCTACGTCCGGCATGGGGCCGGGGAGGGAGGGGGGCTGGAGGCATGACAGGCCGTTCATCTTCATTATCAGACTCAGAGTCTGATAACAGGCCCAGGAGGAGACGGGAGGGGCCCGGCTGAGGAGGACGAGGCACAACACATTCATTCATTCATTCATTCTATTTGTATAGTGGTCCAACTTGCATTTGTGACTCTGAGCACCTCACAACAATTTTAATTAATTAAAAACAATAGCAATAAAACAATAACAATATGAATAAAATCAAGAAATATACAACTGTATTAAAACCACCATTAAAATACAAAACACAACTTGAACAGCAACCATACATCCTAATCAGCATAACCACTGAAAAAGCTCTCCACCACCACTGGACTCCTCTCCCCCCTCCCCATCAGAGTGGCACAAAAATATCTTCAGGCACTTCCTAAAGGCCAATTGAGAACACAGTGTCCCAATCCAGGAAAGGGTGCAGTTGATGCACAAGAAGAAGCTGTGCAAAGGCCTCCCTACCCACAACCAGCAGCTGTTCTTTGAGCAGGAGTTGTGAGTCCAGGAATACCCCTGTGTGCAGGGTCCATTTGATGCCACCCCTGTCCAGACAATGGTAACTCTGGAACCCGATGCAAAGAAGCCATTCAGTCTTGTCGGAGTTGAGCTGAAGCCTGTGATTCCCCCTTCAAAGCCCCACAGTCTCCAGACTGAGAAAGTATATTGACAGCAGCGCTTAGTTCACTAGATGGAAAGCTAGGTATCACCAGAAGACTGCTAATACCTCACCCTTGCAATGGATTATCTCATTGGCAGCTTCATGTAGATGTTACATGAGGAGTGGAGAAAATATTAGTTCCTGAGGAACCCTGTTAAAACAGGGCCTAAGAGATAATTCCAAGAATAAATGGTGATGAGTAATTTGTAACATATAGTTTAGGTTGGGAAATCTGGAAAAAGATTGGTTGAAAGTATCGTATTTTACAAAGTATAAGACACACCTTTTTTTCCCCCTAAAAGGGGGTGAAAATTTGGGTGCGTCTTATACACCGAATGCAGCCCTGCCCACCCACTGCCCCCACCCTTTGGCCTCTGCCTCCCAGCAATTTACCTCCTTGCAACAAGCAGCAAGAAGAAACAGCCCATTTCAGCTTCAGCACAGCCTGATTAGCACAAGTTGATTGTCAGTTGGATCAGCCTCCCGACACTCAGCTGTTTCAGGCTACAGGGATTGCCATGGCCCCTTGCTGTGCTGGCCTCTGCTGCTTGCTGCAAGAAGGTAAATTGCTGGAGCAGATTTTTTTTTCTTGTGCTAATCAAGCTATGCTGAAAACGAAAATCAAAGTAACACAGGCTATTTGCTGTTTGCTGCAACAAGGCAAAATTGCTGGGAGACAGAGACAGATTTCTTCTTCTTGTTTTCCTCACCATAAAAGGTAGGTGCGTCTTAGGGTCCCGAGCATCTTATACTCCGAAAAATATAGTAGGTATTTGGAATATCAGTAGTTATGTTGTTACTCTGAAAAGATAGATATTAATTATGCACAGCTTATTGCGTCGGAAACTAGCAGCTGTCTGGTAAAGTAGAAAGTTATTAACACTTGGAACACACTACCTGACTCTGTGGTCTCTTCTCAAAATCCCAAAAGCTTTAACCAAAAACAGTCTACTATTGACCTCACCCCATTCCTAAAAGGACTGTAAGGAGCGTGCATAAGAGCACGAAAGTGCCTACCGTTCCTGTCCTGATGTCGTGTCCCACTCCTCCTCTGACGGCCGGGTCGGGGAAGTCCGTATCAAGCGTGCCTCTGCAGCTCTGCCAAAGTCCTATCAAAGTTCTCAAGGCAGGCAGGAGACCAGGAAGTGACTTCAGCAATCCAAGTTAGACTTGCCTGACTCAGAGAATGCCAGAAAGCAGATCCTTTATATAGGCCATGGGGTGTGGCTCCATGACTCAGCACTTATCCAGGCCTGCCCCTCCCTTCCTTTTGGTGATGTCGCCTCTCCATTCTCCGGAAGCGTGGGTCTATCCATTGCATCGTTTCGTCTCCAGCTGTTGGTAATCTCAGCTCGTGGCTGGCTTCAGGCACACATGCTATCGGAGGGAGGTTTGTTTGTTCGGCCTGTCCGGGCATGGTGCCAGGGCTGGGGGCTGGAGGCATGCCAGGACATTCTTCCGAACTATCAGCGTCTGGCAGGAGATGAGAGGGGCCCAGCTGCGGCAGGGGGAGCGAGCGAGACACAACACCTATTGTTTCCTTTCACTATATCAAATGAATATAGTTATTGCATACTTTTGCTCATATATATGCTTATATGATATGTAGTTATTTTATGTTGATGCTTGTGTATATTGTTGTGACAAAATAAAATAAAATAAAAAAAGTTAAAACTGCAGAATTCTGTATTTGACATTGTAAAATCCCATTTTCCTTGTCTTGTGAAAGTGAACTTGAAATATATCAGACAACACTGTTATGTATCAGAGTTACAGAGTATAATTTAATATAATTTATTTACCTTTAATAAAGGTTACATACAGGGATGGGCTTCAAAAATTTTAGCAAGGGGTTCTCTGCCCGGTTGATGGGTGGGTGTGGCCATAGTCGGCCTGGCCTAATCAGCCTCTTGAACCATGGCTCTGGAGGCTTTCCTCAAGTCTCCAGGCGGGCAAAAATGGCCTCCCCAGGCTCCAGAAGCCTCGTTTCCGGCCTTCCTGAACTTCCGGTAGGCCCGTTTCTTGCCCTCCACATGTGCCCTGCACTCACTTGCATCCAAAACGGGCCACATGGGGACTCTTGGGAAGGGTGGGGCGGGGCTAGCCAGGAGTGGGATTTGTGGGTTCTCTGAACTGCATAGAGTCTTAGCTAGAGGTTCTCCTGAACCCCTGCGAACCCCCAGCAGCCCTCCCTGGTTACATACCTTTTTTTAATAAACTTTTTAAAATGCAAGGGTCCATTGTTTATGCAATTCCAACCTTGTTATATGTTTTCCTTTCTGCAATCTAGATCTGACCTTAAATATGTATTTGGTTGTAAGAATTAAAATGCACTGAATTGCTAAAAAGATACAGTTAAGGCAGTGTTTCTTAATCTTGGTAAATTTAAGATTTCAGTTCAGAATTCCCCAGCTGGCAATTCCATGAAAATTTAGCATAGAAGATTGAGAGTTCCACGTTTTGGGGATTTCAAGACAAAGGTGTCCACTATGTATGTGTTCCTTGGCATGGAAATAAAGAGCTAGGTATTGAAGTCAGTAGGGTTGCTGAGCAATGACAAAGCTGCAATTCTTAAATCTACTGAGGGGTATTATTTGGGGCTGCTTCATTTGGATTATGTGATTCATTTCAAACCTGCAGTGGGGAAAGAGGCATCATTCCAAAAAACCTTCATCTGAAATTGAAGGATGAGGCTTAGTATATTAGGATTATTATAGATATCAGATTATTCCTCCAAAAGATAGATATTTGAGATCCCCAGGAAACCAGCCTGAGGCCAGACATATATTTTAGCTTGTAGAGCAAGGAAGTCACTCATTTGAAGTTGGTTACCCAACACTTGGAAGGCAACTGTAGAAGCAAGGAATTTGAGACCAGATTTCTTTTAATGCCTAAGTGGTAACCAATTTTCTTTCTGAGAAACAAGTACTTCTCAGTCTGTGATAATATAAGGGCTGAAGGAAAAGTGACAGAATTTGGATATTGGTATTGCTGTATAAAGGGACACAGTGGCTAAGATGCTGAGCTTGTTGATCGAAAGGTCGGCAGTTCAGCGGTTCGAATCCCTAGTGCCGTGTAACGGGGTGAGCTCCTGTTACTTGTCCCAGCTTCTGCCAACCTAGCAGTTTGAAAGCACGTAAAAAATGCAAATAGACGAATAGGGACCACCTTTGATGGGAAGGTAACAGCGTTCCATGCGCCTTTGGCGTTTAGTCATGCCGGCCATAGGACCCGGAGACATCTTCGGACAGTGCTGGCTCTTCGGCTTTGAAACTGAGATGAACACCACCCCCTAGAGTCTGGAACAACTAGCACATATGTGCGAGGGGAACATTTAGCTTTACCTTTATTGCTGTAGAAAGGGTTTAGGAACTGTTTTGAGTTTATCATAGCTGGATTCTTCATTATCAGTTTTTCTAGAATAAAGGTATCCTATCAAAGGTGTTCTTCAATGTCTGACTGTAAGACTTGGTTTGGATGACGCTAACCACTACCTCTCGACTTCTCTGCAAATACCCTATTTCCAGCCTTATGATTAAGTGCATTCACCTGGGGAAATCACGGGTTTTTGGGTACACTTCTAAGAGAACAATCAGAAAGGATTGGCAGAACGGCAGACCCACCTTTAAGCTCCCAGAGCACAGGGAGATCACGGTACAGATTCAGATTGTGCCATGCTCTCGTGGTTTTTTTTTTTGGGGGGGGGTTTGTTTGGGTTTTGACATGATCCCCTCCTCTTAGGGGAGATTTATTTTTACACAGCACATATATCCTCTCTGGTGCTTTGAGTTACAGTGACCACCAGGAGGCACTTCTACATTCACACACATTTCAATATAACAAGCAAAGGGAATGAGAAAAAAAATTGGATCTTACACATTTAAGACTTACTGCTTGGCAATTTCTGATCATCATCTGAGCTGATGTTATTACCTAGTATGATAATGAAAAGTCGGCAAGAAAACCACCAAGCTCAGACTACCAAACTCAAGGGCCTTTCATTTCAACCCTGAGCTACAAATATTCTATCAATTACTGGTCATTTGAATTGAATAGGATAATCCAGAGAATGTTTACTGTTGTTTACTGGAGAGAAGGTTAGGATAGGCCATGACACTACGCACAGAACAATGCAGATTTGCACAGTGCAGACGAGAATTCTCTTCACATTATTTGTAACAGCATCTGGTGTTGAGTGCAGTGGTGGCTGAGCCAGAAATACAGTAAAATTATATTTGTTATTGTAATTTTCTTTGTTAATTGAAAAAAAAAAGGTTAGATGTAATTTCCAGCAGCATTGCAGCATCTAAATATATCACTCCAATTATATACTTTAGTTGGAACAAGCTTATAGCATATGGTGTTTGGTTTGCATCATTGATTTATTTTTGATGCTTTGCAGAGCAAGCTTTCTTTAACGGTTTCATTTCTGGTTCCTTCCATATTGCATTGTGTTGTAAATTTCTGCAATATTAGCTCAAGTTGGCCTTGCAGCTGGGCTGACAATTGTGGTCATCTAAGGTCTTCATTCTGCTGTTTTGCTCTAATTTAAACAAATTGAAAGAGAAATTCATTTTTCATTTAATACATGAGCGTAATTGCTACTATAGTGTGAGGTCATTTCTGCATTTTTAAGTATATTAATCCAAAAATATGCATACTAGTTAGTTTGGTTAATTTTGAAGGGACAATCTACCTCAAGTAATCTTTATTCACAGAGAACTTGTTCCTTATTCCAGAGATCCTGCCAAGGGTTGAGACAGTTGCTTCACCAATCTAAGAGAAATATTTCAAGTAAGTAGAATCCAAGCAATTAAGTTGCTCTAGGAAATATGGTTGCCCACAACACTAACTTTCAAAAAACATTTTAGAGATTAGATTACATTCTTTTGCATAATTGGAAAAGATTATTTTCATAGAATTTTATCTATATATTCACAAAGGAATTGGATATGTACATCTTACATGATTATACAACATTATAAAAATATTCTGGAATATTCTCTCTTATTCAAATGCCATCATTGAATCAATGCAAAGGTATTTGAATTTGGGAAGATTTTTTGTTTTAATACAATCTTCTCCCTGCTCATTTCAAATGGAAGAAATTTAAGGTAGAGGAATGATGCAAATGCCATTAGCCTCATGATAAATTTGGCCCTAAGGCTGATCCTATACTATATTTCAGAGCACAGGAGCAGGAATGTGGTAACGTAAAGAAGGTCAAGTGAGGTACACATAAATAGCACATAGTTCTTTTATTCGTGGACTCTTGTCAGTTCAGGCTCCAGATGTACTTGTGGGATTCCATGATCCCTTAAAAACAAAGTAAGTCTGTTGTCCGTGAAACATTTTGTAGGCCAGCAAATACTTCAGTAGGCCTCTCCTCATGAATTTCTGACGCATACAATTATGTAATTTCTTATTCCTCCTTGTCTCTACTCACCCTCAGGCAGATTGTAGTAAAGTCTATGCCACACACACGCTTGAATCAGCCTGTGGCTTTACCAGCCTGTGGTAAAAGGGGTTTGTGTGTTAACTATACAATATGTTGAATGAGTATGATTATGCAATATTAATCTAGCTGAACAGAAAAGAGAGGTACAAATACACCATAATACTGGAAGGTATAAATAGGTGGTAGAGGTTAGTCTAGTCTTTTATTTCCGTTTGTATATTAAAAACATTTTTATAACAAAGACATTAATTGAGTAATTTTTATAACAAGGATAGTTTGTGTTCAAATATCATGGTTAGCAAAGCTTATTTTTGGGCATTAAATGTATTCCATTCATGCCTTGTAGCTCCTTGTGCGATATGGGAGTGAAATGTCTAGGGAAAGTGAAGAAAAGCAGATCAGGATTGGTTGTTGATTACAAGGGAGACTTTCTGTGAATTTCCTGGGGCCTCTGGAGTACCATGAAAGAAAAGCTGAGCTGAGAATGTTTTTTTCTTAAGTAACCTGACCCAGAGTTTGACTATCTGATGCCCTCTAGTCATTTTGGACTTTAATTTCCATCAGCTACCGTGGCAAGAGTGTGTGAAAATTACAATTTGGGGGGGGGGAAATCCCACAGTACATTAGTCTACCGTAACCTAATCTGTATTTCTACTTTCCAATGATAATATTAAGTAATGAGCCTTCCTCCCCAAAGAGTGAGTTAGGAATAAACATCCTACTGCTGCCCTGCCTACACATTTTTTTTATACAAGAAGTTTGCATAACATAACGATAAGGCAGCAATTGCTTTTTGTTCCAAAAGGAATACGTTGTGCTCAGCTTTGGGATAGAAGTGTGCCGTGAAGCGCTGCACATCTAAGGCATGGATTAGTGGTGCTGTATAGGGATCCACTGGGATCCATTTCATATGCCTTCCTTGTAAAGTTCTTTGCTCTGCATACTTGTTACCTGAAGTAGATATGAATAAGTCTTTTGAATCGCATCTATTGGAAAATTTAACAGGTGCTACATTACTGGGAAGACTGTATTGTATTGTTAGAAATATAAATTTAGAGATGAGGAGAGCATCCCAGAATTGATCCCCCAATTTGAATAATTTCTTTCTATATTAGGTTATTAGGAAAACTGATGGTTCATTGAAAAAAAAGTTCATTCGCAATGTTGAGAAAAATGATAGTTTAACATTTTCTATCATTTACTAATACAAGTAGTCCTCGACTTAAAATAGTTCATTTAGTGACTATTCAAAGTTACAGTAGCACTGAAAAAAGTGACATGACCGTTTTTAACACTACCGTTGCAGCATCCCCATGATCATGTGATCAAAATTTAGATGCTAGGCAACTGTCAGGCCTGGAAACCATACTAGACTTTAGGTTTCCAGACGCTGCCACATTTTTCCCCTGAGGGGAAGAAGGGGGGCTGAGGGGTATGGTAACATTCTTCAGACGGTCAAGGTCGGATGGGGTTCACATCTGCAGGAAGAGTGGCGAGAGGATATTCGAATGAACTGGGAGAACATGGGACCATGTGACCGTCAAAGGGGTCAGGGGGGTGGGACTCTTGGGGGTTGTATAACTGGGAAAAGAATCCGGAAGTTCAGTTTTGGAATTTCACTCATCGTGTGCCAGTTTCCTCATGCTAGTAAAGAACTCTGAAAGACAATGGCTTCTGAGTTTTCTTTATGCAGAAGAGGTTTTTCTGGAACCTTGACAGCAACTGATTCATATTTATGACTGTTGCAGTGTCTAAGGGTCATGTGATCACTTTTTGCGACCTTCTGACCAGCAAACTCAATGGGGAAGCCAGATTCACTTAACAGCCGAGTTACTAATTTAGTGACTGCGGTAATTCATTTAATAACTGTGTTGAGAAAGGTCGTAAAATGGGGCAAACTTAACAAATGTTTCACTTAACAACAGAAATTTTGGGCTCAGTTGTGGTCATAAGTTGAGGAGTACCTGTAATAATATTCATTCTACACATCTTATTTTAAAGTAATAGTAACGCACAGACATGGAAAATGTAATTAGACACTTCTGAAATAATATTTATTTATTTATTTATTTATTTTTCGTATTTTTGTACCGCCCTTCTCCGAAGACTCCGAAGAATATTATAGGGAAATATAGTCCTTGACTTAAAAGACCACAATGGAGCCTAAAATTTCTGTTGCTAAGACAGTTAAGTGAGATTTGCCCCATTTTATGACCTTTCCTACCGCAATTATTAAGCGAATTACTGCAGTTGTTAAATTACCCTGTTTCCCCCAAAATAAGACATCCCTTGATAATAAGCCCAGTCGGGCTTTTGAGCGCATGGCAATAAGGCCAAGCGCTTATTTCAGGGTTCGAAAAAAATATAAGACGGGGTCTTGTTTTTGGGGAAACACAGTATCATCTATCATCCATCGATCGATCTACCTTGTTTCCCCCAAAATAAGACATCCCCTGATAATCGGGCTTTTGAGCGCATGGCAATAAGGCCAAGCGCTTATTTCAGGGTTCGAAAAAAATATAAGACAGGGTCTTATTTTTGGGGAAACACAGTATCATCTATCATCCATCGATCGATCTACCTTGTTTCCCCCAAAATAAGACATCCCCTGATAATCGGGCTTTTGAGCGCGTGGCAATAAGGCCAAGCGCTTATTTCAGGGTTCGAAAAAAATATAAGACAGGGTCTTGTTTTTGGGAAAACATGGTAGTCATGCAGTTGTTAAGTGAAGCTGGCTTCCCCATTAACTTCGCGTGTCAGAAAGTGGCAAAAGGTGATCACATGACCCCAGGATACTGTAACCGTCATGAATATGAGTCAGTTGCCAAGTGTGTGAATTTTGATCACGTGACTATGGGGATGCTGCAATGGTTGTAAGTGTGAAAAACAATGACTTTTTTCAGTGCTGTTGCAACTTTGAATGATCACTAAATGAACTGTTGTAAGTCCAGGACTACCTGTATACTTCATGTAATTTTAAATTGTGTTTATATTTATCTTCATTGATGTATTCGTTTTTTTAAAAAATGAAGCATGGGTGAAATAATAAGATTATAACCTGTCTCTCTCCAAAAGGGATGGCAAAAAAAATAATGGAAAACTGTGTTTCTTTTTAGATGTTGAGGAAACTGTAAAGTATTTTAAGGGACGCAGTGGCTCAAGGGATGTGGTGGCTTAGTGGCTAAGATGCTGAGTTTGTTGATTGAAAGGTCGGCAGTTCAGCAGTTCAAATCCCTAGTGCCGCGTAACGGGGTGAGCTCCCGTTACTTGTCCCAGCTTCTGCCAACCTAGCAGTTCGAAAACACGTAAAATATGCAAATAGAAAAATAGGGACCACCTTTGGTGGGAAAGTAACAGCATTCTGTGTGCCTTTGGCGTTTAGTCATGCCGGCCACATGACCACGGAGACGTCTTCAGACAGCATTGGCTCTTCGGCTTTGAAATGGAGATGAGCACTGCCCCCTGGAGTCAGGAATGACTAGCATTTATGTGTGAGGGGAACTTTTACCTTTATCTTTAAAGTATTTTAAGAGGGAAAAATTGTATTGGAAGGAGAGCTATTGAATCCAGGGGTGCCTCTTTCCTCTGTTATTGAGAAGTCCCGCCCTGCCAAAGAGATACAAAATGAGAAAAGCTGTCCCAATTCTGCACATGCTTGCTAAATACTCTCAAGGTGAAAAACTGTCTGAAGAAATTGCCATCACTCTAGGCAAGTCTCACTTGGATTCCTTGCACTTCTGATGATTCCAGCCCTTTTCATTGTGATCCAGCAGCACTGAATACTCTTGTGACCTTTGTCTTAAATGTGATTTATCTTTCCAGGCCTGTCTGGTTTAATTGCAAATCTTTTGTTCCCCACTTGGTTTAATGGATAGCATTTTGCAAACAGTTGAATGGTAAGAAGATTTTCTGAAAGACAAATGAAATGTGTGTAGTTGAAGCAGCCTTTCTCCAGGTTCCCATCCTTTTAAAAATGTGTCTTTAAGTTTTAATGTTTATTCTCTAATAAGCAACTAGATACAGCCAAGTATGCAAATTGAGTTGAATAAATACTTGAGGATAAAAAAAGTATAGTGGATACATTTACTAAACCAAAATTTTGTTTACAGAGAAAAAGAGGTTTGCTAAGTTTGTAGATTACATTGCAGTTTTCTGTTTCCTGGTGTGTTTTGACCTTATTTTTAGGAAAAACTATATAATTGGAATTTCAGAAATAAGAACTGTCTTCAAGGGATTTCAAGCTATGAGGTCTTCTGATTAATTAACCCGTGGAAGGGTGGTGAAATCCATAAGAGGGGGAAAAAAACTTGTGATAAACAATTGCAGCAATAATATTAACTGCAAAATAAATCTAGTAATTTATCTGGACCGTCCTTGTGGAGGAGGCGGGTGCCAAAAACATAGCAAGTGTGACAAAGTAATCAAAGTCCTGCCTTTCAATATGCACCGTGGGGCTTGTTTCATGTTTTCATGCTCTTATTTTGAACTTGCTGATCCTCATATCGTATTGGATCTCTTTCCAGAGAGCCAATAGTTCTAGAGAGAGGTAACAGCTAGATTTCCATTCTGGCATGTTCCATGATTAAGCTGCAAACCATTCTTTTGTCTTCCAGGTGATACGGAGGAGTAGCGATGAAGAAAAATTGCTATGCTTAGTTCGTCAGCGTGCAGGACATCACTGCCAAACTGCTGTGATTGTGATACTTATTTTGGCTTGGGAAGGGATTCCTCACCTTCTTGCTGACACATTGTACAAGGAACTGACCCAGAGTCTCAGAAAATATGGCTGTCCAACTAGCCGTAGATGTGCATTAAATGAAGAGTAAGTACGCTTTAAAATATTTTATAGTATGAGAGTATTTTAAAATATAAAGGATGCATGAGAGAATAGTAATCTTACTTGATTGACATTCTTCTGCACTACGGTCATTACACTTGAAAAAGATACATACAATAATTTTTATTTTTCAGGCACTGAAAAAAGTGATTTATGATCATTTTTCACACTTACAACTGTTGCAGCATCCCTATGGTCACAGGATCAAAATTCAAACGCTTGGCAACTGATTCAAATTGATGACAATTGCAGTGTGCCAGGGTCATGTGATCCTTTTTGCGACCTGACAAACAAAGTCAGTGGAGAAGCGAGATTCACTTAACAACTGTGTTACTAACTTAACAACTGCAGTGATTCACTTAACAACTATGGCAAGAAATGTCATAAAATAGGGCAAAACTCCCTTAACAACTGTCCCGCTTAGCAACAGAAATTTGAGGCTCAATTGTAGTTGTAAATCAAGGATTACCTCTATTTGTGTAGTGGTTGTAATATTACATTCAAGCTACAGAAAAACGTATTGAAGTTGATTATAGACGAATTGTTGTTGCTTCGGATTGGGGAGCTATGGTTGGAGGAATCTGATGTGACAGCAACAAAGTATTTGGCAAAGCCCTAGAGCCTTACATGTTTAGTGATTGCCTGCCCTGTGATGGAAAGAAAAAAAAAAATAAACACTTGAGCTGCAGCATGAGATTCAACAGATCTGAGTGATTCTTACACTGGTCATAATCAGAAGCAGCCAGTGGTCTACATGCTTGTCTTGCTCTAGTCCAGTGATCACTAACCTTTTTGCCATCGCGTACCAAAAGAGGGGGGGGGGCGTGGGGGGGGTTTGCGTATGTGCGTGCCCACACCCATAATTCAATGTGCCCCCCTAGTGCATGCACACACGAACCCCCGCCCCCATGCTCCCCCCGCTTTTGGCACGTGATGGCCTGGTAGGCCCTTTTTTCACCCTCCCCAGGCTTCAGAGGCTTTCTTGAAGCCTGGGGAGGGCAAAAACGGCCTTCCCCCCCCCTTTCGGAGGCTGGAAACAGCCTGTTTCCCAACTTCCAGTGGGCCTGGAAGCCTTGAAAATTGGCTGGCGTACGCATGCGCACTGGAGGTAAGCTAGGGCAACACTCATGTGCCCACAGATATGGCTTTGCGTGCTACCTGTGGCACCTGTACCACCGGTTCGCCATCATGGCTTCTAGTCTATTCCATTCAGAATAACAAAGATTATCTCTGTATCATCTAAAGCTAAGAATTCTCCAGCTTTCAATGTATCTGTTAGCTTTCATTGTATGTCTTAGATGGACAGAGATTTGGGGCATCGATTTGCTGAAGGCGAGGATCTTGCCCAATTAGCTGATTACCTACCTTTTGGTTAATTTTTCTAGCCGTACTTGTGCCTGTCAAGGTCTCGATCCAGAGACATGTGGGGCATCCTTTTCATTTGGCTGTTCTTGGAGCATGTATTACAATGGCTGTAAGTTTGCCAGAAGCAAAATCCCCAGAAAATTTAGACTTCTCACAGATGATCACGCCCAAGTAAGTATTTTCCTTCCTTCCTTCCGTAATACACATTTTAAGTGCACAGGTATTATAAATGTTTAAAGCTGTTCAGAATCACATTAGACTACATCCTTTCTATGTGGCTTAGATGAGCAAGCTAAGCATTACTACGTGCATGTTCTATTCCTACACAGTAAATCACTTGTACTGACTTAACATAACATAACATAACATAACATAACATAACATAACATAACATAACATAACATCAGAGTTGGAAGGGACCTTGGAGGCCTTCTAGTCCAACCCCCTGCCCAGGCAGGAAACCTTACACCATCTCAGTCAGATGGTTATCCAACATTTTCTTAAAAATTTCCAGTGTTGGAGCATTCACAACTTCTGAAGGCAAGTCGTTCCACTTATTAATTGTTCTAACTGTCAGGAAATTTCTCCTTAGTTCTAAGTTGCTTCTTTCCTTGATCAGTTTCCACCCATTGCTTCTTGTTCTACCCTCAGGTGCTCTGGAGAACAGCCCAACTCCCACTTCTCTGTGGCAGCCCCTGAGATATTGGAACACTGCTATCATGTCTCCCCTGGTCCTTCTTTTTGTTAAACTAGACATACCCAGTTCCTGCAACCGCTCCTCATATGTTTTATCCTCCAGTCCCCTAATCATCTTTGTTGCTCTTCTCTGCACTCTTTCTAGAGTCTCAACATCTTTTTTACATCGTGGCGACCAAAACTGGATGCAATATTCCAAGTGTGGCCTTACCAAGGCATTATAAAGTGGTACTAGCACTTCACGTGATCTTGATTCTATCCCTCTGTTTATGCAGCCCAGAACTGTGTTGGCTTTTTTAACAGCTGCTGCACACTGCTGGCTCATATCTAGATGGTTATCCACTAGGACTCCAAGATCCCTCTCACAAGAGATCCCTCTCTTGTCTGAGATCCCTCTCTCAAGAGATCCCTCTCTTGTCTTACATATAAATGAGCTCATAAAATCTCACTTCCTGTCACCTCCAAAATGCCATGCTTTCATTCCTCTGATAACTCATAGCCCTCCGCCATAATTTACCAATTTGTATGCATTGAATTGAATACTTTATTTGGCCAAGTGTGATAAGACGCACAAGGAATTTGTCTCCAGTGAAGAAGCTCTCAGCCTCCATGCAAAGCAACAGATGAATGAGAATCATAATAATAAAATTACCAGTAAGAATACCAATAAAAGGGGGAAGTATGAAGGATAATAAGAAGTATAAATAATAATAATAATGCTGCAGCCATACTAGTTGGGTAAATACATACTGACATTAGGCAGCAGTGTGAGAATTAGTTGTTCAGCAGAATGGTGGCCCAACGGAAAAAAATCTCCCTGTGTTTAGTTGTTTTGGCCTGCAGACTGATGAGAGAAGTTTAAATAGTTTATGTCCAGGATGGGAGGGATCTGCAGATACCTTCTCAGCCCTCCTCCTCACCCACACAATATAAAGGGCTTTTATAGAAGGCTGGGCGGTTGCAATTGTTCTTTCTGCAATCTTAATTATCCATTGTAATCTGTACTTGTCTGTTTAGTTGCTGCACCAAAGCAGACAGTTCTAGAAATGACAGGCTCAACAATTCCTCTTTAAAACTATATCAACGGCTCCAGAACTTCCTGAGTTCCTGAGACTATTCCTTCTTGTGCCTTTTAAGGATGGTTCTAATGTTAAGGGTCCATTTCAAGTTCTAGGAGATTATAGGACTCCAAAATTTGAAGAACTCTACTGCTGATAAGGTGCCGTTGAACATGGTAAGAGGTGGTAGAATAGAAGGGCTCCTCCTAAAATCCACTCTCATCTCTATAGCCTTAAGCATATTCAGCTCCAGATTGTTACAGCGGCACCACAGGGCCAGTTATTCAACTTCTCGTCTGTATGCAGACTGCAGACTCATGACCAGCTCAAATGAAGCCAGTGACTTGTGTCATCTGCAAAGTTCAGAACTTAACAGAGAGTCCCCTTGAGGTGCAGTCATTGGTACAGAGAGAAAAGAGCAAGGAAAAGAGCTCTCAGCCTGCAGGGGCGTGCCTGTGCTCAGTGCCTGGGTACTACATGTAATTTTCCTTAGCCCTCACCTGTTGCTTCCTATCTGTCAAAAAACTGACAAATATGAATAGCAGTGGTGGGTTGCCCCTGGTTTGGACCGGTTCTATAGAACCGGTAGTAAAACCGGTGGGAGACTCCGCCCACTGACCCAAACATCATCAAAAGCGATCTACGCATGTGCAGAAGAGCATGCAGGAATAATGCAAACCGGTAGTAAAGGTAAGTAGAACCCCCCCCCCCTGATGAGCAGGTACAGTAAGCTGGATCAATTTAGAGCAGGGGTGTCAAAATCAATTTCATTGAGGGCCGCATCAGGTTTGTGTTTGACCTCGGGCCGGACTGGGCATGGCCAGGTTAGGTGTGGCCAGCTCGATGTCACTTGTATCGGGGGCACCTATGGTAGCCCGATTGCTCTGCCAGAGAAAATGAACTCCCAAGCTCTGTTTTCGGCTGTGACAGCCTCCTGCAACCTTCTGCCAGCGAAAACAAAGCTCGGGAGGGTCACCTGCAGCCCTCCCAAACTCCGTTTTAGGTTGCGATTGTTTCCTGCAACCCTCTATCCGCAGCTCTCCCAAGCTCCGTTTTCTCTGGCAGAGGCACCGCGGTGGTCCTTCGCTGTTTCCAGTGAGCCCCGTGGGCTAGATCTAAGCACCCTGCGGGCCGGATCCGGCCCCGGGCCTTGAGTTTTACATCCCTGATTTAAAATATGCTTTTATTTTCCTATTAAGACTGCATTTATTTTCACATTTTCCCATTTTTTGAAATGTGTATTGAATGCGCATGTTCACAGTGACTAATGTATACATGCAATCCATTTTATAAAATGTTCCCAGATTTTAAAAATATGGAACATTTCACAAGTGTCAGTTCTCATCATGTACACAAGTTTGCTAACTGCTAAGCATGTTACATACTCCTGAAGCAGGCACTTGATTGTACGATTATTTCGGATGGTTAAAAAGTTCATAGAGCAAACAAATGAAAGTGCTTTTTGTCATTGTTTTTGTTAGAACCTTCTATTTTAGCTAAATATTAAATATTGATCCATTTTACAGATGACATAAAGCTAGGAGGTATAGAATGCAAATGCAGAAGAAGATAGATTGAAAGTAAAGACAGATATGGATCATTTGAACCACTGGACGGAGTGAGATGAGGTTAAATGTAAAGAAGTATAAAATTATGCTCTTTAGGTAAGAATAGCTTGTAGTATAGAGATAAAACTAGAAAAATATGTTGTCTAGAAAGTAATCCAGAAGAATTTTTGGACAGGTAACATACTTCTATGGATTTGTGCTATTATGATTTACTTATTCTGCTCAATAGTGCTGAAGAATGAGATACAAGAATTAGTTGCCCCCTTGCCTTTGCCCTTCCTTCTGTACACGAAGAAGAATTTCAAGCTGCTCTTTCATTTCTGTTCTGCTTAATTATGACTTGTTCTCCTTTTCTAACATAACAAGTGAGTCAACCTTGACTCTGACTTGCTTATAGCCTGCCAGGTTCAAAGCATTTTGTAGGATTATGGTGAGATATTTCATGGAATGAATGAATCAAACGAGTCTATAAACTGCAGATTATGGGTGGTACGATTCAACAACCCACATTTACGATTATTCACAGCACAGCATCTGGATGAGACAAACTAAGCTCTCAGGTTTTTGTTCATTTGTTTTTTTATAATAAAAGTGTAACCATCTAACCCATCTAACAACCATCTATTGTTCAAGGGTTACAGCCAAAACCGATAGTGAGTTATATCAGCTTGAGAAATAGGACTCCTTTGAACATTGTGCATAGGTTAAGGAATAAATCCACCTGTGACATTGTTCTGCCATTTTTTAAAATTACCTCATGATTATTTTTTTTAATATAGTAGCTGTTTGTTGTCTGAATGAGTGTTGGAGGAATGCTACTTACTGCAGTATTAATGGATATTACTCTGTTTTTAAATAATGGGATATTTTCCAAACCTAAATATTTATGATGTAAAAGTCTTGTTGAGTCATTCACTTCCACGGTTGAACTTAAGGGTGCATTTCAAGAGTTCTTTTGGGAGTAGTAGAGGAACAGTTTATCCTTCTTTTAATATGTGTTTTCAATTTCCCAATCAATCTTACAGTCCTGGTAAGATTTCCTGATATTTTCCCCTCCAGATGCTAGCCAGGTCCATTTCTACTTAGTGAGATTAGCCATGCTAGCTACCTGGGCACCTGTATGCATTGTCTGAATCTCATACTTTCTAAGGCTTCTGTATTGGTCTGCTAAACTGATATATTGGCTTTAACAAGTATAAAATGGGCCACCTATATGTTGTTCTGTTGTTAATCAGAAGCCTAACTAACTAAGTCACTGAAGCAGTAACTAAGTCACTGAAGCACTGAACTAAATCACTGAAGCAGTAGGCATGAGTTTAAATGGACTCCAGAGGATGGTAGAGGACAGGAAGGCCTGGAGGAATGTTGTCCATGGGGTCGCGATGGGTCGGACATGACTTTGCAACTAACAACAACAACAACAACAACAAAATATATTGTTCTGTTGTTAACCAGAAGCCTAACTTAGTAGTACATTTAAAGCATTTATTGCAGAGGTGTCCAACCTTGGCAATTTTAAGACCTGTGAATTTCAACTCCCAGAATTTCCCAGCTGGCTATATTGCCATGAATTATTGTTTGTTTTGTGTTGTTTTTTCCCCCTTTATGCCTCTTTCTTGAAAGAGCTTGCTGTTTGACCTACGGAATCCCCATTTTTTAGACTCAAAGGGTATTTTTAAAGAAACTGTTGCTTATCTTCAATCTTATGTCTCCACTCCTCTGAGGATAATAAAATAATCATCTTAGGACAGAGTAGTTATAATTATTTTTAACCACAATATGAAAATGAACAAAAGAGAGTTAGTTTAATAGCTGTATTGTCAGTTGTGTAATACATTTTAAAATTTGATACAGATAGTCCT
Source organism: Ahaetulla prasina (assembly GCF_028640845.1). Classification (NCBI taxonomy): domain Eukaryota; kingdom Metazoa; phylum Chordata; class Lepidosauria; order Squamata; family Colubridae; genus Ahaetulla; species Ahaetulla prasina. The sequence goes on from NC_080544.1 coordinate 20,612,495, forward strand.
TCACCTGTGCCCATTCATTCAGTGCCCATTCATTCAATGACCATTCAAAGTTATGATGGTGCTGGACAAATGATAATTGTGACTGATCCTCAGAGCATTTCTGACCACCTGCAGCACCCTGTGATCACACACACATCGCTGAGGTAAATCTCCCTCATCTGCACAGCCTCCTGCAGCCTTTCTGTGCTGCCACTCCATGTCCTCCCTGACCTTATTTTATTTTATTTATTTTATTTTATTCAATTTCTATACCGCCCTTCTCCCGAAGGACTCAGGGCGGTGTACAGCCAAGTAAAAAATCACAATATCAATATTAAAAGAAATTAAAACAGCATATTATAAAATGGCCAAATTTAAAACAAATTAAAATATTAAAATATAAATAACCCAATAAAATTTTAACCCAATAAAATTTTAAGCCAGTCTTTAACCCTTTAACCCTTCTGCCCCCTATCCAAACCTCACAGCCATTCTTGAACACCCTTGAGTCACACCACAACCCTGAATACCTTCCCTGACCCACGCTACACTCATATGCACCCTCAAGCCATCACCTTAACCTTCACCATGCCTCATACCCCTGTGCGGTAGCCCCACATATACTGTCCCCTGCCTATACACAGAATTCACATCGTACCTACACACACTCCCCAAGCCTTACTATGCCTCTCACACACATACATACTCAGGTCCTTCATGAATTTAAAAGAGTTGGAAGGGACCTTCATCTAGTCCAACCCCACCGCCCAAGCAGGAAACCCGATATCATTTCTGACAGATGGCAGTCCAGTCTTTTCTTGAAAGCTTCCAGTGGTGAAGCTCTCACAACTTCTGAAGGCAACTTCTGTTCCATTGGTTGATTGCTCTCATTATCAGAAAATTGCGTCACATCCCTGCATAGTCTGTCTAACGCATTCCTAATTCTTGTGCGCCATCCTTGGCCTTCATGTATTTGCCCCGAGCCATACTGTGGCTTTCAGATACCCCTTGTACTTCTTCCCCCACTTGTCATTCACACTTAAACAGCCTCCCCAAGCCACATTGCACCTCTAGCACACCCCCTCACAACCTCATCCATTCTCCCCAATCCATTCTGCACCTTCCTACCCCACATGTCACACCCGTGCACTTGCACCCTTACACATTCTCCTGATCCATGCCACAGCCTCAAGCACATTCCCAGATCCATGCTGTGCCTCCTTGCACCCTTCCTGCTCTGCCTGCCTTTCACATACCCTCTCATACCATCACACACTCTCCCCAAACGTCACCAAGCCTGCCCTGCACCCCTCTTCCCCCACCCAGCAGAAGTCATCACTCAAATGCTGGCTGGCCCGGGATTTGCAACTTCCCGCCAGCTTCTTCATCAATTGTGGTTGTAGGATCCCAGTAGAAAGGTGTCTCACCGAACTGTCATGGGATTCAGTTTACAATGGTGATTGGGACTTCAGGGATAATCGTTGCTAAATGACGTCATGCTTTATGACCACGTCACTTAGCAATGGAAAATCCAGTCCCAATTGTTGTCATAAGCCAAGAACTACCTGTGTTCAGTATATAAAGGAAGAAAAGTTTCTTTTTCATTGCCAGCCTGATAGGCTTTCTAACATTGTTAATAGCTGTTTGGCTAAGAAATGGTTTCCTTGCAAAGGAGAAATAAATATTTTCCCCTTTGTCTGACCAACTTTTAAATATATGGATAGTTTTACTATTACAGTAGGAAACTTAAGTATCAAATATAAGCTGCAATTAATGTTGCTTTTATTAATTGCTTTATTCATAAACAATACAAGTATGGGGTAATTGCTTTCTCTATTTCCAGGAAGAAAATCTGGAAAACAATTTGCAGACTTTAGCTACTGATGTGGCTCCATTATATCAAAAACTTGCCCCTGATGCTTTCCACAACCAGGTAGGTTAATGAATATTTCATGTCATCACATCCTTTTAATGTGATAGATCAGTGACATGTCCCCAAGAGGCCAAGCAATGTCGGCTGGCGGCCCCCAGGGGAAGGGCCTTCTCTGTTGGAGCTCCTACGCTCTGGAATGAACTTCCCCCCGGTTTACGTCAATTGCCTGATCTTCGGACCTTTCGGCGTGAGCTGAAAACGCACCTATTTATTCAAGCGGGACTGGATTGAAATTTTATTGGAGTATTTATGTTTTAAGATTTTAAATGGTTTTAAAATTTCGGCCACATTATAATATTTCTTTTTAACTTTTTTTTTTTTTAATGTTTATATATTGAATTTTTACTTGGCTGTACACCGCCCTGAGTCCTCCGGGAGAAGGGCAGTATAAAAATCGAAATAAATAAAATAAATAAATAAATAAATTTACTTACTAGCTGAGTCCACAGATCGCACTAACCCCCAGTACTGTTTCTTGGATTTTAAGCTAGTACAATGTGTAAATTCTCCTTTTATGGTTTATAAACAATGATTTGTGGCTTTTTGCAGGAATGGACAAGTTATGGTCCCAATTCTTTGTTTCTTTTTTTGCTCTTATAAGCCCTCTAATATTTCTTTTCTGCTGCTCTTATAAGCCCTCTCATATCTTTCCATGTTTGTTGAAAACCAACAGTACCTATTGAGGTGGAAAACAGATCATTCCAAAACGAAATATCCCAAAGTAATCATAGCTAAAACACAAAAAGCAGCCCAAAACCTCCTGTCGTGTCCCACTCCTCCGCTGACGGCCGGGTCAGGGAAATCCGAATCAGGCTTGCCTCTGCAGCTCTGCCCAAAGTCCTAGCAAAGTCCTCAGAGCAGGCAGGAGACCAGTAAGTGACTTCAGCAAGATAAGTTCGACGTTTGCCTGACTCAGAGACTGCCAGAAAGCAGATCCTTTATATAGGCCATGGGGTGTGGCTCCATGACTCAGCACTCATTAAGGCCTGCCCCTCCCTTCCCTCTGTTGCCTCCGCCTATCCAATCTTCTGATGCGAGGGTCACACCAATCAGCTGTTGGTAATAAACCCTCCTCAGGCTCACCTGCTGTGGAGGAGGGGGAGGGGTCTAGCTGCTCCGTTTGCCTGGGCATGGAGTCAGGGCTGGGGCCGGGAGATGCTCCTTCTTCTGCAGTTTGTGTGGGCATGGAGCCAGGACTGGGACCGGGAGGCATACATTCCTCAGTGTTCGGGAGCAGGTAAGAAGGCCCCGGCTGCTCTGAGGGCGGGCAAGACACAACACCTCCCTTGCCAGGACAGCCTTGCCCACATGGCTTGTAATGCCCCTCCTTTTGTGTCCCTCTGCAAATGTTGTATCAGCTTCAAACGTAGTGTAATATTATGTATAAATTCATGGATTGTAATGAAGTTGACAACATGTTTTACTCTGTTCCTGAAATAAGACCCCGTTGCCTTTTTTTCCTAAGGTGGAGAATGAGCATCTAGGTCCTGACTGTCGTCTTGGGAGCAAGAAAGGACGGCCTTTCTCTGGTGTGACAGCTTGCATTGATTTCTGTGCCCATGCACACAAGGACACTCACAACATGCACAATGGAAGTACTGTGGTAAGTAAAATTTGGGGATGTGGTTTCCTCTTTGCCGTGTAGCTGTGTCATCAGTTGCAGGCCCTCTTTTTACTTGATTTCCTTTCTTTTTCAGTTTGGGTCCCCAAACTCATTTTAAGACTTGTGGAATCCCTTAGCCAATGACCCCCTGCCATAAATGATATAAAGCACAATGGATGTACAATAAATTATGACTTTCTTGGTTACTGAGGTTAAATATTTCTTTTCTTTTTTTTTTTTAAATTTTTTTTATTACTTTTTTTACAACAAACAAACAAACAAAAAATACATTATTACACCCTTGTGCTATACATAAAAGGAAGATTTGGGTCTTCGGATATATCCTCATGATTGCCAAAATCCACGTTCTCGAGGTACAGGTACTGAAGCGTCCAATGTTCCAAGCGCAAAGTCCACAAATGGTTTCCAAGTCTTCCAGAAAATATCTTCTTTATACACACCACTTCTAATTTTAATATCACATGTCATTTTATCATTTAAAGCTAATTTCCACATTTCAGAATTCCACTCTTCTATTCTAAAAATCACATCTAGTTTCCAATATCTAGCTATTATAATTCTACCTATTATAATCATAATTCTAATCAATTCTTTTTCATATTTTGTTAATTCTATTTCCTTAATTACCAACAATAATATAGTTTCCACTCTCAATGTTATTACTTTCCCCATCATTTCAAATATCATTTTCTCCAATTGTTGCCAGAGGTTAAATATTTCTTGAGAGTTAGTTTTTGCAGTCGCATATAAAAATCACTTTTAAATCTTTCGTTGCAAGGCCTTAAGTTGTTGGAAATAATTTATCAGGGCAGAGATGTCAAGGCAAAAAGTGCAGGGCAGAAATGTCATTTAAATAAGGGGAATGGATGGGAGGATGGGAGAAAGAAGCAGTACCTGGATCAGAATTTAGTGGGAATAAAAAAAGGAATTTCACTTTCGTGTTGACAGAAGGCAATCAATTATTTTACGGCTGCCTCTTAGCAGGCAATAAACCTTCTTACTTAACTTATTGTATGAGTTCTTAGGTCCTTAGGTTGGATACAGCTTTGAGCTTAGTCAAGCTGTGCCAAGTCAAGTATGCAGGAAATTCCTCAAGGTTTTAGCAGTGAGCCTTGGCATTCAGCTCCAAGCCCTGAGCTGCAGGAATGTTGCCTACCTTCTCTGACTGGAGGGTTAGATCAATCTATTCCTTAGATCCTCTCCTCCCATTGTGGTCAAGACCTGAAATGCAGGCCACAGTCATAGAAGCAAGAGTCAAATGGCCTTCAGTGAAAAATGTTAATGCAGGAATTAAGGGCAGGCTACAGAGTCTTGAGGACTGTGGTAGGAACCTCCAGCCCTCTGTTATAAGTGAGTGCATTAAAAAGAAATCTCTTTGAATGTTTGAATCTCTTGTCCTTTTCCTGAGCTTTTGGGCAGCCTGGACTGAGCTGCTCTTCGTCAGATAAGCTACTTAGCAGCGCTGATCTCGGTTGTCCTTGCAGGCTTGTGATTTGAAGAATGGAGGAATATTGGGGAGGAAGAAATGGCACATCCAGCCTTTTGTCTACCATTATAGTAAATGACAGATTTGGCCTGGGATCAAGTCCCAGATGTCTTGCCTACTTCCTCACCCCTCCCCTTAGCCCCCTTTGCATTTTCCCCTTAGAATCACTTCCTCTTTTAAGGATTACTATTCTGACCTAGGCTTCACCAAATCACGAAACAGACTCTTTGTCCCCCCCAAAAAAAACCTTTTTATTTGGCTAATGTGAATTCCTAGCATTCACATCCAGCAAAGTCCCGGCAAACAGTCTTTCAAGGGTGAATTGCAAACACAGACCTTACCAGTCCTTGGATAGTTGCCAGGCCAAGAGCTTCCAGGCACAACACTGTACAAGGAAATACTTGGCAAGGAGTCTCTGTGAGGCACGAATCCAGTTAAGCAAATCTTCACACTAATAAATGAACTAATTTTCTACTGCAAACACCACTCCCCTTTTGCTCCTATTTATTCTCTATGGGAGGAGCCATTCAGGATCCCCTTGTGCCTTTACTCCCGAGTCAACCCCTGTTCCTTAATTGTTCCCTTCTCCTGACGGCTCTGTGCATGCGCACATCGGGAACAGGCTGTAGCTGTTCTTCTGCCCCAATTATCTCCGACCCTGAAGGTAGCTGATAACTGTCGGACGGCCCTGGCCCCATCTCTGCCTCGGACGCAGAGCACTCATCAGAGCCTTCCCCAGACTTCAGGACTGGCCCATGTTCCTCCCCAACCTCCTCACTGTCCAAGTCTGCCGCCAGCTCCGCTGTCTGCTGGCAGGCCACAACAATTACACTACTCCAGGCAGCACCAGTGCCTTCTTAATTGCCGTTTATGGGGCAGAACATGCATTATTCTTTAGTTTTAAGAAGGGGAACTGTAATCCTTTGCCTTTTTAGAATTGCCATCACAATTATTTGCTTTTGAGTTCAATGGCATAAGGGAGCCCAGTCAAGACAAGGCCTCTTGGACCAGTTAACTCTGGCCATTTTTCTCACAAATGTGTGTTTTTAGTCACACCATTCAGCAGGAAATCTTGTATTAAATGGCCTTCGTTATCTGAGCTTCTGAAGGTGAGGAATTTCTCTTTCACAGTATAGGCTACTTCAGTGTTGGTGAAGGAGCACCAAAAACTGGAAGAGAAGCTCCGTAGCGTGCACGCATGGGAGTGGCAGAAACAGGAAGAACAGGTCCCGGTTTCTGGCACACATGCGTGTGCAAAGACCAGCTGGTCGGCATGCGTATGTTTGCCAGAAACCAGAAGCTCACCTTCCTGGTGCACACGTACGTGCCAGGGGCTGGTCTTCTAGTTTCCGGCACTCGTACGCACCTGAAGACCAGCTGGAAGAGCAATGGGAGATGGCTGGCATGATCGGAGAGATGGCTCTGCATGCCGCCTCGGCATACGTGCCACGGATTCACTATCATGGGGCTAGTTCAAGACAATGCAACCTTCTCCGGCTCTTCAATTGTATTAGATAGTGTACCAGGACTGTCACCCACACAGGATTTGGGGAATTGTAGTCCAGCATCTGAAGAGTGCCAGGTAAATATGCCAGGCCGTGAAAATATTTGCAGATCCCTCGCATCCTGGACATAAACTGTTTCAACTCCTACCCTCAAAACGACGCTATAGAGCACTGCACACCAGAACAACTAGACACAAGAACAGTTTTTTCCCGAAGGCCATCACTCTGCTAAACAAATAATTCCCTCAACACTGTCAGACTATTTACTGAATCTGCACTACTATTAATCGTTTCATAGTTCCCATCACCAATCTCTTTCCACTATGACTGTATGACTATAGCTTGTTGCTGGCAATCCTTATGGTTTATATTGATATATTGATCATCAATTGTGTTGTAAATGTTGTACCTTGATGAACGTATCTTTTCTTTTATGTACACCGAGAGCATATGCACCAAGACAAATTCCTTGTGTGTCCAATCACACTTGGCCAATAAAATTCTATTCTATTCTATTCTATTCTATTCTATTCTATTCTATTCTATTCTATTCTATTCTATTCTATTCTATTCTATTCTATTCTATTCTATTCTAAAGGATGACTGGCTTTTGGTGATCCTGCTGAGGCATATTCCTTCTTTATGATCAAACCAATCTCTCTCTGTATTGTTTTCTAAAGAAACAGAACTCTGTTTCTCATTTCTTCAATTTAGGTTGAAGAAATGTTCTGCTGAAGTTAGCAAATATTTATTTTCATGAGATCTTTATTGGATTGTACTCTTAATATCATGCTGCATAAATTATAGTTCGTGTGTAAGAAACAAACGATATATAAATAGTTCTCAACTCACAACCACAATTGAGGCCAAAATTTCTGTTGCTAATCAAGGCAGTTTTTGTTTTGCCCCATTTTACAACTTTCCTTGCCACACTTGTTAAGTGAATCACTGCGGTTGTTAAGTTAGTAACACGGTTGTTAAGTGAATCTGACTCCCCCATTGACTTTGCTTCTCAGATTGCAAAATAACCCCAGGAGACTGCAACGGCCATCATAAATCCATGCCAGTTGCCAAGCGTCCAAATTTTGATCACTTGACCAATGGGATACTGCAGCAGTCATAAGTTTGAAAAATGGTCACAAGTCACTTTTTTCAGTGCTGTTGCAACTTTGGTCACTAAACGAATGACTGTAAGATGAGGACCTTCTCTGTGTTAGTTTAGTTGTGTTTTATGTGTAACATACCTAAAACCATGATAAGAAAGGTGAAACAGATTGACTTTGCAACCTTTTAGCTTAAACATTCACTTAATATAGTTTTCACTGAAGTTGTGTTTGTGTATTTCTCTGTGTGTGTATATGTGTGTGTGTGTGTGTATTAATAGTTGCTTTTTCCCCTTTCTGACTAGGTTTGTACTTTAACAAAAGAAGACAACCGTACAGTAGGTGTGATACCAAATGATGAGCAACTTCATGTGTTGCCTCTTTACAAAATATCGCAAACAGATGAATTTGGCACAGAAGAGGGGCTGGAAGCCAAGATTAAAACCGGGGCAATCCAGGTGCTAACGGCTTTTCCCCGAGAAGTGAGGATGTTAGCCGAGCCACGTAGGGCAACCAAGAAAAAACCAGATGCAAAAAAGCAAAGCTTAGCTGAAAAAAAGCATTCTGCGGCTGTAAGGGGAAAAAATGGACTGCCAGAAAATACCAAGAAAGCATCACAAAGTTCAGGTAGGTACAACAAATAATTCAAATAATAGCTGATAGTTGATAGATAACGGGCATGTTATAGAACAGGGGTGTCAAACTCGATTTCATTGAGGATGGCATCAGGGTTGTGTTTGACCTTGGGTGGGCGTGGCCGGGGTGGGTGTGGCCAGCTCGATGTCACTCACGTTGGGGGTGCCTGCGGTGGACCAAGTGCTCTGCCAGCAAAAATGGGCTCGTGGACTCCATTTTCGGCTGCGATGGCCTCCTGCAACCCTCTGCCAGTGAAAACGGAGGGCCGCAAGCTCCCTTTTCGCTGGCAGAGGCATCATGGGCCGTTCCTTCGCTGTTTCTAGGGCGGCCCTGTGGGCCAAATCTAAGCACCCTTGAATTTGACACCCCTGTTATAGAAATACGCATTTGTGTGTCTAAAATGCAAAGTATCAAAAATGGAACAACGTAAACAGATATACAGGTAGTCCTGGACGTATGACCACAATTGATCCCAAAAATTTCTTTTGCTTAAAAAGGCACTTGTTAAGTCCGTTTTGTCCCATTTTATGATCTTTTTTGCCACAGTTATGAAGCAAATCACTACAGTTGTTCAGTGTCATTAAAGCAGGGGTCGCCAACCTTGGCAATTTTAAGACTTGTGGACTTCAACTCCCAGAGTTCCTCAGCCAGCAAAGTTGGCTGAGGAATTCTGGGAGTTGAAGTCCACAAGTCTTAAAGTTGCCAAGGTTGGAGACCCCTGCATTATAGAGTGTAAGGGTGCTGTTATAACTTTGAAAAGTCACTAACTGAAGTGTTACAAATCGAGGATTACCTGTACCTAGTTGAGGACTATCTGTATTATACCTAGTATAAAAGCACCATTTGGTTTAAATACGCAATGGCAGGCAAAGCCCTACAGCTGATACCTCTGTACAGTGTCCAAGCTGTTGTTATTGAAGCTTTAAGCATCTTCATTTTCACGCAAAGAATTTCTAACTTGGATAAAAATATACTTGAACATATGATGACAAATGTGTCGTCAAACTGCAACGTGTCTGCATTGAGGAGGAATTAAAATGGAAGGGTGAAACATGTATGTATTTATCAAACATCTGTGGAGGGGGAAAAACAGAACTTTATATTTGAAACCAGCTTTTTTTTTTTCTCCTTAGGGGCCAAAATGAATATAGTGCAACCTGAGACAAAAATGGAGACAGATGAATACTTTCCTAGCATAAAACCTAATTTAGGCATTACTACCGATTGCTCTCCATTGAAGCAACACGCTCCATCCTCTCCTTTAAAACTGGATAGTTTATCCTCTTGCTCTCCATTAAGTGGTGGTCTAATGCCAGTAACTAATAGCCAAGAAGATGTTTCTACTCCCTACGGGTATTTACAATGCAGTAGTAATAAACCTCACGTGACATCCCAAGGTAATAATAACTTTGACATGTCCGCTCGTGATTATACTGGAATTGTGATGGATGAGAAGAGAAACGGTGAGCCTCTGCTTCTTCGAGACCTGACTATGTCTGGGTCAGCAGTCAACAGAGAGAATCTGCCCCTGACCGCTGAACACAAACTAGCTAACAAGCAAAATTGTGAAGTTAACTTAAAGTCCTCTTGTGTGTCCCAGGTAGCTAGGTCTTGTGAGTCAGTGTTGCAACTGGGCGACCCAGAAGATGTCTCTAGCGATGGTTCCTCCCAAGAGCACCCAATGCAAAAGAGTGGATTACGGCAAAGCCCAAGTTGTGTAGAAAACGGGTCCAGTGGCCAGCTCTTAAAACACGCAGATTCTGAAGAAAAAGCAGAAGAAATGTGGTCTGACAGCGAGCATAACTTTTTAGACAACGACATTGGTGGGGTAGCTGTAGCACCATCCCATGGTTCCATCTTAATTGAATGTGCACGGCGCGAACTTCATGCCACCACGCCTCTTAAAAAGCCCAACCGGAATCATCCCACCCGGATCTCTTTAGTCTTTTACCAACACAAAAACTTAAATGAGCCAAAACATGGGATAGCCCTGTGGGAGGCCAAAATGGCAGAGAGAGCAAAAGAGAAAGAAGCTAGAAAATCGGGAACTGAAACCAACGGCCTGCCAGCCACTGACAAGAATGCAAATCAGACCAATGCAACCCAAGAAATTTTCTACAAAGAAAATGAATTCAACCAAATTCCATCTCGCAGAGCATTAACAGTAACTCATGATAATATTCTAACGGTGTCTACTTATGCCCTGACACGAGTTGCAGGGCCCTACAACCATTGGGCATAAGCTCTTATAGCAACGACATAACTTTTGCCTTGGAGCAGTGTTACACAATCCTAAAGGTGCTGTTAAAGAACAAAGTCTCATATGGTTTACTCTTTGTTCATCTCAACCATTTTGAAGGCTGAGGTAAAAATTATTTTGTTTTTAAACTGTGACTTTATATATTTTAACATCTGGTGATTCTCAAGTGTGTGTGTATATATATGTGCATGTGTAATTCACATGCATGCACGCCCGCGCACACACATCTTTTAAGAAAATTTGGCTAGGTTATTAACTGATTGAATTACTTGGTTTATTACCTTTTTGGAATTTATACTTTGGTGCTTTGAAACGTCTGTTTATTATAAATGGGCTTTTCATAAAGATTTTAACTGATTTCATCTTTTATTATGTAAAATCAAGTTAGACAGTATTAGCTATACACAGCTCTTGGTGCTTAATCATATTGAACAGTTAAAAATAAGCTGATTTTATTTCTTCATGGTGCCATTGCTCTTACAGCTTCCAATCACTTGCTGTGAATCCCAGCTTAAGGAAAAAGAACCAATGATGATTTATTTGTATATAGATTTTTCTCATGTATGTATAGTTTGTGTGTGCATGTGTGTATGATCCACATGCATTCACATGCAAACAAATATCACTAGTAATGATTGGAGGTTATAAATGTAAATACATATAAATATATATATTTAAAAGCACTTTCTATTTTTAAAGTTAACTTGAAATAGTATAAGGATCACATTTGTCTAAGGTTTGCGCATTCTCTACCAAGGAATTTATTTTTTCTTACTATATAAAGTTCCATATTGCTACATCAATTCATAGATATTGAAAATACTTGGGTTTTAGATTCTTCCCTTCTCTTTTTTCCATTGCTTTTGTTTCTAAATAAAAAGGGTGATAAAGTCCAGAAAATTCATTATTTGCAAATATAAATTAAGTCATTTATCTATCCTTGTATTTCTAGGATCTTTTTAAAAAGAAGAGTTTATAATTTGAGCAATAAGAGCAAATGTTATGGGGTAATTCCAAGTTTTATGGGACAATACAATCGGGCATCATCCAAGGGTATAGTTCCATACATCTTGAAGTCACCCTATTAGGAAAGAATTTTTCTAGGGCTTCAATGCATAAATTGCAATGCCTTGTTAACATGTTGGGTTTTAAGAGATCTGCTCTATCGGCAGTGTAGGAATACATCTGAATTTATTATGATCCAAAATGTTCTTCAGTGGTGAGCTGCCCATGAATGGCCTGGTCTAGGCAGGTTTACTTGAAGCTCAATCCCATTGTGTTCAGTGGGCTTTCTGCCCGGTAAGTGGACAACTGATTATTACATGCAGTTTTCTCCTCTCCTTCACCTCTGAATAAGACATACTGAGATATCCAAGTGATTAATTCCACAAAACATGCATAATTCCCCATCCCATTTGCTATCTCCAGCCAGGAAATAAGGTCTGTAATGGGCAGCGGTCTGTGTTGGAGACCCCATCCAGAATACAGTGTCTTGACTTCTTGGTGGCAAAATAACCATGTAACAACACGCCATTTCCTCTTCGTAGCATACTCTTTTCTGAATGGTAACCCATGCAGCATTGCAGGCTCAAGAGAGTTTGCAAATGTTTTCCAACCTGGGAACACTGTCCAGTGTTCCAGCTTGCACTTCATGTGCCGGAGTTTGTCAGTGTGTCTTGTTTAGAGGCGGAGAAAACCGCATGTAATAATTATTGGATTGCATTGTTAGTGCAATGGCTGGATTGATCAACTCAAGTTTTTGTTTCAGTCAAGAATCAGGGAAGGCAACTGCCAAGCAAGGTACAGTCAGTCTAAATGGGAATTTGACTAAAGGGATTGAGTTGTACAAGGCAGAGTTCCATTTTGCAGACAGAACGTAACTAGATTGAAGTTCCCAGTTCAGTACTTGAGGCAGAATGAGGAAAGCTGCCAACTAGCAACAGAGATAACCATGGCTGGGGTTTCCCAACTTCTCGTTTCTTAGCACCTTTTATTTGGAGCGACCACATCCTTTGTTTCAACAGAAGCAGCATTAAATGGTCCAGTGCTCACAGAGCTTTTAATATTAAATACTGAAAATCTCAAACGTGATACAACAGCAGCTGTGTGATCAAAACCACTTTTGTCACTGCCGATGAGAAGCAGAACTATTAAAATACAGCTCAGGACTTCGGGCAGCTAGAATCAGGAGAATTTGGTATATTTGGAATGAAGAAAAGGGAAGAAGAAATTAAGTAACAAGATCATATTTTTAGACAACTGAATGCCAGGGATTTTATCAGTCTTAATTAATTCCATGCCATGATCTAAATTATATAATAATATTGAAGTTAAACCAGTGAGTTTGACCAGTCCCAATTTGAGTAGGGCTGAGTGTGGATGGGAACCAGACCTTGATTCCAAATAATAAATTAATTAAATCACCTAGCATCCATTTGTCCTAATGACAGCATCTTAATTTTAAACATTATTGGACTATCTCAGGCTTTTCTTTTTCTATGGTGTGGTAATTTGAATTCGCCAGTTGCTATCATATTATGAGCCTTCGTGAGTGAACACACCCTGTAGTTTATATAAAAGAATGAAGCTGTTTACTAATAATCCAATTTAATCAGGGCAGTCATGAGGTTAAGTCTTGATTTTACATCTCTCTCTCTCCTCCTTCTCCTCCTCCATGATGTACATAAGTGCCACCAGAATAACCAGAAATAAAAGATTTGTGATAACATACTTGATAATATCTTATAGTGGTGCTGTAATAAATAAATTTCTAGACCTGCTTTTTTAATAAAATCTAGACATGGTGCTTTTATTATTAAATGTCTACCCTTGTATTTAATCTGAAAATATAATTCAGAAACGAAGAAATAATTGATTTATATAGCTTGTCCCAGCTTTCTCCAAAGAATTTGCTGAATGGCGGTCTGTTGGAGTGGAAGTAAAAAACATATTAAAGGCCTAGGTTGGGGAAAACTGGTTTATTCTTTGTCACCTATGATTCTGAAGTTCTGAATGTGGAATTTCTTCCAGTTACTCACATAGTCCCATTTGTGTAACATTAGACATTCACACTGGTCTAAGGCTTCAAAACATCTACACTCCCACTGTAGACCTTCTCTACTTCATCCATGCAAACGGGCAGTTACTCATATTTTTATCTAACAGTACAAATACATTTTTAGGCAAAGACAAAAACTGCATGTTTGAATGCTGCTTGATGTCTGTCCCTTCTCCATCTCTGATTTAATAGGTGATAGATGCCATTATTGGTGACGCTGATCATGTTAAATGATATGTATGTATGTCAGGCAAGACTGGTGCTGGATATCTTTACGTTTCCTGGTGCATTTCCACTTTTGACAGCTGAATACACACACAGACAAATTTCAGCTTGCAGATGCTGTATATATTAGAGAAATTTTCCTAAGTTGCTGAGTATTAAGATTTAGAGATGTTTAACTAAAATAAGGAATGTGCAATCCAGCCAATTTCCCTGATTTTGGGGAGGGCTGAGAAAGTTCAACCTGTTAATGATCTATAATTTTACAAAGAGACCCAGAGTATCATCAAACATGGCTTACAAACTTAATTTTAGATCAGATCTTCATACTTAGTCACAATACCATTAGCAATCTTTATGCAACAGCTTATGGAATGACCTGAGTCATAACATTTTAAGAAAAGTATATAAAGAGAAAAACAACCCAATCTTTCTATTTTTAAAACAAACTTTGTAAAAAAGAAAACACCCATATGCTGCATTTTTCTTAGTTCAAAGATTATGATTAGTTCAAATAGAGACTATGTAACAATTGTAAATAATAAAAGTCAATATTATATCATTTTCTACCAGCAGTTTTCTGCTTCTTGGATATATACATTAATTGGTATGGTAATTTTGTGTGCCTTAGATTTACATTTTAAGAACTGTATATTTTTTGTGAACCTGAAATTTATTAAACATAATAGCTGTCATTACAAATAAGTAGGGTGAAATCATCCAGCAACTCATCTGTACAGTTTTTTCCTAATTTAATCATGCTTTCTAGTAATTCTGAAAAGTGTGTGTGTGGGGGGAAATCCTGGGGTAATCCTTCACTGTGTATGTGGAAAACATCTACACTTCATCCTAGTTTTGCTCAATCCCTCTGTCAGTTATAATTTCTAGTTGTATGCTTTTTAGTTTGCCAATCTGTTTATGCTTATAATAAGTCCCATTGAACATAATGGGTTGATTTATGAATGAATGTATGTAGGATGGTATTGTTACCACTTGACATTTATGGGGCATACACTACTAATAAACTGTTTAGGATTAAATTCTTTTTGATTCCTTTTAGATAGATACTACAGCAGAAAATTCAGATTGTGGCTATAGTAGAAAAAGTTGACTCAAATTATGAAAATTTGGCATTTCTAAGTAGAAGATCTCTAATTACTGTGCTTGAGTAGTTTAGTGTTTTCCCGTGTACCTTTAGAAAATGTACTGCTATATTTGCTAGCAGATATCAGCTCTTAAACAACAATGCTCAATAGGGAAACCACATATGCCCACCTAATCAGACAGCAAGGAATATAATTTATTACTTCGAAGTCCACTGATGAGGTTCCATAGGGCTTATTTGCATAGAATGAATTAAAGGTGGAAATGCATGATTGTTTTTAACAGCTAATAAATTTTTCATTAGCTAAATCAAGTTACCCAAACATTGAAAACATACCACTGAAATTAAGAAATATTATTAAACTTTTGTCTGGGTTCAGCCATATATTTTAACTATCATAAATTTGTAAAAACAATACAGCTTACAAAATGATGGTTGCATCTAAAGAGTAATGTTTCTCATTGTATTATCTCACTTAATTGCTGTTTTACAAGCCAACATACATCAAGCATGCATGCAGAGTGAGAATATACTGTATATACAGCTGTAAGTTATTTATTGTAGCATTTCAAATATTTATCATAGACACTGATGTACTTTGTGAATTAGTTTGTAGCAACAAAGATTTATGACAACTACCTACTTTGTAAGAGCAATTCCTTGGGCAGTTGCAAGCAGCAAAATTTTCAGGCACCTGCAGTAGCCTGAAGACCTGTCTGGTCGAAGGTTCAATGTGGCTGTCTGGAGTTGCCAGGAAATAAAATGCATAGTTTTCTATTGAAATAAGACTCTATTAATGAAATTGTCTGTGAAGAATACACCTGAGGCATCTAATGATTTTGGTCCTGTGATGAATGCAGGAGTGTTACTTAAATTTGACAACCACCATTTCAAACCCTTCAAAATGAAAAATATCAAAGCAGTTAATTGTCAGAACATACTAACATGTCATTAAAAGTGCTGTATTAAAAAAAAAAAGATTTAAAAAACCCCCCAGGAGTTACAGCAACATCTCTAAAGTAGGAATTTTCAAACTTTGCAGTGCCATGTATTCAGAATCTGCATTAAATAATACAAATTAACAAATTGAAACCCTTGAAAAATAATGTGATTGTGACTGACAGAAAAAATATCTCCCACATAAAAAACTCCCTTTGAAGAGAATGAATTTCTTGATAAGAAGATGTTGCAATATTTTCTCCCAAGTTGCTTTAATGAAGAGGTAAAGAGAAATATCGTGAAATCCTTCAGCAAGCATGATGAAAACACAAATGTTTTAAAGCATTTAATTCCCTATATACTATATAGATGGTTGAAGCAATTTGAAAGTCTTCACAAGTTAAGAGCCATCAACTGCAATCCTAAACTCACTAACCACACTTCTGTGTAGAACATGTTGACTTAATGCAATATTATACCTATAAACATCAGTTACATGTATCAAGATCTACTAAATAGGCAACCATAGAAGGTAGAATTTTCCTTAGGAGCGTAAACATTCTTTACAGCCAGATAGAAGTTTGTGTAGATGACTTGGTTGTTTCAAATATTGGGATGATCCTATTGTATCCTTTACAGACTGGCAAGAAGCTATTTTTAACCTTGGCTTGGTACACTTAGACGAATGTGACAGCTTGTTAAATCTCTCCATTGAAATAGTTTTTGTTCTTACTGCGTCTTTTTGAGCTATTTCCACCTATCCTGCTGCATCTTTTCCATTCTGCTTAGACGTATCCTTGCCAACAGGCAAAATGTTTTCTGGGGTAGTGTTTCCAGAAATCATTAGATATAGGCATACAGTTGTATCTCCTATGTATTAAATACTGTACCTGTTCTTCTTTTAACTTCATTTCGGTACATTATTTCTAAAGGAACAAACTTAAAAGCATTATAAACGTAACATTATTATCTAAATTCAGCCACTGCATTAAGAGTTTCAGCAGTCTCTACAATTACTGTGTGCTATCTACTTTTCAAATTTATTTTGACCTTCATGGTCTCCGTCTGATAAAATACACCCCTTAAAAAGTAAGGATCAGTGGAGTTTCAGTTAACCCTGGCAATGACTGTGTTATTTGTTTTGAGCAGCTTCCATAGTTTGAAGACTCCAGCTTTTCCCTCTTTGTTA
Organism: Ahaetulla prasina; assembly: GCF_028640845.1. NCBI lineage: Eukaryota > Metazoa > Chordata > Lepidosauria > Squamata > Colubridae > Ahaetulla > Ahaetulla prasina. The sequence goes on from NC_080544.1 coordinate 20,629,534, forward strand.
GGGAAATAGTACCGTTTTTTGGCCCTTTAAATGTTAGATTTCAGTTTTCAGCATTAAGCCAAACTAGAACGTAGTTTGTAGATATGTCGATAGAAAAGCTGCTTCTACCCCATCAGTACACTGTTCAAGAACACACCATTATATTATTAATTACATTCAGATATAAACATTTCCTTTTGAGCCTTGTCATTCAGTTGTGCAGTGTGTTTCTTATGGCCCCGATTAAATAGCACAGTGACATTGATTAACTGAATTCATATTCACAACTGTAATGACAAATCCATTGCCATATGTACATTTACTCACAGAATGGGACTTTGCACTTTTTTTTTTTGTTTACATTTATACCCCGCCCTTCTCCGAAGACTCAGGGCGGCTTACAATGTATAAGGCAATAGTCTCATTCTATTTGTATATTTTTACAAAGTCAACTTATTCTTCACTACACTTCACTATTATCCTGAATTTATTTTTCCTCTAACCCCTCTCCACCCCACCCCCCAACAGATTTGAGACTTAGGAAAAGTCAGAGTGAAGAGGAACAAATAGTTCTTTTCACTCACTGATCCCAAGCTTTGCTGATATTTGAAGAGATTAAGTGGTAAGGACAGATGAAATACTGACTGTGAGTGTACAAAATCCTTGCTTGTTTTGAAAGAAGAGCATTTGGAGTCCTTTGAAATATATTCTTTCACCCTCTTTTTTTTTCAAATTAAAAAAAGGCTATGCACCTGGATTCTCTTATTTTTCTTATATGCCTTAACTGTATGAGCAGTAAAATACTTGTCTTACTAATGTTTTACATCCAAGGTTGAAGGAAGAATCTATTCATTAATAAAATTGGGTGAATGTGTGCCAGGGAAGATAAAACTGTATACACTTTGTTATGGTAGTCCACAGATAAGAGCATAATAGACTAGCAAAGTTCCATTGATTCTAACTGCATTGGGGTATGCGCTGAAAGGATGAGAGTGAACGAAATTTGAAATTGAAAAGCTAACAGAAAGGCCATCCCATATTACATGGAGAAAGATGGGATGTTAAAAAGTTAATATATCTGCTTTTTCTCAGTAGCACTGGGGCAGCTATATTCCTTTATCCAGAAATATTTCTCTGCAAAATCCAGAATGACAAGAAGCTAAATTTAAATTTATATATATATATATTTGTTTTGAGCAGCTTCCATAGTTTGAAGACTCCAGCTTTTCCCTCTTTGTTAGGAAATAGTACCGTTTTTGGCCCTTTAAATGTTAGATTTCAGTTTTCAGCATTAAGCCAAACTAGAACGTAGTTTGTAGATATGTCGATAGAAAAGCTGCTTCTAGGAGCACGAAGCTGAAAACACCAGCCTGAAGATGATAAATGAGACTTTGTCAAAACGTCGCCAAGACACTTCCAATTTTACACGGGAGAAAACCCGAATAACCAAAGACCAACCGACCTACTTACCTACCTACCTACCTACATATTGCCTTCATGAAGTTGGCAGTTGAGGAACATTTTAAACACAAAGGAGACTTCCCCCCACATCCCATAAATTGAATGAAAGTCGATTATTAACTAACAAAAGTACTCTATATGCCAAAACAAATAAGATTTTATCCTTTGGTTGGACATAACTTCATAGGGGATGTTCCTTCCAAATTACCTACACAGCTAGATATAATTGTAATTTTAAACCTACTACCTATGGACCTCCATTTTGCTACTGATAAACTTCATCAACTATCAAGAACAGTATAGCTGCAAATCAATTTAGGGCAGTATGATGATAATCCCACATTACTGTAACACGAAAAATGATTTGCATATACAGTAATTTACTATAATTCATGTAAGCCTAAAAATATAGAATTTTCATTTATAAGCATCAGTTACCTTTACCAAATTTCCCGGTCACTATAACAGATACCTATAACATTTCCATCTATATAACATCCAGTTTGAAGGTTTCTGCTATGATTGCAATGCTGAAATAATATAAGAAGTCAAATGTGCAATTTCCCATCTCTATATTATTATTAGATATATTAGATAGATTTCTCCCTCGTGAAAATTAAAGAGATTAAAATCAACAACTCAAAAGACAAGTTTATTGCTGCAGACATATCATAGTCTGCTTTGCCAACAGAACAATCACAATGTGATAATTGATTTGTATACAAGATTGTTAATTAAACCATACCAGTAGAGTGTGGAATTTTGATGAAATGCATATGCCAATAATGTCTTCTTGATTATATTTCCCAATTATTATTATTTTTTAAATAGGATTTATATCATAGGTGTCAAACTTGCGGCGTCACAACTTGTGCTGTCACGTGACGTATCACATTTTTCCTTAACGGGCTTGGGGTGGGCGTGGCCTGCGCATGATGCATCCGGCCTGTGGTCCGCCAGTTTGACACCCCTGATTTATATTATTTAATTCATGCCCTATTGTGGTAAAGGTTAAAAAGAAAAGTATCTTCCATGCTATTCACCCACAGATTTCGTAAGAGGTTAATAACAATACATATCTATACATACATGTATAGGTATATGATTCTTCTGTCCCTCCAGACAGCAAATCATGAAATAACTGTGATCTGTCCTAAAAAGCAAAATATTGCTGATGAAGGATTGCTCCAAAATTTTTGTATATTCAGGTATAAGCCTCTCGCATGAAGCTTGTTTATGTATTACTCCATGGCTCAATTCTGAGGAATTTCTATGTTATACAATTAATAATGGGCCCAACTCTCACTTTGCCTTTTGCATAACTGCTTCTGCATGTAACCATCATATGTAATGTTCCAAGTATACAAAATAAAGCAGAATCATACTCTTGTTAACAGGAGTTTCATCTTAGTAAATATATTCTTGCTGAAAGTAGAATTAAAACTTGTACAGTAGTGGCCTAGATTTGCAGGTACAAGCTCATTTAGTTGAACGGTTTCTAGGACAACTGAAATCTTTCACTGGTCAAAAGTTCATTTGAAAAAGGAGTACAAGATTAGAGTGGTATGTAGTTATAAAAAGTACATGCTTTATAATGAGGTAGTGCCTATAATTAGGTTCCTGCTATAATTCTCATGTCATAAAAGCTTTACATGTCAAAAATGCAAAACTAGAATAAAGTGTAAATGTCATTTAATCATTTTAGCAAAAGATGGCAGATTTGAAGCTTTGTATTTTATGTCCTTTAACGCTGAATGTATTTGTTGCCTAAGACTCAAAACAGGAATATGTTGGTCATGCTTTGTAATATATGCATTATCATTACAAGGAAATATTTTGTTCTTAGTTTTTTTAAAAAAATCATATATTTCAAGATATTGGAAAGTTTTTTTTTTTTAAAAATATCAAATGGTGGTGTATTTCAGAAGTAAGGCTAGAGTTGGGTTTTTCAACCTTGGGGGCTTTTGAGATGTAAAACTGCTAAGGTTGATAAACACTGATCCAGAGAGGTAAGGGGAGCAAAGCTGTTCAGGTTTTAGAAACTGTTGAGCATAAAAAGAGGTTCACTGGATTGTATTTCAAATAATCTGAACTAAATGTGCGGTCTGGAGACACGAGCAGTAACGAACAGCCAAATAAAAGCATATTTAAGCAAAATGTGCTTCTGAATTCAGTGGGGCTTAGTAATTCTCAAGGGAGTATGCTTAAGGATGCAGCTATGCGATTGGAGCTGCTAAATCAAGATACCCCAGACCATGGATTGCTATCGGGTCCATGGCTTGTTAAAAACTGGGCCACACAGCTGGAAGTGAACGGCGAGCGAGCAAGCAAAACCGAACCCCTCCCCCCAGTCTGTGGAAAAATTATCTTCCACGAAACCGGTCCCTCATGTCAAAAAGGTTGTGCTACATGTTTACACATAGGTAAATCCCCACAGGTTCAGTGGGACTCACACTGGAGTAATTGTCTATAGGATTCCACTTTGTATCTGTAAATGAAGTTGGGCTTACGTATATCTAGTTAAGAGGTATTCTGCACTAAGATCTCAGAGGGGGAATCTTTAAAAGTGTTTGATGAAGGATTTAGTTTGACTCGCTTTCTAATTGAAATGCTCTCTTAATAAAAGTGCATAGGATCAAGGTGTGTGTCCCTTTGATTTCAACTGAATTTAGCTGTGGCTAATCTTTGCTAGACTGTCTCTAAATGTAAACTGGTGTCAATGGCACGAGCAGTAACTTCAGTTCTAATAACGTTTAAAAAATTAAATTGGAAAGTTTTATGCTAAGTAAGAAAAAACTTGAGCTCTGCTGTTGAGTAATATTTCTTGTATTTGTGTGTATGTGTAGTATGTGTGTTCAATAAAACAGGGGTGCATATTTATTTTTTATCATTTAACTTAGACTGACGATTTTTTTTCCCTTTAAACAATCTACTATATTAAGAAGATCTAATGGTGGAAAATGAAAAGGCAGATACATTTTTAAAATTTACCATTGTATTTAGTTAATAAATGGAAGAAAAGCACTTCACTATTTCACAAAACTTACAGGAAAAAGAAACTATTTCATTACTCTGGGAGAGAAATACATTTTCAGACAAGGGAACATTTACCAGCAGTACTTGAAAAGTGTGAGTTTTGACTGCATGTTACTTGAAAGATCATACTAAGCTACTCTTTGGTGCACAGCAGTTGTATATGATTTCTTGTTTATGTAGCAAGATGCATTGAAATTGTATTGAAACATACATGTAAGAATTGTTATTGTGGAGATGGTTTGTTCTGTTTTTTATTCTTGTGTATGTCCTATCTGTTTAAACCTTAAATGTTTCTTTAAAAATGACCTAAAAGGCAAGATAAAGTTGCTGTCATTGCAAAATGTATTTTAATTTTTTTGTCATGGCTTTTTCCAAAAACAAAGTTACAAACTGTATCATTCCTGATAATGCAGAACATTGTGGATGGTTTCAAATAAATTTTATACTTCTATTTTGCATGTGGTTTTTAATTTTTCCTTCATTTAGAGGTCACTTCTTTCTACTAAAGAAATATATCTAAAAGCATGTTCATATCTGTGGAACAAAATGAAATTTAACAATAGCAATACATTCTCTTTGATTCATTATTATTGTTTTTTGAATCCTATTCTAAGACCAGTGATCTGGAGGAATCAAATGGTGCAAATGGTTATCTCTGTATTTAATTGTTAATTATGATTTCTTTGGTTCAGATCTCTGTTTAAAGAATGGGGCAATTACTGTATTTTTCGGAGTATAAGATACACCGGAATATAAGACGCACCTTAGTTTTTGGGGAGGAAAAAAAGAAAAAAGCTGATTGGCGGATGGATGGGCCTCCCGGAATACCCCCAATCAGCTGTTTCCAGAGGTGAATTTTAGCAACAGGTTCCTTGGTTATGAGCTCTGTGCCTTGCTTTTTTTTGCCTTTTTTTCTGCCTCTGAAACTTCTGAAACTCTGTTTCAGAAAAATACTTTTTTCTGTGTCTGAAAGCCTCCAAAACAGCTTCAGAAAAAAAGCCTCTGTTTGGGGGCTTCTTTTCTGAAGCTTCCTTTTTGATGCTTTTTTCAGCCTCTGAAACCTCCATTTGAGAAGCTGGGCGGGGCTACATTTGGAGTATAAGACGCAGCCAGATTTTCACCCTCTTTTTTGGGGGGAAAAGGTGTGTCTTATACTCCGAAAAATATGGAAGGTTTGGTCAGTTGGGAACACTGGTACTAAGGATCTTATTTGTATCTAGCCAAACTACTCACATTCTATATATTAACATGATAGTATGAATTTCAGTCACTTTCAAATACAAATTATGCCAGAACAATAGAGCTCTGGCAGTAGTGGGATCCTACTGGTTTAATGACTGGTTTGCTAAGCACGCGCGCACAGTTTCGAGAAAAGCCACCTTCCGCATTGCAGCCGGCAAGGAAAACAGCTGAGGCGCAGCAATCCACTCTGTTGTGCCAATCAGCTGGGCTTCGGAAACGGAAATATAGGTGAGTATAACCCAGGCGGGCAGGTGGAGCCACTTCGAAGTCGGAGCAAACCGGTTCGCTCACAGATGAAAGTCAGAACTAACGGTTTGCCCGAACCAGTAGAATCCTACCACTGAGCTCTACCCTAGGAAAATCTCATTGATATGAACATGTAGTTTTGTTGGCAACAGTAGGAACCCATGATTTAGAAAAAAGAAGTTCCTGCCTTCTTCAAGGAGATGTTTATATATGGCCAAATGCAGAGGAACTTTCACATCTACATATGTGTGAGCACAAACATACCTGTTTTCCTGGTGGGTCCCGTCTAGATTCAAACTTCCTTAGCTTTTTGGGATCAACACATAACAGTAGTACAGTAGTATGTGCTGATAGTTGAGATAGTCCTCTACAGGGGTGAAATGCTCCCGGTTTGGATCGGATCACCTGATCCGGTAGTGATGGTGGTGGATGGTTCGGAGAACCGGTAGCAAAAATCCCTGGCCCCCCTGCCCCCCATGCGCAGCTGAGCCGCGCAATCATCAGAGGAGCTTTCTTTTTATTTTTAAAAACATTTTTTTTCATTCAAAAAATGCTTTTAAAAGTAAAAAAAAAGCCTCTGATGATCTCACGGCTCAGCTGGGATCGTCAGAGGATTTTAAAAGCATTTGTTCTACAACCTCTTTGGCTGAAGAGGTGGTTAAAAAAAATGCTTTTAAAAGGCTCCTCTGGCGATCCCAACTGAGTTGCCTGATCCCCAGAACCTTTTAAAAGCATTTTTTACAAACTTTTCGGCGAAGAGCTTGTGGAAAAAATGCTTTTAAAAGTTAAAAAAAAAAAAGTTGGCCATGCCCACCCAGTCACATTACCCCCCCAAGCCACGCCCACAGAACCAGTAGTAACAAATTTTACATTACATCAATGGTCCTCCACTTACTGATGTCACAACTGAGCCCAAAATTGCTAAGAAATTAGCAAAATTGCTAATTGCTGTTGCTAAATAAGACAAGTGAGTTTTGCCCCATTTTAATGACCTTGCTTGTCATAGTTGTTAAGTGAATCACTGTAGTTGTTAAGTTCATAACATAGTGATTAAGCAAGTATGACTTCCCCATTGACTTAGCTTGTCAGAAGTTTGCAAAAAGTGATCACATAACTCCAGGACACAGCCATCATTATAAATATGACTCTGTTGCAAGTGCCTTAAATTTCGATCACGTGACTACGGAAATGTTGCAACAGTCGTAAGTGTGAAAAACTCATGTCACTTTTTTTCCAGTGCCGTTGTAACCTCGAACGGCCACTAAACAAACTTGTAAGTCAAGAACTACAGTACCTATACTGGGGTTTTGTACTGAAGACTATTTTACGGGACAATTAAAGCAGTCTATCCTTTTTATGCCTATAAGGATGGAAAATGAGAAGCAAAGTAAGTGCTGAAACCTGTAAAAAAGATGCAACCTACTGAAAAATGCAACATCCCTATGTTTTCAGAAAACCGAAGAGGACAAGTACAGTAAATAGCGAATGTGAATGAAAATGTCAGCACTTCTTCCTCAACCAACTTTATAACAAAAATCCATTTGTTGATTTCAGCCCTCAGAAACTAATTTTTAATCGGGTAATAACCTTTCTTCAGCTCATTGTTCTGTCCTCCCTCGCCTCCGTCCGAGTGATGGCTTAATTAGCCGGCACTACAGCTCTGGCAGCAGAATAGCCAGCGTCTGCCAAGAACCTCCATTATCTTCCACGACGCTGGTGCGTCTCCCAGGAACAGACGTCAATCAGTGGATTTGCCTGTTACAAAGAGACACAGCAGCTCTTGCTGCTTTTATATCTTGTGGGGTGTGGCTCCATGACTCAGCACTTCCTAGGCCTGCCCCACCCCTGCTTCTGTTGTTCCCTCCTCTCCTGCCTATGAAACCTAGGGTCCAACCAATCCTGATTGCCGTCAGCTGGGTCTGCAGGCGTGGCCTGGGGGTGGGAAGAGTCAGGGGAGGGAGGCCTTGTTATCTCTTCCACCTGGCCTGTTTCTGGCTCCTGGAGCTGAGCCAGGGAAGCCGGTGCTCCCGAGGTAAGTCCTGACAGCCCTTCCCCCTCACTGACTATTGCCTTACACACTGGAAGCCGCCCTGAGTCTTCGGAGAAGGGCGGGATATAAATGTAAATGAAAAAAAAAAAACTGTCCAAGTCACTTTCTGGCAGCAGGCCCGGCTCCAAGTCACTTTCTGGCAGCAGGGCCGACTCGGGGGGCACAGACACAACACTTATTGACTTGTCTACCCCAGTAACAGGGTCTCATAATGTTTTGAGGTTCATGGGTGTTTTGAAATTTTGAAAGAACTCTGCCATCAGTGAGCATCAAAAAATGGCTGCACAGGGAATGAAAAGTCGGCATCCTAAAATAGCTGCTGAAAAGACATAATTGAAAAAAACATTAATGTGCACACTCTTGATCCCACGCAACACCATCTAGTTAAAGTTACATTGATGGTACTTCATGTAATACACAACATGAATAATCCACAACAACATGAATGGGTGGAAAGCAAGGAATAGAATAGAATAGAATAGAATAGAATATTTTTATTTATAGACCGCCCTTCTCCCGAAGGACTCAGGGCAGTGTACAGCCAAGAATAAAATACAGAAAGAAAACAACAATACAAAACTAAAAACAACCCTTAAAAAACCTATTTGATATGGCTACTTATAGATAAAATATTACCCTCTAAAATTTACAAAAAATTTAAAACCCATAAAATCAATTTGATAATTTAAAATTTAAGCGAGTCCAGCAAGACGAAATAAGTAGGTTTTAAGTTCGTTTTAAGTTAAGGACAGAAGTAGCCCAGAGCTAAGGATAAATTTCCTAACGGTACAATTAACCAGCTTGCCTTCAGAAGTTGGGGTGCTCCATCACTGGAGGCTTTTTTAAGAAAAAACAGGACAGCCACTTGTCTGGAATGGTATAGGTACCCCTGCTTGTGTAGGGAGTTGGGCTAGAAAACTTTCAAGGTCCCTTCCAACTCTCTTATTCCGTTAATAAACAATCATAGATTTCAGATAATTTTTATGAAAAGCCAGTAAAGATAATCATAAAATAGCACATTTTTATTATTCCAGAATTAATGGGAAAATGTCAAGGTAGAAAACTGGAAATTTTTGCACCTAAAAGACACGCTGTATTAATGAATGTGGCCCTTTTCTTAAAACTAGTACATTGACTATACTGTATGGCTGCCAAGAAAAAAAGCTCAAGGGTCACCTCTATATACTGCATTTTTAAGGTTTTCTGAAATACAAGCATGATGAACATGATGCTTGTATTTTGCAAAATATTCTGCAACAAATTGTAAGAATGCCACACGTATAATTTAGCCAAATATAAGCAAATTTAAATCCCATTCATTTCAAAAGGTGGAAGTTAATTCATTTATACTTCTACCTGTGGTTAAAGGGGCTTTTACAATCAATATTTGCATGATGTCCATATTAATATTGTAGTTTATCTAACTCAAATTTCTCAATACTGATGTGAGACACTGTTGAATCTGTGGTGGCACAGTGGTTACAATACAGTATTGCAGGCTACTTCTGCTGCCTACCAGCTGCCTGCAGTTCGGCAGTTCGATTCTCACAGGCTCAAGATTCACTCAGCTTTCCATTCTTCCAAGGTGGGTTAAATGACCCAGATTGTTGGGGGCAATATGCTGACTCTGTAATCCCCTTAGAGAGGACTGTAAAGCATTGTGAAGCGGTACATATGTCTAAGTGCTATTACTATTGCTAGTTGCACATATTGGACTAGGCTAATAATACATTAGGCAAACCTAGCCTGAGATGGATACATAAACATGCTCCAGTTGAACCCCCTTTTAGGATCTATTTATCTGGAAAAATAAGCAATTTATATCCTGAGATTAGCTGAAATGATTACCGTATATACTCGAATATAAGCCGATCCGAGTATAAGCCGAGGTCCCCAATTTTACCCCAAAAACTGGGGTAAACTGGGGACTCGAGTATAAGCCGAGGGTGGGAAATGAGGCACCTACCGGTCGGCGAAACCCTCCCTCCCTCGGCCGAGAAGGCTGGCGGCTCCCCCGCCCCGCCCTCTCACTGCACCGGCAGGGCTTCCCCGCGCTAAAGCAAAAGCCCGCCAAGTTCGCGCCGGCCGGTATAATGTGAAAAAAACAAAAAAAAAAAAAACTCGAGTATAAGCCGTATATACTCGAGTATAAGCCGAGGGGACGTTTTTCAGCACAAAAAACGTGCTGAAAAACTCGGCTTATACTCGAGTATATACGGTAATATGCATAATGAGGATGTCCTTAAAAAATTATAAAAATTGCAAAGTTTCAGTGCAAAAGCACTGTGGAACTACATAGCACAACTTTTAAAAATTTAGTACTACACCAGCTACAACTTTATCCAAGTCAAATAGTTTGGGATTCGAGTATCTGAAAAAATACTATCATCCCAAATGCCCCTCTGAAATAGGTGATGGCAATGAGCTACTAGTCACTATTTCTCAGGATTTCTTTATTTCTCTTGGGTTTTCTGTTGTTTAAATGTTTCTTAATTATTTTAATTAACTTTAATGAAACGTTAATGTTTCTTGGTTGCTTTTTTCCTGTAAATTTTCTACTTGGAATTAATGCAGCTTCAGAACTGTTACGAACATGACAGATTTAGGAATCTCTGATAACTGATTATTCAACTGAGACACAATATCAAAGACTGACAGCAACATTTTAATATTGGTTCTAATAGTGAATGCATCTGTGTTTGGAAGAGTACTTATAATCATTTAATGAGCATAACCACAATGTCACCTAGCCAAATAATCCTATCTATTCAAGGTTTCACTTTCTTGGGTTTCATTTATTTGGTCTATCTTGCATCACAGTTGCAGCTCAGCCTTAAACGAGTTAAAATTATATATGTTAAAACCATGCCATATATTAAAACAGAGTTGGAAGAAATGTCCATCTGGGTTCAGTTCCAAGTGGGGAGAAAGACACTGGAAACATGGAGACTACTGCTTGAAAAGATGGTTTAATGGTGGACAGGACCACATGGTTTGAAGTTCTGGGTAGCTGAAAGCATGGAGTGAAGAGTAAGATATATTTATACCCTCTCCTGGTCTTTGAACTTGCTTCTTGTTCCTGTGAAAGAAATGCATTCTGATTGGTTGTCAGACTCCCATGGGGCCATGTAGGGGTAACTTTGTAGGTTGTCTCGAGTCCCAGGCTTGGTTGAATTTTGCTGGGTGATGATATAATGAAGAGGGTTTGGGGCAATTCCTATTATGGCTGACGGCTAATCCTACCTTTGTTGGATCTTGGGTGAAGATTATTTGCTTATGAATAGATCTAGCTATCTCTTAAGTGCTGACATCTGCTGTAGGTTATTGACGATGGGGGCTATTAAGAGTGAGTCTGCTTCCTGCCTAAAAAAAACCAATGGTGTCTCCATTTCTCATCCAGGGAAATATAATAATCTGCCTTTTTAAATATTTCCTAGAATATTTCATTCTTCTAGGAGAGGGGTGGGTGCTAACTTCCTACATGACAAAATATATTAGCATAAAAATCCTGTGTAAGGGATTAAAAAAGGCAGAGAATCATGGATTTTCACTGGATTCTCCTTAAGAGCAGTGTTTTCAACTTAAGCAACTTTAAAATCTGTGGATTTCAATTCCCAGAATTCCCCAGCCAGCAATTCTGGGAGCTGAAGGCTACAACCCTAACCCTAACCCTAACCCTAACCCCTCCATAATTGGATAACAGCTTTCCTATCAAAAGACAACAAGTGATCAAAATTGGCAATGCTCTATCAAATCCTGTTCCTGTCAAAAGTGGCGTTCCCCAAGGCAGCGTTCTTGGACCAACATTCTTCATATTATACATTAATGATTTCTGTGACCATATTACAAGTAATTGTGTTCTTTTTGCTGATGATGTCAAATTATTTAACACCACCAACAATACAACTATCCTTCAAAAAGACCTTGACTTTATATCTGAATGGTCTAAAACTTGGCAACTCCAAATCTCAACCAGCAAATGCCCAGTCTTACATATTGGAAAAAAGAACCTAAACACTAAGTACAAGCTTGATGGACATTACCTTACAGATGACCCCCACCCTGTTAAAGACCTTGGAGTTTTCATATCAAATGATCTAAGTGCCAAAGCCCACTCCAACTACATCGCAAAAAATGCTTTAAGAGTTGTAAACCTAATCTTGCGTAGCTTCTTCTCCAAAAACACTACACTACTAACCAGAGCATATAAAACATTTGCTAGACCAATTCTTAAATACAGCTCGCCTGTCTGGAACCCATACCATATTTCAGGCATCAGTACAATCGAACGTGTCCAGAAATATTTTACAAGAAGAGTTCTCCACTCCTCTGAATAGAACAAAATACCTTATGCCACCAGACTTGAAATCCTGAGCTTAGAAAATTTAGAACTGCACCGCCTTCAACATGATCTGAATTTAACTCATAAAATCATCTATTACAATGTCCTTCCTGTCAAAGACTACTTCAGCTTCAGTTGCAACAATACACGAGCACACAATAGATTTCAGCTTAATGTTAACCGCTCCAATCTTGATTGCAGAAAATATGACTTCAGTAACAGAGTTGTTAATACTTGGAGTAAACTACCTGACTCTGTGGTCTCTTCCCAAAATCCCCAAAGCTTCAACCAAAAACTGTCTACTGTTGATGTCCTCACCCCATTTCTAAGAGGTCTGTAAGGGGCATGCGTAAGAGCACAAGAGTGCCTATCGTTCCTGTCCTATTGTTTCCTTTCGTTATATCCAATTTATATAGTTATTTCATACTCATATATATATATGCTTATATATTGTATATTGGACGCGGTGGCTCAGAGGCTAGGACGTTGAGCTTGTTGATCGAAAGGTCGGCAGCTCAGCGGTTCAAATCCCTAGTGCTGCCGTGTAACGGGGTGAGCTCCCGTTACTTGGCCCAGCTTTTGCCAACCTAGCAGTTTGAAAGCATGTAAAAAGTGCAAGTAGAAAAAATAGGGACCACCTTTGGTGGGAAGGTAACAGCGTTCCGTGCACCTTTGGCATTTAGTCATGCCAGCCACATGACCACGGAGACATCTTCGGACAGCGCTGGCTCTTCATCTTTGAAACGGAGATGAGCACCACCCCCTAGAGTTGGCAACGACTAGCACATATGTGCGAGGGGAACCTTTAACTTTACCTTATATTGTATAGTTATTACATGCTTATGCTTATATATACTGTGTGACAAAATAAATAAATAAAAAATAAAATAAATAAAAATACAAGTTGGAAAAAAAAAACCTGCCTTAAACGAGCTAATACACAAAACTAAGCTCTTGGAAGTGATGAGCAGTTGCACAAAAGCAACACCTTTTCCTCTGCCCGGAAAACTTAAGTCCACACCTATCACCTGCCTCATAAACAAGATGGTGGCAAAAGACACGCAGCGCAACCTCATTGACAGCTTTTGCCTTCGCTCCTAGGAAATAAAAGACGCTTCCTCCGGCGCATGCGCCACGCGATATTCCAGTCTTTGTTTTGGAGAGCGTAATCCCAGCCTCCCGGAGCACGTGCACAAGGGCGAAAGCGGTCTGACTTTGGGGACGTCACTCTCGTGCGCCACTTGCGAGCTGACCCGACTCCCCCTGGCACCTCGCGCGTTCCTTCTGCGCCTGCGCCGTGGCTCTTCGCCTTGGGGGTGCTGGAGGAGTTTGAAATGGCTTCTCCGAGTCCGTCTTCGGCCCTTTTCAGGTAAAGGGGCCGGGAAGTCGCGGCGCGATTTTATAGGACCCGGGCTGGTGTCTTTCGGGAAAAAGAGGATGGGGGAGCCTTCTTGTTTCCTCAGAGCAGGCTTGCTTGGGCGAAGAGGGCGGGAGAAGCTCTCTTGGGGCGGCAGGCCTCAGTCCCGCATTGTGGACGGGCCGTGGGGAGGCGACGGGCCCGGGGTTCTTTCCCCTTGCCGCTAAGGACGCTTTCCTCAGCGAGGAGGAGACAGATCTGACCAGGCACCCCAAAAGGCCCGCCTTTGCCCTTCGTAGTCCTTTGGCGGGCCCTGGGCGACTAAACCAACAAGAGAGCTTCTTCTTTGTTATTGTCTCACACAGTCATTTCCACCCCACACATTCACCGTTGAGCCCCTTTTCTTTGTGGGGGTTGATTCCACGCGTGTTTTTTTTTTCCTCGAAGGGAAAAACCGAGTAAAATCAGGCTTGCTATTCTTCCGCAGACCAGGACAGCCCCGCTTAGTTTTCAATTGACGGTACTTCATGTAAAACGCACAATACAGCACAGCAACATGAATGGGTGGAAAGCAATCCGGGACAGAAGCCGCCTGGAATGAAGGAGAAATTTCCTCACAATGAGAATCATTAACCAGCTTGCCTTCAGAAGTTGGGGTGCTCCCATCACTGGAGGCTTTTTTAAGGAAAGACTGGGCAGCCACTTAATAATAATAGTAATAATAAAATAACAGAGTTGGAAGGGACCTTGGAGGTCTTCTAGTCCAACCCCCTGCCCAGGCAGGAAACCCTACACCATTTCAGACAAATGGTTATCCAACATTTTCTTAAAAATTTCCAGTGTTGGAGCATTCACAACTTCTGCAGACAAGTTGTTCCACTGATTAATTGTTCTAACTGTCAGAAAATTTCTCCTTAGTTCTAAGTTGCATCTCTCCTTGATTAGTTTTGTCTGGAATGGTATAGGTACTCCTGCTTGTGCAGGGAGTAATATTATTGTTTATCTTTATTCATTAAACATGAAACTCAAGTCAACTGAACATTCAAAAAGGCATCACAAATACCATTGACTGGTGCTAATGGTTGCTGTGGGTTGCTGCCAGTGTCCTAGGTATCAACTAATATTATCATTATTATTATTTATCTTTATTCATTAAACATGAAACTCAGTCAATTGAACATTCAAAAAGGCATCACAAATACCATTGACTGGTGCTAATACAGGTTGCTGCCAGCATCCTAGGTATCAACCAAGTACCTTCTTAAGATGTACGATGTTCCAAGTAGCGCAGTTTTTTGCAGTTCTGCTGGTATTATTGCAGGAAGCTGCATTTTGTTGATGTAACTTATAAAATTCTTGGACATGGTACCAAGTGCCCCGATGACAGTGGGTATCACTGTTACATGTTTCATCCATAACCGTGTAGTTTCGATGGCCAGGTCACGATATTTAATGATTTTTTTCCAGTTCTTTTTCTTCAACTCTGGCATCTCCTGGTACCACAATGTCAATAAATTGTACGTTTCAGTTTTCCACAACTGTGATATCTGGTGTGTTGTGTTCCAAGTGACGATCCGTCTGTATTTGAAAGTTCCACAAGATCTTCACCTTCTCATTTTCTATAACTTTTTCCACTTTATGTTCCCATGACTTTTTGGATACAGGCAAGTTGTATTTTTTACATAATGACCAGTGGATTAATTTAGCAACTCGGTCGTGTCTAGCTTTGTAATCAGTTTGTGCGATTTTGCTGCATTCACATATTAAATGTGAAACAGTTTCTACTTTGTTGTTGCAAAGTCGGCAGTTTGGATTGTCGGTGGATTTTTGTATGTTTGCTTTCATGGCATTAGTAGTGCTTGTTCTTGAGCAGCGAGTATTAAATCTTCCGTTTCTTTCTTGATGGTTCCCATCTTAAGCCATGCCCATGTCAAGTTGTCATCACATTTTCCTTCAATGTTTTTCAAGTGCTGTCCATGCAAAGCTTTGGTTTTCCATCTATTTAATCTGTCATACAGCTGTTTTTCCTTATATTCTGCCTTTGTTTCTGTTGTTTTTATAATGTTCTCTGTTTTCACAGCCTGCAGCAATTTTTCTGTACTTTGGTTCACATAATCATTCAAACTTCATTTTTCTTCCACAGTTTCATGGATTTGCAATAGCCCTCAACCCCCTATTTTTCTTGGCAGGTACAACCTGTTGAGGTCACTTCGTGGATGTAAAGCGTGGTTCATATTCAAAAGTTTGCACGTTTTCCAGTCCAAGTTTTCTAGTTCAGCCAAAGGCCAGTTGATGATTCCAGCTGAGTAGTGTATTACTGGAACTGCCCATGTATTAATGCCTTTAATTATGTTTCCAGCATTCAGCTTTGATTTTAATATTTTGCGGACCCTCCTGATGTATTCCTTTTGTGTTGACTCTTTGACTTTTCAATTCAAGATGTTATCTGCTTCCAATATGCCTGGGTATCTGTAGTCATCATCCTTTGCTAATGCTTTTACTATGTTTCCATTTCCCAGTTCTATTCCTTCTATTTTTTTTCATTTTTCCTTGCTGCATGGATAATATAGCACCTTTTTCAAGTCCAAAGTTCATTTTGCTGAACAGTTGAACTGTGTTGAGTATTGATTTAAGTTCAGTGGGGCTTTTTGCATACATTTCTAAGTCATCCATGTATAGTAGATAGTTTATCTTCCCATGTTGGCTTGAGATTTGGTATCCCAGTTTTGTGTTTCGTAGGATTATTGTCAATGGAATTAATGCGATGTTGAACAGTATGGTGAAAGTGAGTCCCACTGGAAGATTCCTCAACTGATGTTGACTTCATCAATGTTCTTCCCATTTGCTGCTAGAACTGTTTTCCATTTTTGCATATTTGCTTTCAAAAATGTACAGATATTTTTGCTGTTTCCAAAGCCAAAATTTTCCAGACAGGTGTTAATCCAGCTGTGGGGTAATGAGTCAGATGCCTTCTTGTAATCAATCCATGCCATATTTAAATTTGCTTTTCTTCGTTTTATTATTTTATTATTATTAACAACAACAACATGGTTGGAAGGGACCTAGAAGGGTTTTTTCTAGTCCAAACCCCTGCCCAGGCAGGAAACCCTACAACACTTGAGACAAATGGTTATCCAACATCATCTTAAAAATTTCCAGTGTTGGAGCATCCACAACTTCTGCAGGCAAGTTGTTCCACTGATTAATTGTTCTAGTTGGGCTAGAAGACTTTCAAGGTCCCTTCCAACTCTCTTATACTGTTAATAACAATCATAGATTTTAGAGAATTTTTATAAAGGGCCAGGAACTATAACAGTCAATAAAAGAACACATTTTTATTATTCCAGAATGAATGGGAAAATGTCAAGGTAGAAAACTTCTAATTTGTAGAGCTGTCTGGTAGTGGGATATTGTGTTTTCACAGATAACCTGGGTGTGAGGATGTGCTTTCCTTTAAAGTCAAGTGCTTTCTTGGTTTATTTTTCTTTAAGCTCAACTTACCTTTTGTTTAGAAACTTCGTTAATTCATTTGCGCTAGCAATTTTTTTGCTGTGCATCTGGATGACATGTTTGTTAATTGCCACACCATGATTATCCCTGGCGATACGGGTGGGATTAATATGGGATGCTTAATTATTATTATTATTATTTATTAGATTTTTATACCGCCCTTCTCCCGAAGGACTCAGGGTGGTGTACAGCCAGAATAAGAACAACAACAGAATACAATTAAAATAAACAATTTAAAAAACTTATTATAAAATTGGCCGAAATTTAAAACATATTAAAATCTAAAACCCCATTAAAATACATCCAAAGAATTTAAAATTTAAAAATTTAAAACAATTTAAAATTTAAGCCAACCCCGCGCGAGTAAATAAATACGTCTTCAGTTTGCGGTGAAAGGTCCGAAGGTCAGGCAATTGGCGCAAGCCAGGGGAAGTTCGTTCCAGAGAGTAGGAGCCCCCACAGAGAAGGCTCTTCCCCTGGGGGCCGCCAGCCGGCATTGTCTGGCGGACGGCACCCTGAGAAGTCCCTCTCTGTGTGAGCGTACGGGTCAGTGAGAGGCATGAGGTAACAGCAGGCAGTCTTTGACTGAGTTAATTTCCTAGATTTGCATGACATATCAAATCACCAAGTGATCACTTGGGCTTTGATATACTTGGTTACATATATTTGGCTGCCTTGTTGTTCAGTGTCTAATGTAAGGACAGCTGCTGGATCATAATGGAGATGCATTTTCTTACTAGAAGAACAACTTAAAAGTGTTCTTGATGAGTCACTGTGTTTGATGGTTGAAGATTGACTCTATAAACTACCTGTTATGAATCAGATTTTGTGCATTTGTATACAATAAGTAGAGCTAATAGGTGAAATTTTCAGAGAACCAAAGTTTATTTGTATTTTTCACTGGAAGCATTTAACATCGGCTTCCTCTCTCAAGACATCTGGTTTCTCTTATTGTTGTTGTTGTTAGTTGCAAAGTTGTGTCCAACCCATGGCGACCCCATGGACAACATTCTTTTATTAGAGCAAACTATTGTCTCAAAGGTGCTTTTGTCTTCAAAAGGGAACTAGACTGTTTTTTCCCTTGGGGAAGAAAGAAAATGTTTCAATTCTCACCCAAGAAGCTTCATCAGTTTTGGTGAGGTGGGGCGAATGGAAGAATAGGTATGGAATAATTCTGTACCTATCCTTCAATTCCTCTCCCCCCCCCCCCACACGCACCATCCGAACTGATGAAGCTTCTTGGGTGAGAAGGGAAATGTTTTCTTCTTCCTCCAACGTTGCCTTTTGAAGAAAAAAGCACCTTTGAGACAACTATGTAGTGGGTGAGTCAGACTCTCCACAGACATAGAACAAACATAGTTAAGGCTCTTCATATACCGGCCAGATTATTTGTAAGACCACCTGTCTCCAATTGTCTCTGCTTTTTCCAAGAGAATCTAGCCAGGAGTCCATTCAAGTCCTTTCTTTTCCCCTAGCACAGTGGTTCTCAACCTTTATAGTGCTGCGACCCCTTTAATACAATTCCCCATGATGTGGCGACCCCAACCATAAAATTATTTTCATTTTGAATTTATCGCGCCTGAAGCCGTATTGGCTAGCGATCTGAACTGCTTGTGATTGCCTTGAGGACAGAGGCATTAAAGCGGAGACTCCTCCCCTATTAAGTTTATGGCGCCTGAAGCCAGATTAGGCTAGCAACTGGGAGTGATTGCAGCTGGCTTGAGAGGGAGACATCAGAGCAAAGATTTCTCTCTTTTTTAATTCATCGCGCCTGAACCCGAATTCGGCTAGCGATTTAAAGAACCTGCACCTGGCTTGTGGAGTCAACCATTGGAGCGCAATTCTTTGACTCGCAAGTATACTTCCCATATTTCCGATGGTCTTAGGCGCCCCTGGCAAATCGTCATTGTACCCCCAATGGGGTCCCGACCCACAGGTTGAGAACCGCTGCCCTAGCAGAACCCAAGGGAAAAAATTTCTCTATTACATCAGTTGCCCATGGGACATCATCCCTCTCCTCAAAGATTCAGATGGCTCCTATCCCGCCGGCACTTTGTACACTAAAATCCCGAATACTTGATGCTTCCCCTATCATTAGCCACCCTGCAAGATGAAATTGTCTAGAACAGGGGTCTCCAACCTTGGCAACTTTAAGCCTGGAGGACTTCAGTTCCCAGAATTCCCCAGCCAACAAAGCTGGCAAGAGCATTAATTAATTAAGGGAATTCTGGGAGTTGAAGTCCTCCAGGCTTAAAGTTGCCAAGATTGGAGACCCCTGGTCTAGAATGTAATATTTTTTGAATAGACACTGCAGTGCCTGGCCTTGGCTGTTCTTTTTCCTTTTTATTTTGTTGTTCTTTTTCTCTTTTGCTTTCCTGCTTCTGTACAATTGAAAGATGTCCAGAGTTGCTTTACAACTTGGACAACCATATAAATCAAATAAATGTAAATGCATATGTATGTCACATATAGATAACTAGTTTTGTCCATGATTCAGGAATTAGCTACATGTTAAAGTGTTAATGGTCAGCTTTTTTTTAATTTTTAAGAAACTAAAACTGGCAGAAGAATTTCACCTCTCATAATGGCACAATTTGGAGGACAGAAGAATCCCCCATGGGCAACTCAGTTTACAGCTACAGCAGTTTCTCAGCCAGGTCAGTTTGCACTTTCTTAATAATAACTACCATTTCTGATTCCTTTCTGATTATCTGAGTAAATGGAAATAAAACAAATGTAAAAAAGATTAGCTTTGAAAAATATTTTAAGTGGTTTGAAAACAATGCAGATATTAATTTTGAATAGAAAAAAAAACTTGCACTGATGAATGACTAACATTTGTGGAGAAGCAGTTGTAAGCTTTGATATCAATATTTATGTATGATTGCTTTTCTTGATTTTCTCTGATCAGGAAATCTCTGAACCATAAGTTATTTTTAGTTATATTTTCCCCATTTTATTTTCACAATCCCCTTCTTCTGTTCCATTTATTATGTAACAAAAATATGCTTAAATATCTTTTAAAACACCTCTATTTTCTGCTTCGTATCTATTCTAGATAGATAGTGGTATTCATTTATACCATTGAATCTTGTCAAATATATAACAGCAGAAACATAACATTCAATATTATAGATGAATTGTGAATTGCTGAATTGTGGTTTGTTTTAACAATGATTTATTTAAGTAAGCTATGGTGCCTTAGTTCCAGCCATTAGTATTTAGAAAGAAGAGAGTAATCAGAAACAGAGATTTTTATCTGGTGCTGCTGAATTTGTGAAGCGGTCAGATCATTTAAGGAGAGCTGTTTGACTTACTGGGTTAGACTTTATTTTTTTCCTGCCTGAGTGATATATCTTAGACTTGTAATATATCTTAACTTGTAATGTTCTGCATGGTGGTGGTTACTGCCGTTGATCAGCTGATCCTGATCAAACAATTAGCTAGTGACTGACCCACTTTCCTCAGGCAAAAGCTTAGCTCTGACCAGCAATCTTGAGGGTGAGGAAAAGCAGTTATTTACATTCCCAAAGCAGGTAGTCTCATATGAAGAGAGGCCCATTTAAAGTTTTTGTATGGAGTGCCAAATTTATGACTATTTGCTAATTAGATATAAATTTATCTTCAGTGCAAAAGCTCTTGACTCTCAGACAGCATATACATTTCCTTGAAAATAAGATGGCCAAGTTGGAGATGTTTAGAAAGCTGGACAGTTATATAGATAAGACAAGTCAGACTGTGATGGACCTCCCGAATGATACCACCTTTGTTGTTAGGGAGAGTGAAGAATTCAGATAAAAACATAATTTTGAAGGCAGCCGATGTTTCTATAGGACATAGTTCTTTATCATGAAGAACTGTCATGCTATATCCTGTCATGCTTGCAGAGGTTGTGGGTAATTTTATCATTAGTGAGTTGCGTTTGCTTTAGGTGTATAGACTGCATGGTGATGCCTGCCTGGTGAAAAGCTTATTGCCATCATGACAAACAATCTAGAGTGGGGGCAATGAGTTTTGTATTGGAGGTCTTTCTATGCTGCCTAGAGTCACTGTAAGCTGGGCAGCCATATAAAACTCCTTAATAAATAGAAAAATAAATTGCCAGGATAATTCTCAGGAGAGGTTAGCAGTTGCACTTCACATTGGCAGCAATGACATTGAAAAATATGGTTGACAGTCCTAGAAACTAAATTTTGGGCCCTAAGTAGCAGATTGAAATCCTGAGTTAAGGTGGTTCCAGAAATATAACCTGTTCCACATGCAAGGGTAGCTAGACAAGTGGAGCTTAGGTTTCTGAAGGTATGAATGTAATAATTTATATTTATTTTGCACGGGAGAACTTGGGGAGACAGGCCAAATTTGTACACAAGAGACCAACTCAATTTGAACTGAAATGAAACCAGGTTGCTGGCACATAGCATGACAAAAGTTGGTAGACCAGCTTCTAAATTGATTTTTAAGCAAACACAACTGATGCTGCATAGTACTTCATTGCAAGGTTGCACGCGATTCAAAATACAGAAATAGGGCCATTGTTTGAAATGGGTTAATGGAGGGATGTGATACGAAATGTGGGGCTGTTTTACATTCTTGTGGCCCAGTGATCACTGTGGTTGTACATGCCAGTAAAAAATACTTTGTTATATCTATCACCAAACTCTTTGGTTCCTTATTTTTCCCCACAACCAATATAAAGCCATAGCAGCTTTTTTTTTCTGCAAAAGATACAGGACATTAACTTTCTTAGAGAATTGGAGTAGTTAAATAAAACTGAAATAAAAGGAGAGGATGCTCTAGGATATTTTGAAAGATTATACAGTAATTAATCAAGTAGCCCTGATGGTACCCACCCATTATTATTTAAAAACTTAAATTTGACACTGGTAGTCCAGCAAAATGTGTAACTTGCATGTCAGATCAGTGTCTGTGACAAAGGATTTGTTGTCCTGAGTAAACCTAGTAATTATCAAATAACTGCTCTTTTACGAATTCCTGATCAGTTAAAAACTGAAAGTAAATATAGGTTCAAATGCACAGTTGTCTCAGCAGAGGGGATAAGAAGTGGAATCTCTTGAAACAACTCTGCTGGCTCTTTAATTTATTCATAAAGGGTCTCAATTTATATTAAGCATTAGGTGGCTGAGTTTGCAGGAATAAATTAAATTATTTGGGCTGATAAAGGTCAAGTGAATGTGCAGAGCTCTAAAATTGGTAGCTAGGTGAATAGTTAACCAGATGGTAAATTGTTCTACTTAAGCAAATGTTAATTAAGTTACCTTGAGAAACAATCTTCTAACTTCTGATAGGGTCTGAGTTATCTAAAACTAAGCTGGAAAAATATCTAGATGACATAAAGATAAAGGTAAAGATTTCCCTCGCACATATGTGCTAGTCGTTCCTGACTCTAGGGGGCGGTACTCATCTCAGTTTCAAAGCCGAAGAGCCAGCACTGTCCGAAGACATCACCGTGGTCATGTGGTGGGCATGACTCAATGCCAAAGGCGCACGGAACGCTGTTACCTTCCCACCAAAGATGGTCCCTATTTTTCTACTTGCATTTTTTATGTGCTTTCGAACTGCTAGGTTGGCAGAAGCTGGGACAGGTAATAGGAGCGCACCCTGTTACACAGCACTAGGGATTCGAATCGCTGAACTGCCGACCTTTCAATCGGCAAGCTGAGTGTCTTAGCCACTGAGCCACCATGTCCCTTGTCTAAATGATATAGATACCTCAAATAAAATATTGTTTTTGTTTGACATCTGTGAAAAAAGTTGTTTTAGGGATTACCGTATATACTCGAATATAAGCCGATCCGAGTATAAGCCGAGGTCCCCAATTTTACCCCAAAAACTGGGGTAAACTGGGGACTCGAGTATAAGCCGAGGGTGGGAAATGAGGCACCTACCGGTTGAAACCCTCCTCCTCAGCTGAGAAGGCTGGCTCCCCGCCCGCCTCTCACTGCACCGGCAGGGCTTCAGTCCGGTAAAATGTGAAAAAGAAAAAAAAACCTCGAGTATAAGCCGTATATACTCGAGTATAAGCCGAGGGGCTTAAAAAAAAACAAAACTCGAGTATAAGCCGTATAGACCCGAGTATAAGCCGAGGGGACGTTTTTCAGCACAAAAAATGTGCTGAAAAACTCGGCTTATACTCGAGTATATACGGTACTTGGAAAGGGATGTAAAATAATAAATTACCAATGTTGAAATATTCTTATAATTTCCAAATCTGGAATTCTGTATGCAATTCAGGTTGTCATGTTTTAAAATGAATATAACGGAGCTGAAAGAAGTGCAGAAGAAAGCAAAAAAAAAATCACCATCAGTGACACAAAATCCTTTCCTAAGAGAAGAGGCCTGAGCTTTCCACTAAGAAAAATAGTGATTGAGGTAGAACATGATCAGAGTTATAAAATCAAGCATGGCATAAATAAAACGAACAAAGAGTTCCCCCCCCTCTCTGGAAAAACTAAATCTAGGGTCATCCAGTGAAACTGATTAAAAAGAGAGTTAGATTAAATAAGCTTTACTTAGTGTTATAAATAATTGGAAATTCATTAATATAACATGTAGTGATTTGGACAAGCATGAATAGCTTTAAATAGGGGTTTAATAAAAGCAGAAAGACCTAGTCTATCAGCAGTTATTTTATTTCCTTACTTTCCAAACTTTATTCTTGTTTGTGTGCGTGTACCATTTCACACACAAAAAAAGGTTCACACTTCCATGTTTTATTTTAACTAATTCAAAAAATACCGTATTTTTCAACAAGAAATAAAGAGAAGTGTGGTGGTGAGGAGGGTGGTGGGTCACGAGGTTAGGACGTTGCACGGACAATCAGCAGGCTTGTCTTCGAGACCCAGTTGTTGCTGCTCTCATCACATGCTCCAGCTCCTGCCAACCCAGCATTTCAAAACTGGGTGACCATGAGTAGATAGATAGGTACCACTTTGGTGGGCAACTTAACGGGGACATGAAAGTAGCCCCCAACTGAGTCCCCCCCCCCAGGGCAATGGTGATGTTACTGTTCAATCCTTTCAAC
Organism: Ahaetulla prasina; assembly: GCF_028640845.1. Taxonomy (NCBI): domain Eukaryota; kingdom Metazoa; phylum Chordata; class Lepidosauria; order Squamata; family Colubridae; genus Ahaetulla; species Ahaetulla prasina. The sequence continues at coordinate 20,653,799 of NC_080544.1, forward strand.
CTGGAGGTACTTCGTTTTTCCTGATACTAATGTAGTAGTCGTAACAAAAAATAATATTTCAGAAATGACTATTGTATTTATGTAGAAAAAGTCTGAATAAATTGTTATTAAAGGTGAAGTGAAATTAAACCTTCATTTAACTATGTTTCAACAGTGCTACATTTGGAAAGGAATTTATTATATGCATTATTTTCAATAACACAGGTTCAATATTTTCAGCTATTTATATTCTTTTGAAGCTTAACTTATAGCTAAAATACTTATTGCTCATTATTGGAAAGATAAACTTATGGCTCCTAATAATCAGCAGTTTTCTGAATTCATCAAGATAAGATTAGCTATGGACAAGTGTGATGAATTATGGCTTCCATCCATTGAAAAGTTTGCTGTACAACTTTGTGTTTCTATGTCTTTGAATATATACGTTCTGGGTTTTTTTTAGCTTTCATATTTTTCTTCTTTTATAATTTTGTGTGTTCTTTTTCTTTTGGGGATTTTTGAATTTAGTCAACTTTTTTGTTAACTAATAAATTATTAGTTTAGAAGACACTTCTGTATTTCAATCAGCATGCCTCCAAATACTACAAGCAGTTGTCATTTAGCGACTGCCTTATTTAATTACCATTCACCATTACAACAGTGATGAAAAAGTAACTTTCTGATCAATCCTCTCATTTACAAGGTTTGTAAGTTGGTAAAGCAAGGGAAAGCTGAACTCGGAGTGTAAGCACAGTTGTGGTTTTTCTTGGCGATTGTTTCACTTAATGACCAAATTGTGGTTGCTAAATGAGGACTACCTATAGTTGAAGGAAAATATCAGCAGTAGAAGCGTATGTCATTTCCTGCTTACAAGCACCTGTTATAAAGTATAGTTTTGGTCCCTGTTAAAAACAGGATTTTGGGATGAAATAAGCCTTGGTCTGATCCAGCAGGTTTAATTATGTTCTTATGTTTCAGATCATGGTAAATATAAACCATTGTTTACAGACCATTATATTTGGGTGCCAATTATGTTGATTGGCCTTTCTTACCGTATATTTTATTTCTTAAGGCCTACAGTTATTTCATCTTAATTGGTTAATGTTTCAAGGCTAAATAATCAGCGAACAGATAAAAAGTGTGAAGCACAAATATATACAGTGTATGAATGTCTCTGGAATCATTTCAGACATACGTGAACACAAGTATAGTATTGCAGTGTTTTTTTTTAAAGAATACTTTGGAATATTGTGAATTATTGTGAATCAACACTGTCAAACTTTTCACTAAGTCTGCATTACTATTAATCTTCTCATTGTTCCCATCATCCATCGCCTCCTACTTATGACTGCATGACTGTAACTTTGTTGCTTGTATCCTTACAATTTACAATGATTGTTTCCTAATATGATTTGATTACTTATTTGTACCCTATGCCTATCATTAAATTTTGTACCTTATGATTCTTGACGAATGTATCTTTTCTTTTTATGTACACTGAGACCATATGCACCAAAGAAAAATTCCTTGTGTGTCCAATCACACTTGGCCAATAAAGAATTCTATTCTATTCTATTCTATTCTATTCTATTCTATTCTATTCTATTCTATTCTATTCTATTCTATTCTAAATTAGAAAAAGAGCTGTCATTTTATGCAGATGAGCAACAACAGGAGAGAGGAAGCCACACATTAACATGAAGTAGATGACTAAAAAGATTATAAAAAGATGGAACTAATTTCAGAAAGCTTATTTAATTACTTTGGAGCAATTTTCTCTGCTCTGATGCTCATTTAAAATGTCAAACCCTTTCCTAAACTAAGATGGCAAGGCTATTTGGCCTTCTGTAATAGCATTTCCATCAGAAAGCAAGTGATGTGTTGAAATAAAAACAAAGTACTGTACTCACTGGGCACATTGTAGGAAGAATTGAATTCTATGCAATCACCTGAATTTATATAGAACGATCATTAACTCTAATGTAAAAACAGGCCTAATAAATTACATTTGCATTCTGTGTTTTAAGTAAATACATATTTTGCCAGCATTGTACATTCAGCACTGTCTGTTAGACAAGGAAATATTTTTGTTTCAATTTAAAGCTACGATTGCACCTTTCAAAATGCAAAGAGGAATCAGTTATTCCACAAAATCTTGATGCTATTAAAATCTATAGTGCTGGATTTGACTTGAAATCCCGTTAATCAAAATTAGGATTTTCTAATGCTCAGCTCTCTCCTTTCAGCTGCTTTGGGTGTACAACAGCCTTCATTACTTGGAGCATCTCCTACAATATATACACAGCAAACTGCATTGGCGGCAGGACTAAGTACTCAGACTCCAACAAACTATCAGCTCACTCAGACAGCTGCTTTGCAACAGCAAGCTGCGGCTGCAGCTGCCGCATTACAGCAGGTAAAAGGAACAGCCTTTCACCCAATGTAGCCAGTGATAATGTCAAAGAATAAGCTGCAAAATTGGATAATTTTTATTTTGGGGAAGTATTGCATTTTAAGTCTGTGCATGTACAATAGAGATCCTCGGTACTTTTTGGGGAATATATTACTTATTGCTACTTAAGAGGGCTCTGCAAGTTTTATCTAATCTGCTTTGAGACCCTATTTTGAGCCAGAAGTGGTTTGAGCCTAAAACATGTGATTTTGGAAATCAAGAGCCATATACAAGCTTTAAACAAAAACATTCAAGGATATGACTTCCTTCTTCCCAAGTAACTGATGTAAATGAAAACAGAATAAGAGGGGCTATTAAACTAACATTCATGCTTTTGGGCAACTGCTATTCATTTTATTAAATTGAGTTCCACACATGACACATCCATTCATGTCGTAGAATCTAGAGTGAGATTTGAGAAAAATTTTTTTTCTGTATTTCAGTCCAGTTCTATGTACCTAGTAAAATAACAAATAACAATGTTTCGTTAACCTAGAGCAATATAGCTTAATTTTATTTTACATGTAATTATCTGAGATTGTCGTATGGCAATATATTTTTGTGTATATATTTATATATATTAGTTATTCCAAGTTTGTATTTTTTTCAGCAATATTCACAACCTCAGCAGACCCTCTATAGTGTACAACAGCAGGTTTGTGTAACTCTTTATGGTTGTTTTGTTGTGCCTGAATTGGGCTTTTTTTTTTTAAGGACTGGACAGAAGGCCACAAAGTATATTTTAAACAAAGCACTTTTGTGTTGGTGCCAAACAATTACACTGACAAAGTATAGGAGTCCAATGTGACCCAAAAGAGACTTTTTAAGTTAAATGTGGGTAGTCCTCGACTTACAACAGTTCATTTAATGACCATTCAATGGTACTGAAAGAAGTGACTTATGACCTCTTTTCACACTTATGGCTGTTGCAGCATCCCTATGGTCATGTGATCAAAATTCAGATGCTTGGCAATTGATTCACATTTATGACATTGTAGTGTCCCGGGTCACTACACTTTTGCGACCTGACAAGCAAAGTCAATGGGCAAACCAAGATTCACTTAACAGCCATGTTACTAATTTAACAACTGTAGTGATTCACTTAACTGTGGCAAGGAAGGTCATAAAATGGAGCAAAATTTATTTAACAAATGTTTCACTTTGTAACAAAAATTTTGGGCTCAATTGTGGTCATAAGTTGAGGTCTATCTGTATGTCTTTAAACCCACAAAAGGCTTATTAATATAAAGCACCTTTCTTGCAGTATCAATAAGCATTATTTGTCGTGGATTTAGTTACTTTTTATATACTAATTAATAATGAATACATGAAATAGATATATTTAGCTTATATTGAATGTAGAAAAAATTATAGTGAAGATTTGGAAAATACTGCTATTAGTTTGGATAGTTGGAATATCTTTTTTTATAAAAAAAATAAAAAATGGTTACCTTTATTTATGTGAATATTACAATCTTGGGTGCATATACAGTTAGTTTTATAGGCAAACCAGCTGTCGTCAGCATCATGGAATTTCTTCCATATAGGATAGTAAACGTTGTAGTAGATGTTTTAAATAACCCAACAAAGGACGCATTTTCCTATCCTTTAATGAAGGATGTCCTTATTCCTTTGTCCTTATTCCTTTGTCCTTATTCCTTTGTCCTTAGTTTTCTCCTTGAAGAGGTAGAACAATTCAACATGAAATGGAAAATATTAATAGTTACATAATAGTTTAGTATTTAAAATACGTTATGCATGTTTTCATAGAAATTGTAACCTGTTTGCTGTGCAATGGTAGAAAACAGGCATAAGCAATATAATATTTTGCAATATTTTATGTATGTAAATACAGGTGAAATCAAAGTGTGCAGTATAAAAACTAATTATCTTGTTTATCTTTTAAGTTGCAGCAGCCTCAGCAAACACTTTTAACTCAGGTTAGTTAACTTCTTAAAAATTATCTTGTCATAAACCCTAATATGAATATATGTGTAAGTATGACAGATTTTGCAGTGCAGTTTGTATATTTAATATTTTGATTAAATCCTTGGATTTATTTTTAGGGTAATATTTATTTATCAAATTTATATCCTATCTTTATTTTGTATATAATCCTTCCTCTTATTTTTTCACATTATACTGTTAATGAAAGAATTAGTATTTTTATGTTGGGTAGTTCATATTTTAAAATAAAGTATCAGATATATTTGATGGCTTTACATTTTTAATCCAATGGAATTAATTTCCAAATATGTATGCTTTGAATTTCAAACAATAATATCATCATTTGAAAGTATTATAAAGTGGTTTAAAAAATAAAATTAGTATTTTTTTCAGAGCAAATTGCTTACACTTTGTAAACACCAGAATACTTATTGGTAAAAATAATTATTTTGATACATAACATGCCCCTTTAAAAAATGCAGGTGCATCTTTACAAAACTGGTTGAAAAGGCATTTAGGTGACTAGAATAAGTGTAAAAATTACAATTACAATATATGGTTGAATTGGCAATAACAAAATAAAATAGTAAGTAGGGCAAAATTTGAAATCTGAAAATGCTTTTATATGGAAGATGTTTAGATGACAAAGATTATAAACTTCCTTTTTAGCTTCCAATTAATTGTTGATACTGGTTGTCTTTTGTCCTAAGACAAAATTCACTCATATATGATGTTTATTTGCTTACAAAGTTAAATGGATGTATCAATGGATGCGTCACACACCCAACCTGCTTACTGGACAGCTGTTTCTTAAAAATCATCCCTCTGCTGTTGATTTGGCGGAAAAGTTGCCTTATGTGCAGGCTGGATTTCTGGTGCATTGATTGACCTACCTGAGATTCTTGGGGTTTACAGATGGGGGGGAAAAACCCTTTTTTCATGTAGTTATCTTGCCCCCTTTATGCTTTTGACAGATGCCATTCCATCACTTGGTACCAAAATATTGGTTGGTTTAACATTTAGGAAGCTCTGAATGCTTATATGGCTTCCTGCTTCATTTTTTTTTATTCAGCCAGCTGTGGCATTACCAACAAGCCTTAGCCTCTCTACACCTCAACCAGCAGCACAGATAACTGTTTCGTATCCAGCACCACGGTCAAGTCAGCAGCAGACTCAGCCCCAGAAACAGCGGGTCTTCACTGGGGTGGTAACCAAGCTCCATGACACTTTTGGTTTTGTTGATGAAGATGTGTTCTTCCAACTCAGGTGGGTTTATCTCTGGTTTTTACATAATTGATGGCGGCATGAATAATGAATTGTGTTTTAGTAGTGAACTGCGCCCCAGATGCTTCCAAGAAGATGCCGACAGAAGGTTGCAGACAGAAGGGTTATTATTTTTTTTTACTCAATTTGTTTTGGTTTTTAAAATCCTCAACTAGTCCTGTGTCTGTCTGTTTTTTCGGAAACCTGTTCCATCCAGCAAATGTACCTAGATTATTTTTTTTTAGTTTAAGAATCAGTTTTACCCGGGTGAGAGTGCTGGCATAAAGCTTGTCAGGGTAATGATGATTTAAATCTGACCAGCCACTGTAAGGCTGTGGACCATGATGATGAACTGAGAATGGGTCAGCAGGGTTATTGCTGCTGTTTATATAAGGGAGGCCATGAGAGGGCATCACACTCTCTCCTCGTGTATCTGCATTGTAGTTCTCTGTGTAGAATTGAAGAAGACTGATTGCTTGCCTGGTACGTGCTTACCACGTGTATGTCTGTATATAGGTCTTGTATATAAACCACTGTTTGTAATAAGACAAACCTCCGTGTCCTGTATTTTGCTCCTGAGGGGTCTCAAAAACTCTGACAAAGCTAATATCGTGGCCTCCTTTAATTCTGCAGCGCTGTTAAAGGGAAAACTCCTCAAGTCGGAGATCGCGTTTTGGTGGAAGCCACGTACAATCCTAATATGCCTTTCAAATGGAACGCACAGCGAATTCAAACACTACCAAACCAGGTATCCTAAGCTCTTGCTCATTCATTCATTTTTTTTGTTTCCAAATTCACACAGCCGCCCATTTGACAAAACCGACTTTCCAATCTACTGTTATTGGCAGCTCTGAGTTGAAGCTGAAGTGCCATGTGACATTCTTTTTTTCCCCTTACTAGAACCAAACTCAGACCCAGCCTTTACTCAAGACTCCTCCACCAGGGCTCCAGCCCATCGCACAGCAGCCTGCCTTCAGTGTCCAGGCGCAGCCCCAGCCTCTCTTGCAGGCACAAATATCAGCCGCTTCTATAACACCTTTGCTTCAGGCACAGCCCCAGCCATTATTACAGCAGCCACAACAGAAAGGTATTCCCTGAAGCATGACTTGGGACTTTTGGTTAATATGATGGGGGACAGTATGTTTTCATGTGCTGCTCAGGAACATAGATGGGCCAGGCATGATCATCTACAGTTTGTTTTTCGTCATCAGTGGCAGATCAGAAGCTTATTCTAAAGTTCCCAGGTCCTCTGTTAGCAAAGTCCCTGCACTAGAAAGGAAAAACAAATTGATTCCCTCCCTATGCATTTTTCAATGTAGCACTCATGGGTGATGTACAAAATTCCAAACAATCCGCATATGAGGACCTAGATTGTATGCTGACTCTGTAAACCACTTAGGGCTGTAAAGCACTGTGAGGCGGTATATAAGTCTAAGTCAGGGGTGTCAAACTCGATTTAATTGAGGGCATTAGGATTGTGTTTGAACTTGGGGGTGTCCAGGGTGGGCGTGGCCATCAACGTCACTCCTGTGGGAGGTGCCTGTGATGGCTCATGTGCTCTGCCAGCGAAAACAGGCTTCTGAGCTCCATTTTTGGCTGCCACAGCCTCCTGCAATCCTCTGCCAGTGAAAACGGAGCTCTGTTTTTATTGGCAGAGGGTTGCAGGAGGCCATGGCAGCTCAGGAGCCTGCTTTCACTAGCAGTAGCACCTCGAGCTGGTCCTTCGCTGTTTCCAGGGTGGCCCCGCAGGCCAGATCGAAGTACCCCGTGGGCTGGATCCGGCTCCCGGGCCTTGAGTTTGATACCCCTGGTCTAAGTGCTATGGCTATGTTAGCCATTGCTGTATCCTGTTGTTGGCATCTTAAGAAAATTAGAAGCCACAGGCTAGGTATGTTAGTGTATCTATAATAAACCAGCTTTATCCCTGGTTTGTTAAATCTGGCTTAATGAAGGCTTTGGTTTGTTAGAAGGTATTTCTGTTGCCTTCCTGCCTTTAAAATTCAGAAAGTAATCCAACAGCTTTATTTTATTAATACACTATTACAAAAAAAGTTTTTTAAAACTTGTGGTTTCCTTCCCCCACCCCCCACCCCACCTCCCAAAAAAAGCTGGTTTGCTACAGCCTCCTGTTCGAATAGTTTCACAGCCTCAACCAGCCCGAAGACTGGATCCACCGCCTAGATTTTCAGGCCGGAATGACAGAGGAGACCCCATGGCTAACAGAAAAGATGACAGAAGGTGTGTATTAAAAAATCCCAGTTAATTTTCTTTCATGGATAATTATTTAAAGATGAGCTAAAAGCAATATTTTGATAAAAGGAAATGTATAGGAATATTATTTAAATTTCACTGGCAATGATACGCTGCTGGAATGATAGTGTTCTGTCCCCCCTCACCTCCGTAAGAGCAATGGCTTAATTTTTTTTTTTTATTTGAATTTATATCCCGACCTTCTCCGAAGACTCAGGGCGGCTTACACTGTGTTAAGCAATAGTCTTCATCCATTTGTATATTATATACAAAGTCAACTTTATTGCCCCCAACAATCTGGGTCCTCATTTTACCTACCTTATAAAGGCTGGAAGGCTGAGTCAACCTTGGGCCTGGTGGGGCTTGAACTTGCAGTAATTGCAAGCAGCTGTGTTAATAGCAGACAGACTTAGTCTGCTGAGCCACCAGAGGCCGGCACTATCAGCTCTGGCAGCAAACTAGCGAGCATCTGCCAAGTGACTCTGTTATCTCCCTTGATGCCGATGAGTCACCCAGGAACAAATAGTACTTAAACAGTTGATTTGCATGCTACGAAGAGGCATAGCAGCTCTCGCTGCTTTTATATCCTGTGGGGTGTGGCTCCATGATTCAGCACTTCCTAGGCCTGCCCCACCCCTGCTTCTGTTATTCCCACCTCTCCTTTCTACGAAACCTAGGGTCCAGCCAGGCCTGATTGCCATCAATTGGGTCTGGAGGTATGGCCGGGGTGGTGGTGGAAAGAGTCAGGGGACAGAGGCCTCGTTATCTCCTCCATCTGGCCTGCCTCTGGCTCCTGGAGCTGAGCCAGGGAAGCCAGTGCTCCCGAGGTAAGTCCTGATGGTCCTTCCCCCTCACTTTCCAAGTCACTTTCTGGCAGGGGGCCCGGCTCGGGGGGCGCAGACACAACAGATAGACTGTGTTTGTCTTAATGCCACAGAGATTAAAATAATACATATATATATATATTTCCTGTTTGTTTTAAGTCGTGAGAGAGAGCGTGAGAGGCGCAGGTCACGAGAAAGATCGCCCCAGAGAAAACGTTCTCGAGAGAGATCCCCTCGGAGAGAGAGAGAAAGATCCCCTCGAAGACCCCGGCGTGTTGTGCCTCGCTATACAGTGCAGTTTTCCAAGTTCTCATTAGATTGGTACGTGGCTTAATGCATCTCATTTTTACTTTTATTCATGGAAAGAGCCTGAAGTATGGAATAGGTGAGGCTAAGAATCTTCATTTTTATTCATTGTAATCTTTTAAAAAAGCATCCTTTGCAGACTTGCAGTTCTGTTTACAGCCCCTAGAATTCTAGCCAACTGTCCATGCTAATGAAGACTACACAAATAATACTTATAAAAGACTCCTACAAGGGGTGCGGTGGCTCAGTGGCTAAGACGCTGAGCTTGTCGATCGAAAGGTTGGCAGTTCAGCGGTTCGAATCCCTAGTGCCGCGTAACGGGGTGAGCTTCCATTACTTGTCCCAGCTTCTGCCAGCCTAGCAGTTCGAAAGCACGTAAAAAATGCAAGTAGAAAAATAGGGACCACCTTTGGTGGGAAGGTAACAGCGTTCCGTGCACCTTTGGCGTTTAGTCATGCCGGCCACATGACCACGGAGACGTCTTCAGACAGTGCTGGCTCTTCGGCTTTGAAACGGAGATGAGCACCACCCCCTAGAGTCAGGAATGACTAGCACGTGTATGCGAGGGGAACCTTTACCTGTACCTTTATTCTGAGTACAGTCTGTGAAAATGCCTTAAAAATTAGTTTTCTCTAAATCCAAACAAAAAAGCCAAACCAAACTGACTGTTTATGCTCAGCTCTATATTTGGTGAGACTTAACTTTTTATATGTACGTTTGTAAAATAAATATTCTTATCATTTAAAGCCTTAGTTGTGATATGATGGAACTGAGGCGACGATACCAGAACTTATATATTCCAAGTGACTTCTTTGATGCCCAGTTTACTTGGGTAGATGCCTTTCCTATGCCAAGACCATTTCAGCTGGGAAACTACTGCAATTTCTATGTGATGCAAAGAGAAGTCGACCCCCTGGATAAGAACACAGCTGTTCTGGACCCAGCAGATGCTGATCATCTTTACAGTGCAAAGGTGTGTGTGGCATCCCATGTGCCACATCTTCTTTACAGATCCAGGGAGATTTTAATTCTGTCAGAAGCATTTATAGTCTGTGTGCTTTTTTATTTTTAATAGAGGGCTCAGGAACTAGAGTGGGTCTGGATTCAGTCTTTTTTCTTGTCTGACCCTGAAATAAAGAGTAACTGTTATCAGGCTGATTATAAAAAGAATTGCTTGAGCATCACCTAAGTCATTAGAAAACAGAAATGCCGTGGTCAAATCATTTTGTTCTGAGCGCTAATATTTCATTTTCAAATTGATAGGAATACGCAGTTGCTGTTGTATTTGTTTATGGGCTCTTAAGGTTGTAATTTGAATAAAGAGCATTGAATCAAAAATTAAGCATTAAGTAATGTTGAGTTTCTTAAATTAAGCCTTTTAAAATATATACAGTATGTAAATTTTTACTTTTTCATATAGGTCACTCAGATTTGCGTCACATTTTGTCCATTTGTTGATGAGTTGACATAAAAAAGCAAATCAGACCCCCTCCCCCTTTCACAATCCCAACACCTCTTTAATTATCTTTGGAGGGTCAGGTTATGTACTACATTTTGTAGCAATGCTTATTTCACATGACGCTTATCTTGCTGTTCTAACAGGTGATGCTCATGGCTAGTCCAAGCATGGAAGATCTTTATCACAAATCATGTGCCCTTGCTGAAGATTCACAAGAAGTCCGGGATGGTTTTCAACACCCCGCTAGACTTATAAAGGTTAAAAGCAATTCTAGTAAAAACATTTTGTTACAGAGTCCTTATCCAAGTTGGTGGTGTGGTTTTAGTTTCCGTCATTCTTCACCAGCGAACATGTTGAATATATGGTGAATGAAATGTTTAATTCCACTCTTGGGCATAGAATTTCTGTGTTGATTTATCTGGGTGCATTTGAAACATGATTACATTCTTGTGTCTTAAGTCCAGATTGCTGGTCAAGTTAGCATCTGCTTATTTTTAGCTGCGTAAAATCATTTTGTATTTTCAAGACTGTATTCTGCACTAGCTTTTACTAATTTATTTTATTAGACTATTTCCATTTGTTTTCTATGCAGCTTCTGCCCAATGGCAGAAGCCATACAGGGATCTTGCAAAATTAATGGGTAATGATGTTTAAACCTATTCCATTACCGAAATGTATTGTGGAAAACAAAAGCTGAACTCATCTTTTTTGCAAGACTGCTACTTTATTATAGGTCACAGACTCATCAACTCTAAAATAAAACCAAATTATATTCACACGGAATGTGTCATACAGGGCTGTGCTATAAGACTCACAAATCCAGTCAGACTTGCTTTGCTAAAAAACCAACCAACACTTATTTAGGATTTCAGTACCATTGTTTCGCAGTTCAGAGATTTTTTCATCTTCTTGTAGCCAAATATTAATTAAGTAACTTTCTTGTCTAGTTTTTAGTGGGTATGAAAGGGAAAGATGAAGCCATGGCTATTGGTGGACATTGGTCACCTTCACTGGATGGACCTGACCCAGAGAAAGACCCATCTGTGCTGATTAAAACTGCTATCCGGTGTTGCAGGGCCCTAACAGGAATTGATTTAAGTGTTTGCACACAATGGTAAGTATTGTGTTCTTGAAATATTCTGGAGAACTTAAAGCATGCGTAAATTGAAATGATTTTATCAAAGTCAGCCTCTTCCTTTCTTTATCAGGATCCAGTAGCTATCAAGGTAAACTACTCAAGTTGCTGTCCTAGTTAACAATGCAAATGTGATTTGGTGCCAAAAGGTTTGAAAAAATGAGTTTTTGAAATCATGTATTTGTTGTGTGAATTTTGCAATGCCTGTATGTTAAAATATTTTTCATTTCACGCATAGCTGGAGGAGATCGTCAAGGAAACTTCATTTCATTATTCTCGTGTTACAATTAGATGTTTGGGGTAGCCATATCTTCTCCTGTTGGAACTTCTAGTTCAGTGTTAAATCACCTGTCTCTGCTTTGCAAGCAGTTGTACATCAAATTCAAAAGATAATTCCACTAAACCTAAATTCAGTCCAATGCTGCACGTTTTGATACCGAGTAGCCAATGCGTTGCCTTTGGCAAGTCATGTACATTCTTGAGCAGGTGTCTTAAAATAAATTCTTCCAAGTTTTCCAAAGAGAATATATGGCTTTCGTTTTTTTTTTCTTTAAAAAAAAAATTCAGGTTGTCGCAGCAAAGTTTCTTTACTTGATGTGCTGCAGTGAACTAGGTTCTATAAAATGTGTTCTAGAATTTTTTTTCCAACATGCTTCTTCCCTTGCAACAGGTACCGTTTTGCAGAGATTCGCTACCATCGCCCTGAGGAGACCCACAAGGGGCGTACGGTTCCAGCTCATGTGGAGACAGTGGTTTTATTTTTCCCGGATGTTTGGCATTGCCTTCCCACCCGCTCAGAGTGGGAAACCCTCTCCCGAGGATACAAGCAGCAGCTGGTCGAGAAGCTTCAGGGTGAACGCAAGGAGGCTGATGGAGAACAGGCACTGAACGCTAATCCCTTTTTCTATTTCTGCTTCTCACAGGCGCAGGAACACAGGCACAAAACGCACATCACATGCTACACCACAAACATACCTAGAAGGAACATAACCGGTAACAATGACTGGTAAACCAGCTTTCAGCAGTATATAGGATCCTTTTTTGTTTAATTTCAGCTAGTGTACTAACTTAAAGTGTACGCGGATGCAACAGGTGGAATTCAAAAACTCTGCATTGAATTCACAAATCTTTGACATCTTAGAATTAGTTGCTGGAATCTGGGACCAGTTGTTGAGTGAGATTCAGTGTTAAGAAGTGTGTAAAAGAAAAAAACAACCTTGAGTTTTCTCTCATATGTTAGCCTTTATATATATTTACATATATATAAAATGGTACTTGGAAATAGGCAAAATGTTGAAATTACATAGCCTTTTATGGCTGTTGGCATCTTGGTTTCTGTAAAAGGTCTAACAAAATGAGAATATTTTGGGTGGTTTGAAATTTGGGGGAAATCACAGGCTATGTGGTTAGTGGTGACCAGAAATGTCTGTGTATCCCTGATGTTTGTTGTTTGTTGGTTTTTTTTTATCACCCTTTTGTGTTTCACAGAGGAGGCTCTTATTGGCTGATGAGAGAGGCACTGTGATCATTATTAAAATAGCAGAATGTGGTATGTGGCTTTCTTGAAATGGTCACTGTAGGAGAAGACTATCTGATGAAACAGTTGTGACCTTGCCCAAATCAGCTGCAGGATTTAAAAAAGACGGATCTTTGTTTCAATACTTTCCTGAAGGAAAAATGTTTTTCTTTGGGTTTTTTTTTAGGATGAAGAGGAAAAAGATGACGGGGAAGCTAAAGAAATATCTACTCCTACCCATTGGTCCAAACTTGATCCTAAAGCAATGAAGGTAAATGCAGCGAAGACTAGATCCAGTATTAAGACAGCCATGTGCAATGAGATGCTCCTCCCTTTTACCCCTCCTGAACTCAGAGCTCCAGAAGATCCTTCTAAGTGAAAGAGCTGGAGGGGGAAGATTAATCAGTTGTGCTGATAGATTCCTTTCTGACCATGGTAGGGTCATCATTGGATGCATCCCCAAATATATACATAACTTAAAGAAAGATTTCCCAACTTGCCAACTTTTAAGACATGTGGACTTCAGCTTCTAGAATTCCCCAGCCAACAATGGTGGCTGGGGAATTCTGGGAGTTGGAGTTCATGCATCTTAAGGTTGGGAAGCCCTGACTTAAAGCATAATTCTTAAAAATATTGAAGGATGTTTTTATTTATTTTTCTGAAATGTTGGGAAATATACTTTTTTTAAAGGAGCTACCATATTTTTCAGAGTATAAGACGTACCTTTTTACCCCAAAAAAGAATGAAAATCTGGGTGCATCTTATACTCCGAATTTAGCCCCACCCAGCTTCTCAAACAGAGATTTCAGAGGTTGAAAAAAAGCATCAAAAACGAAGCTTCAGAAAAAAAGCCCCCAAACAGAGCTTCAGAAAAAAGCATCAGAAACAGAGCTTCAGAGGCTTTTTTTCTGAAGCTCTCTTTCAGAGGCTTTTGGAGGCAGGGAAAAAAAAAATTCTGAAACAGTTTCAGAAGGTTAAGAGGCAGAAAAAAAAAAAAAAGCAAGGCACAGAGCTCACAACCAAGGACTCTATTGCAAAAATTTACCTCTGGGGACAGCTGATCGGGGGTATTCCGGGAGGCCGATCCACCTGCCAATCAGCCTTTTTCTTATTTTCCTCCCCAAAAACTAAGTTGCGTCTTATACTCCAAAAAATATGGTATCTAAATTTTATCAAGTTGTTTGTTTACTTACTAAAGTTTAATTTCATTTGTTTTAGAATGGATGAGGATGTGTTCCTTAAAATGTTTGATTATATAAACAGTACATGTCTCATTTGTGTATTTAAATTAATTAGGTGAATGACCTACGCAAGGAATTAGAAAGCCGGACTCTTAGCTCGAAGGGTCTGAAATCCCAGCTAATAGCCCGGCTAACAAAACAACTAAAAGTGGAGGAGCAAAAAGAGGAACAGAAAGAATTGGAGAAATCTGAAAAGGAGGACGAGGAAGAAGAAGAAAGGAAGTCTGAAGATGACAAAGAGGTGGACAGCTAGCAAATTAATGTTTATGTGCTGATCCATTTTATGTGTTAATTCATAATTAAGTTTTTGAATGGTTGTATGCGAGAGAAGGACAAGATTGTCAGAATCAGCCTTTTCCTGACTTGCTTAGTCTTTGAACTCTTAAAAATCACGAGAACCTGGGCTTAATTGTAGTGTGGTTGCTCCTCTCTCATTGTTGGTTCCTGTTAATGAAACTACAGGGCAGAAGGGTATTTGTTTCCATGTAAATATTTGTATACATACATATTTATATCAACAAGGACGATGAAACCATAAAAAGGAACTAAGTCAATTGTATTTACATTTATGATGTAAATTATAATGTAAATATAAATATAAATCCCTGCGTGGTGGCGCAGTGGTTAGAATGCAATATTATGGGTTGACTCTGCCCACTGTCCAGAGTTTGATCCTGACTGCTCAAGATTGGCTCAGCCTTTTATCCTTCTCAGATGGATAAAATGAGGATCCAGATTGTTGGGAGTAATATGCTGACTCTAAACCGCTTAGAGACTGCTGTAAAGCACTAGGAAGCGGGATATAAAGTGCTAGTGCTACATCTATACTAAACATAGTTTTTAACATAATGTAGATTAAAATAATAATCTTTTGTTTTGTTGCTTGATTCCAAATAGTTTATGTTGTCTAGGAATAATTTCAGTAAACTCCAATAAGCAAACATGCACCAATCTAAAAATGTGCCAGAAATACAGCAGTGTAAAAATGTCAGAATGATTGCCCAAATTTGCCATAAAAATCAAAATGGAAGTTAAAAACCTGCAAATCAATGATCAAACCTTTCCTAAAAGCCCCCTCATTCCAAACCATCCTGACAGCCTTCAAAAAAGCTATTAAGCAAAGGCACCAAATGCATCTCCAGAAGGACAGAATCTCACAGCCTCAGGTTCACCCCAGAGAAAGCCTGACTCTGGATCCACTTTCCCTCCAGTTGCTCTCAAAGATAGAAACCTTAACCCTCTTTTCCAGAGGCATGTCCAGAATTACTCTGGAGGAGCCAGGTGCGATGTCTCCTAGTACTACTATTTCAATGTCCAGGTGTTTTGTGGCTAAATAAAAATCTGAATTTACACTACTTATTTCTTTCATTGCATTGGCTATCCCAGGAGTCTGCAAACTTGGCTCTTTTAAGACTTGTGGACTTCAACTCCCAGAGTTCCTCAGCCAGCAAAGACTTGTGGATTTCAACTCCCAGAGTTCCTCAGCCAGCAAAGCTGGTTAAGGAACACTGGGAGTTGGAGTCCACAAGTCTTAAAAGAGCCAAGTTTCCAGACCCCTGGGCCATCCACACAGATGTCTTGTTTGGATGTTCCCTTCTCAGTAAGGTGGTGGCCCAAAACGTTCTCTCTCTTTTTTTCTTGTTGAGGTCATATAACATGAAAAGTTTCCATTCAAATTGTTTTTGCCATTCTTTAGGAAGAAGAGAGGAAACGGTTAGAAGAAGTAGAACGTCAGCGTCGAGAGAGAAGATACGTTTTGCCTGATGAACCCGCGATCATCGTGCATCCTAACTGGGCAGCCAAAAGTGGGAAGTTTGACTGCAGTATTATGTCCCTTAGTGTTCTGCTGGATTACAGGCTGGAAGATAACAAAGAACATTCCTTTGAGGTAACTCTTTCCTCATTTTGGTATTCCAGGAATTCCAGTGTTTGAGTTCCATCTGCTCCCATTACATTAGATCAGGGGTCTGCAAACTGCTCTTTTAAGACTGGTGGACTTCAACTCCCAGAGTTCCTCAGCCAGCAACTCTGGGAGTTGAAGTCCGCAAGTCTTAAAAGAGCCAAGTTTGCAGACCCCTGCATTAGATGAATGTTTATTTTTTAATTTAAAGGTGGACTCTTTTTGGTTTTGAGTTTTAATTTTATTCTACAGCTTTGTTTTTTAATGAGAGAGTGTCTGATGCCAGATTTAGGGGGGCGGGGGGGAAGGATTCTACTAGGAAGTTCAGATTTCATTACAACAGTGGTTCAATATTTGTTCAATTTTGACTCTTCTGTTTGTTTTTTTACAAGTATGGTAATAGGTGGTAGAGGTTTCCAAACCCTCTGACCACAATTGGGACTGGGATTTTGGTCACTAAGCGATCAATCACTAAGCAAGTCATGTGACCACACCTGATTTTACAAACATTTTTACTTCAATCGTTAGGCACATAACAATTGTCTGGTTGTTAAGTGAATCAAGCTGTCATTAAGTGAACCCATCTTCCCAAATTGACTTTACTTGTCAGAAGTCAGTTGGAAAGGTCACAGATCACAATGACGTGACTGCAAAATGTTGCAGAGTTTTAAAGCAAGCCATTTGCCAAGCATCTGAATTATTACCACATGACCACAGAGGTGACGTGACTGGTCATAAGTCACTTTTTCTGAAGCCATCGTAACTTGTTAAAAGAACAGCCATAAGGAGGATCTATAATATTTTACATAGGTATATAAAAGTAAAGACTGGTTCTTTTCAATATTCTTCCTTCAGGTTTCATTATTTGCAGAACTTTTCAATGAAATGCTTCAGAGGGATTTTGGTGTACGAATCTATAAAGCATTGTTGTCTCTTCCGGATAAGGAAGATAAAAAAGACAAAAAGAACAAGAAAGATGAGAAAAAAGAGAAAAGGGAAGAGCGAGATGATGAAAATGATGACCCTAAGCCCAAAAGAAGAAAATCTGGAGATGATAAAGATAAAAAAGATGATAGAGATGACAAAAAGGTTGGCATCATTTTTTGGGAAACAATTTGCCTCTTTTGTATGTGTGTTTACTATTTTTTTTTCATACACATGTTATAAAACCAACTTAAGCTAATATTGACAGTTAAGTATATTCAGATTTCGTTTGGTAGGAATTCCCAAGTGAATTTCTTTCCCTTTTCAATGTTAAGTTTTAAAAGTGGTATATAAGAAAATGCAATTGTTGCTTGTTTGCTAAGATCTTGAGAGTTTCAGAACCTTATTTGCATGCCATTAACTGGTTCATGGAGGTTTAAATAATTTTGTCCAATCATGATTGTATTAATGTTTTCTGGTTATTTACAGAGGGAAGATAAAAGGAAAGATGATTGTAAGGACGATGATGAAATGGAAGATGACAATAACCAGGAAGAATATGATCCAATGGAAGCTGAAGATGCAGAAGATGAAGATGATGGTATGTTGAAGTTAAAAGGAAAAGAATTTTCTGTTGTTTTTTTTAAGTTAAAAGGAAACAGAACTTTGAATTTTGTGATACAGTTGCATCTAGTATGTGGGAAAAAGTGTTTTGGCGTTCTATTTATTTAAGAAAATTTACTCTCACTCTCAGTGACTGGGCAACTTACAAACATAAAAATCTCATATAAAAACAATAAAAAGTGATAACCTCCCACCTTGCTTAACCTTATTGAGCTAAAAGCAATAAAAAAGAACTAGTATATTTTTATTTTTGCAAATGGTGTTAGCAGAACCTCTTCTTTTCCTTTCGTAAGGGAAAAGTCCTTATCCAGTTGAGAAATATGTATATCTTTGGAAATACTTAACAATGTACAGTGAAGTAAAATAAAAATAAACAGCAAAAAGAAAGTATATCACTATATACAGTCATGTGAAAAAGAAAGTACACCCTCTTTGAATTTTATAGTTTTATGCATCGGGACATAGTAAAAAAATCATCCGGTCCTTAGCAGTTCTTAAAAATAGGTAAATACAACCTTAGAAGAACAACACCACATAATATATTACACTGTCGTGTCCCACTCCTCCGACAGCCGGGTCGGGGAAGTCCGTATCAAGCGTGGCCGCAAAGCCTCTGCAGCTTTGCCAAAGTTCTGTCAGAGTTCTCAGGGCAGGCGGGAGACCAGGATGTGACTTCAGCAATCCAAATTAGACTTTGCCTGACTCAAAGAATGCCAGAAAGCAGATCCTTTATATAGGCCATGGGGTGTGGCTCCATGACTCAGCACTTATCCAGGCCTGCCCTTCCCTTCCTTTTGCTGACGTCGCCTTTCCATTCTCCGGAAGCGTGGATCTATCCACTGCATCGTTTCGTCCCCAGCTGCCGGCAATTCCAGCTCGTGGCTGGCTTCAGGCGCACATGCTATCGGTGGGAGGTTTGTTTGCTCAGTTTGTCCGGGCATGGTGCCAGGGCTGGGGGCTGGAGGCATGCCAGGACATTCTTCTGCACTATAAGTCTCTGGCTGAGATAGCAGGAGATGAGAGGGGCCCGGCTGTGGAGAGGGGGGCGAGCGAGGCACAACATACACCATGTCATCATTTTTTAAAGCCAAAATGGAGAAGCCATATGTGAAAAACTAAGTATCATATTTTTTGGACTATAAGACACACCTAAATTTAGAAGAGGAAAACAATAACAGCCTCTTTTTCAGGCTTTTTTGGCCTGTTTTCAGACCTTTTTTCGGCCTATTTTCGAGGCTTTTTTGGCCCATTTTTGAGGCTTTTTTGGGCCCTTTTCAGATCATTTTTCACAGATCCAAAGGTTTTTCATGTTTTCCTTTTGTATCTTTTAATTCTGATGCTATTTGTTCAATAAACAAATATTAAAAAATAAAAGTATATATTTTGATAGCATAAAATGTTTTGAGTATGCAAAAAACTATTATGTTTTTATAGATAGGGATGATGAGGAAATGAACAGACGAGATGACAGAAGGGATGGAAATCGACATTGCAAAGAGAGGGCTTCTAAAGATAAGGTATGTTTTTTATTTATTTATGAATTTGATTTTTATACCATCTTTATTACTGTTTACAAATAACTCAAGATGATGACTGTACCTAATATTCCATTCTTCTCCAATTTTCTGCACAACAACAATCTGTGAGGTGGGTTGGGCTGACAGTGACTGGCCCAAGGTCACCCAGACATTTTCCATGCCTCAGATAGGACTAGAACTCACAGCTTCCTAGTTCTGGCTATCAGCTTAACCACTAGAAGGTATTTGGCTCTGTCAGGCTTAATACTATTTCATTGCCTTCCTTTCAGCAAAATACTGCAGCTAGATATAACTCCATTGTTAATTTGCATTATTATTATTTTTTATTATTCTATTTCCAATCCACTTTATCCACAATTTTGGTTCCAGTATGGGGAGGCTATAGTGATGTAACTTTGGTGACCATTTTGTCCTATTTTGGATTCCTTTCAACTTGCAGTTTTCAAGTATGTGGTTAAGGTTTCTGGAGAAGGATGCCTTACTCCATTTGGCTGAGTAACTCTCAAATCTAGAAGTGTCTGGAGACAATTGATTATCTGGACTCAGTAATGTCAGATTTGCACCATGGATAGATAACAGAGTGCTTGATTGTCTTATATGATATTTCATGTTGGTACATGGATGGAAAGACCCCATGTTGCTATTTCACTAATGAATGTGCTTTCATTCTGTTTAATTTAAAATTTGTGTTTAAAGTGAAAGCACTTTTCCATTTACATGGAATGGCAGGCAAATAATTCTGTCCCATAATTAGTGTTATAATTTGTTTTCAGAAAATAGGTTAATTGCTAATGCTATTTTCTTTTAGCTGGTAGGCAAGAATTCTGAATATTTTGCAAAAACATTTTGGACTGTCACTTTTTCTGGTTTTATTTTTTACTTGGTAAAACAAACAAACAAAATGGAAAGGAATACATATACATACATGGACTAAACCCTAGAGTGAAGATTGAAATGAAAATATGAAGATTATGAAAAGATATTTAAGAAAGGCCGTCCCCTCCCAAAAAATTAAAGAAAGAATGGTAGCTCCTCCATTCCCTTTTCCCCCAGCTACTAATTTGCTAGTTAAATAATTTTATAATATATTTTGGACTCATTTCTAGTTGGATGGTTTTGATTATTTTCTAAATGTGTTTTTTCCCAAAAACTACACATTAAAAAGCTTGCCTTTCTATGTAATAAGTTGTATATAAGAGAACAATTCTTGCTTGAATTTGATTAATTTTTTGCTATAATAAGTGGAGGCTTTTCATTGCTTAGTTCTTTAATAGTAGTTAGTATTATACTATTGTAGTAAGATTTCCTATTATAAACTAATTCAGTAAACAAATGTATTCACAAAAAATGGTTATAAACTGTGTTTTTAGGAAAGAAACAAGACCCAGATGATAACAATTAATCGAGATCTTCTGATGGCATTTGTTTATTTTGATCAATGCCATTGTGCATATCTTCTTGAAAAAGATTTGGAAGAGATATTGTACACACTTGGACTACACCTCTCAAGAGCTCAGGTGCGTTGTTGTTGTCAACTCGCAAAGCATCCCTGGCCTGCTCTCGAGTTGCCATAGGCAAGGGGGATGGGGAACCGACAAAGGAGTATGGCAGCCAAAGAAAGGAGCATATTCCAGACTTATCTTTCTTAAGGCTGTCTTTCAGGGTTACCCACAGCGGCCGGAGGGGAGTGATCTCTACAACTGGCAAAATTGCTCAGTTGGCAAATGTGATTGATGACACCCTGGGGGAAGGTGGGAAACAGGGTCATGATTAGGGCTGTAAATTACATGGGGTCAGAGTTGGCTTCATTTGGGAACCTACCAACATAAAGCTTCTAATAAATAACTGGATTTCTTTTGAAGCTTGGCTCTATCCTCATGATTTAATTAGGGCATTCGGTAATCTTTGACAGTTGTAATCTTTGTTTCCTGGCCCATTTACAACCATTTATGACTTTTGCACTGTCCCTCAGTCATATGATCACCATTACAATCAATATGCCATTATGCTACGTCTGACCACTGGTTCTCTCCCCCCCCCCCCACATGCATCTGAACAAATTGATTGGAGAGAAAAGGATTGTAGGAGAGTAAGCTGTTTGCTCTTCTATGCATTGAAAGCAATGTGATCACTCCAGCAGCAGGAAAGGATCATGCAAAGGAGAAATTACCTAGAGCCATGATGGCGAACCTATGGCATGCGTGCCAGAAGTGGCTCGCAGAGCCATCTCTCCAGGCATGCGAGCAGTCGCCCATTGCTCTTCCGGGTTCTGGCGCACTGGCCAGCTGGTCTTCAGGCGTGCAGGAGCGCCAGAAACCAGAAGACTCAAGTGGCCGGTGCACATGCCCGTGCTGGAAACCGGAAGTTCATCTTCTGTACATGTGCCGGGTGGCAGTTCTTCCGGTTTCCTGCACTCGGTGCCAAAAAGATTCGCCAACCCTGGCCTAGAGAAATCAGTTGCTTTTTTTTCCTGCCCACCCACATCACATAGCAGAGAGGAAGAAAAAGAGAGAGTACTGTAAGGTGCTTGATAGAGCACACATGGATTCCAGGCTACAGCCTGATCACATTGTTTTCAATGTGTACAAGACAGTAAGCAGACACTCAAGAATTCATGAAGAATGGGAGTGGTTAGGAGATAAAACCCAAAAGGTGTGAAACTAGTCTTGTCTCTTTCCAGCCTGAAAGCAGAATGGTGGTTATGTGATTTCCCATTTAATGACTGTTTCACTCAGTGGTAGAATTGGCAATCTCAATTAAGGTCATTAAGTGAACACTACCTGTGGTCTTGTTGAAGACCAAATCTTAGGAGAAAAATATTTCATGTAAAAAATAAATCCATTTCAAGTCAAAAATTGTGTAAATTGTTTGTTGTACTTATTCTATGGTATCTTTATTGAATAAGACATAGTTATTTAAAATAATCTGTCTTCTTGTATTAACCTTAGGTTAAGAAACTACTTAGTAAAGTAGTACTTCGTGAATCTTGCTTTTATAGAAAACTGACAGATACTTCTAAAGATGAAGAAAATCCAGAAGAAATGGAAAGTCCAACGGAAGAATTGTTTGGTAGTATATTTTTTATTAATAAAGATATTTCAAATCTGGAATACTTTCAGCATGCTAATTTTGATTTTTTTTGTAATGGTTATCACTGTCTTGATTGCTGTTAAGTTATGCTTCTAGTTTGTGTTTCAGAAGTTCATGATTATTTTATAAATTGAACGGATGTTATATTTAAAACATTTTATTCATTTTGAATGTTTTAAAAATGTTGAAAAAGCATGGTATTAAAAAAATTAGAAACAAACTGAAAAATTAGATAATAAATATAAATTCTCGGGACTATTGATAGTGATAAAGATTTTCTGTTTATTGTGAGTGAACAACAGGCATTAAGCTTCCAGACATTTGAATATACAAATCAAGAATAGATATGCATCAATAAAAGAATAATAAAATAAAATATCAGTAATATTTTTATATTTCTAGTAAGAAAAATATATTTTTGGTAAACAGAAAAACAAATACATAAAACCGAATTAACTGGAGGCTAAAAACATTTTATTGCACTTATTGGAAATAACACTTGGTTTTATTAAATTGTAATAATGATAATTCTTAACTCCTATAGGAAACAGGCTGCTTCTACCGTCTCCTGCGATAAAACAAGAATCCAAAACCTCAGAAGAAAATGTCGGTCTCATTGTCTATAATGGAGCCATGGTGGATGTGGGGAGTCTCTTGCAGAAATTAGAGAAGAGTGAAAAAGCACGAGCTGAAATGGAACAGAAGCTTCAGTCACTGGAAGAAAAAACAGGTGAGAGTGAATATTTTTTTTTATTAATTCAAAAAGCCTTAAGGCATTATATCTCTGAAAGAATTGGCTGGAAGAAGAATGTATGAAAAACAAATTCAACTATTTGAAAGTTGGGTTGGTTTGGAGAAAAGAGAACTTCTTCGGCTAGCTGTCATATCATTAGATGCAACCCAGGAATAACTGTTACAATAACTTTGTGTGTGTGTGTGTGTGTTTATTATAAGCAAAGAAAGCACAATACAATGGAGGCCCAACAGAGACTTAGGGTCTTTAGAGTCCTTACGGTCTTGCGTAAAAACGGGGTGGAAGAACAACCGATGACCTCCTTTTCCACAATAGAAAGCGTCCTCACTTATTACATCACGGTATGGCATGCCGGTTTGACAGCCACGGATAGAAAAACATTACAGAGGGTGGTAAGCACAGCACAAAACGTTGTCGGCTGCCCCCTGATACCACTAGATGAGATTGCTAGGGCTCGCTGTCTTAGAAGTGTGAGGAAAATCCTCAGGGACGACTCACACCTTGGTCAGCCCTTCTTTATTCTCCTACCATCGGGAAGGAGATACAGAAGCATAGCCAGCCGCACAAACAGGCTGAAGAACTGTTTTTATCCGTGGGTTGTCAGATTCCTGAATGCGAAATAACATCATAACTACGTAGTACGATGGACTTGCAGGGCTGACGCAATGTGGAACATGTTGACACTGGTGCAATAAAACTGGGTGTTTTGTTAATATGATTTATTGGGTTAGGGATTTTCTGTCTTCACTGTGAGTTGTGTTGGGGGTGTGCACCGAGGGAGCTCAACCAATCTCATACATTTGTTGTACACTGACAATAAAGATTTGAAAATAATATTTTTCAAATGGATACTGTACTTCTGATATGTGTGCCAATTAACAAATGGAGTTTCACTTTCTGAGTCAGGTTAATTACTTTGAATAGTCTTGCCCTCATTTTAACTAAAAAGGACATAATGATAGCAAAGTCATTAGAGCTAGTTTGGTTTAGAGGTTAAGACATCAGTTTAGAAACCGGGAGACTCTGTCTTCTGATCCTACTTTAGGCACAGAGCCAACTAAGTAACTTTGGAGCAGTCCCTCCCTCTCAACCCTAGGAAAGAGGCAAGGGAAAACAACTTCTTGTCAAGAAAACTGCAGAGACTAGTTCTAGGAGTCAACACTGACTCAAAGGCACTGCATGTCCTAAAAAAAACCTTACTAATTCTGTTTTACAGTCTAAGGTATCAGCCTAGTATTTTACGCCTTTGTCTTCTGTAACCATTTTAACGTTTTAGAAAGATGCAGTTTGAAAGATTACAAATCATTCCATTTTTCCAGATGAAGATGAAAAAACTATATTGAGTTTGGAGAATTTAAACAAAAACCTCTCGGCAGAAATTAAAGAGGTTAAAAAAGAGCTCAGCCAGCTGCAAGAGAATCTGAAGATCTCAGAAGATACAAACCTACAGTTTGAAGGGCAGCTGACTAAGACCATCAAAGGTTTGGCAACCGTTATGGATGAAATACACATGGTTCTTAAGAAGGTAAAGCTCTCTGTAACTCTTCTGCAAAATTTCCTGAGAATAGGAAAAGCAGAATGTCTTAATTTTGGTTATTGTAGCTTTTTCACTGATAACACTGTCTTCTCTTTCTATAGGATGGTGTGAAGAATGAAGATAAAGATCAAACATCCAAAGAAAATGGAGCAAATGTATGACAAACATGCTGCTTGCTGGGGGGAAAAAAAAAGAATGTTACATAATGTAATATAAATCATGAAACTGGAGTGTATGAAAGTGATGCATGTTTAATTTAGTAGTATAAATACCTTAGTCCAAGCAAGGTTGTATAAAGTTTTATAAATGTGTGAGCCTGCTTCAAAAGATTGCTTGTAATTCACAGCCCTCGATTTGTTAGACACTCCTTGAGTGGAAATAATTTTGCATTGCAAAATGTTTTAGGGTAAACTTGGTTATAATTTTAATGCTAATAAAGTTCATCAACTTCATGGAAAATAGCAAGTATTTAATTACCAAAAGTTTCTTTTTAAGATTTAGTGCAAACATTTTTCATTATTTATAGAGATGCCATTCTTAGGTTTTATTTCAGACTGTTTAGGGTTTTTTAAATAAAAAAATCGGGTATATAAATCATAGCATGCTGCTTAATTTTGCCAGTAAAGATTTTTAAATACACTCTTGAATTTTTGTCAGAGTTTTTCCCTTTGAATTGTGAGTTTTCTTGGAAGTTCTTATTACTGTTTTGATGCGCAGTAATTGAGGAAAAGAATAAGGAAAGTATAGAACATTGATAAATTGGGGTTTATATGAAAACATATTTGTTTTATTATGCATATTTTGTAATCTTTGAAATGTTCTATCCCTACATTAATATATTAGCAACTTTTAAAAATTTTATGAGAATGTACAATTGACTTAAGACACAACAGGCCAGTAGATGTCAGTATAATGCTTTATTTGGAAAAAATTGCTACTAGTTTTATATTGGCTTTCATTAAATTGGCTATTTACCTTCCCAGTGTTAATTTCTTAAGACTGTCTTCCAATGAAGGTATTATATGCATTTCACACAAGTCATAAAATATCTAAATTTAAGCTGTAACCCAGCATTTTTGTTACGTTAACAACATAATGTGGTATGGAAGAGTGCTATACTTGGGGACAAGTATTTTGAGTTTTCTCAGTTTGAAAGGAGTAACTTAATATGAAACTTGGAATTAGATGTAAAATAGGTGCTATAATTACGTAGCTACCAGATTAACACCATGTTGTTGGTAGCTTAAAAGGCAGAAGCCTTAAATGTCTCAGATTGTTCTGTTGGGCTCCTTGACATCAAATACTGAATTGACTGTGAAAGCATTTTGAATAAAAACTTCCCATTCCCAATCAAACTGATAATGTTTACATTATTACCTATTTAATCCAGAAGAGCAAAATTTTAAATAGTGACGCAATGCAATGTAAAGCTCGAAAGAGACATTGCAGGCCACATGAAGCAAATGCCGTTTTCTCCATTTCTCCCACAAGGAAGGTTTCTCTGAACGTCATCTTGCAGCGAAGTGTTGCAAAGTTTGTGCAAGCATCTTGTACAGCGCTGTCTGTATTGAAAGATGATGGCCTTGGGGGAGGTCATGTAGTCTGTAATGTTCCCTCAGGCACTTTCATCTGGGAGAAAACTTCCTTTCTCACTGAAGAGTTGGCTAGCAAGTTTCACTAAGGGCTAGTTCAGTGCATATAGAACTTTTACCCATGCTGACTAAACGTGCTGAGGGAAAGAACGTTTCCATTCTACAAGGCTGATGTACAGGGTTATTGTGCTCACATACTCTTCCAGTACCTATTGGGCAAAGCTCTTTGGCCAGCCCCAAAAATGTCTTTAACACATTGTGAATCAGACAGGTAGGAGGAAACGGTTATCTCAAAAAGGGGAAAGAGCAGAGCGTTGATGTTACAACATCTCAAAAGAAATGGAAAGAGAGAAGCATGGGAGGAAATGCGAGGATAAATGCAGGGAGGTGTGATTTCAACAGGTTAAGAGTAATGCAGCTGAAAGGAGACAAATATAATGGGGCTGAGGTTCTAAAGAATGCAAATGCAGTAAAGGAATGGGGGAGCTGCAGAGGAAATGGTTGGGCTGAAACCCCAGCATGAAAAACGTAAAATAGCAGCAGCCTTTGGGCGTTACTGAATAGGACAAGCCAGTAACATGAAAGCCCACAGAATTGCTCCCTGCAGGATTGCTACATTTCAAAGAAGTGTTGATTTTTCACATCTGGCTCATGATTTTTCTTTATCTGCAAATCCTGAGTGGATTATTCCTCAGTAACAAAAAGACACCAGTTTACTGGTTACCTAAAATATCATTTAATGGTAAACTATATACGAACGACCATTTGTTTCTTTTGTGGTTTTATAATCCTACAGTAATATTTGGAAATATGCAGAAGCACAAAACTAAAAGCAGAAAAGCAGGAGGGGGCTAAACAGGCTGCTCTTTATGTACTTTTTCAGCTTGACAGTATTAAACTCTTATTAAATTCTAATCACTTTTTAAGAATGACATATCCAGACCTGCAAACCTTTTATTTAGATAAAATATGGGGTGCTAAGTGATTCGCAACCCTTTCTTATTTTGATGCTGTCTAAAATATTTTCTCTACAGTAGATACTTTCTATAGATGAGACATTAAGTTAATATGCTATTTAAGTATTTTTTAAATTAACTATAACGCAGCTCTTCGTGTTCTGGACATTGCTTAATTAGGCAAATTTTCCTGTTTCTCACTTTCTGCTTTCCTTCAACTATCAACCATCATTTCACCTTTTCTGTTTGCTTTTTTTAATGAAGTCTAATGAAATTCTTCAGGCATTCTAGTTAACAGCTGGAATCCATTATTTCTAGTCTTTTCCTTCATATAATGGTAATGGAATATTTATGGATTGATTATTATTTTATTTTTGTAAACAACTCAAAGCAGTGAACATACCTAATACTTCATCCTCCTATTTCTCCCCCACAACGACAACCCCTGTGAGGGAAGTTGGCCTGAGAGGGAGTGATTGGCCCAAGGTTCCCAGCTGGTTTTCATAGCTAAGGTAGGACTAGAAGTCATAGTCTCCAGTTGTCTAGCCCAGGGGTCTCCAACCTTGGAAACTTTCAGACTTGTGGACTTCAACTCCCAGAGTTCCTCAGCCAGCAAAGCTGAATTCTGGGAGTTGACGTCCACAAGTCTGAAAATCGCCAAGGTTGGAGACCCCTGGGCTAGCATGTTGCCTTAACTACTAGAGTCCCAAACGGGTTGTTTTATTGTGGTTGTAGCTTGTTAGTCTGATCATTTTATTTCTATTAGTTTAAGCTGCAATTTTTGGGAAAAGAGTTATGAACTGAGTTAAGTTGGGAACTAGCTCCTCGTTTTGCTGATTGAATTGTGCTTTTTTTTTACAATCCATTTTGGTGATTATTATCTGGTCATGGGCAGAATAGTCCCTTGGATTGGTGGAAGAAAGTACCGTATATACTCGAGTATAAGCCGAGTTTTTCAGCACGTTTTTTGTGCTGAAAAACGTCCCCTCGGCTTATACTCGGGTCTATACGGCTTATACTCGAGGTTTTTTTTTTTTTTTAAGCCCCTCGGCTTATACTCGAGTATATACGGCTTATACTCGAGGTTGTCCTTTTTCACATTTTACCGGACGGGCTGGGAAGCCCTGCGGTGCAGTGAGAGGCGGGCGGGAGCCGCCAGCCTTCTCAGCTGAGGGAGGGAGGCTTTCCCCAACCGGTAGGTGCCTCATTTCCCACCCTCGGCTTATACTCGAGTCCCCAGTTTACCCCAGTTTTTGGGGTAAAATTGGGGACCTCGGCTTATACTCGGATCGGCTTATATTCGAGTATATACGGTATTTGCTATAAATATTTATTTTTTGGCAGAATTTTGTGACTAAATTAGAGGACTAGCGAAATGCTGTGGACATAGTTACTTTGGACATGGTGTACTTGAACTTCAGTAAGGCATTTGATAAAGTAGACCACAACTTACTTCTTGGTAAGCTAGAAAAATCTGGGATAGACAGTATCATCACTAGATAGATTTGTAACTGGCTACCAAACCGCATTGTGTGCAGTCATTAATGGAATTACATATATGTGAAAGGAAATAAGCAGTGGGGTACCCCAAGGTTCCATTTTAGGCCCAGTACTCTTCAACATGTTAATAAATGATTTAGATGAGGGAATAGAAAGGAAACTCACCAAATTTGCAGACAACAAGCTGGTAGGAATAGCCAACAGCTCATATGGATCTTGATAGACTTGAACACTGGGACCTATCCAACAAAATCCCTTCCAGCTCTGTTATTCTGTTAGTTTATCTCCTTTATTTCATAAGACAAGGTCAAATTGTGCTGTTATTTCAGGTGCTAGATTGGCAAGGTTGATTGGCAGAAATTGCATCACAATGCAAGCCCCGCCCCTTTGGTGTCAATGTCACAGGCATCTGCCAAAGGGATGAAGTTTGTATTGCCAGCCTGCTATGTCAGCTTGCCTTTTTTTGGGGGGGGAGATATGCCCACATCCCATAGACCAGTGTTTCTCAACCTTGGCCACTCGAAGATGTGTGTTCTTCAACACTCAGAATTCTCCAACCAGCTTTCACAGGTTGAGAAACACTATGTAGACCCACTGCTTTCAGAACAAGCAAGACAAAGGAGAGAGACTTCTCCCAGATCTTGCAGTTTTGCATCCTAAATAATATTATTGCAAAACTGCAGCAGTAACACTAATCTTGGTTTTGATGCTCTGTTGCTCCTTCATTACATAATAATAAAAGTAGGCATCTGAATTCTACTATACTTGCCTGCCTTTGCCAGCTGCTTTCTAGCTGTGAAGTATTTTCTTAAGAAGGATGCTACTACAGCCGATAGGAACCCTGCATTTCCTCCCTAATGCCAGGCTGCTGTGCCATGGATCCTGTTGCCTAGCTGGTATAGAGGTAAGTGTAGATAACTATAGTCTTGAAAAAAGGGATAACGCAAGCTTGGGAAAGAAAAAACGAAAAAAAAGCACCCCTTTTTAAGTGGCTGGAGGAATTCTTAAGAGTTAAAGCGGCTGAGGTTAAGAAACATTAGAAAGTAGCATTTCTGTGATCCTTGTATTGTCTCTTTCCTGAGCTGGCCTACCTCAAAGGGCTGGCACTAGGTGCCCTCCAGAAGTGTTGGGATAGTAAAGGCACCCAGTTGAGGAGGGATGATTTAAAAAGGCTCCTAATTGCTCAGAGAACACAAGCATGGCCCATACTTAACAGTATTCTACTTTTTAAGAAGCATTCAA
Organism: Ahaetulla prasina; assembly: GCF_028640845.1. Classification (NCBI taxonomy): domain Eukaryota; kingdom Metazoa; phylum Chordata; class Lepidosauria; order Squamata; family Colubridae; genus Ahaetulla; species Ahaetulla prasina. The sequence continues at coordinate 20,683,828 of NC_080544.1, forward strand.
TGGTGCTTCAAAGGATGGTTAAAGGGGCTACTGTCTCTACTCAGTCCTGCTATTTTAGATCCTAGGGAGCATGGAAACCCGTTTCCTCATAAGCAATGCTCTGGTCATCAATATTTTTCTGCTTTCATGGTGTTGTGTCCGCATGTGCGGGGCGTGCAGGGGTCACATGCATGTGCGGGGGGCGTGAGCATGCAGGGCACATACGCATGTGAAGGGCACGTGCGGGGGCACGCATGCGCGGGGCTATGCATGCATTGCATTTTGAGGATTCGGGTGCACACTTTGGACATTCCATCTGGAAAAGGTTAGCCATCACTGGTATAGGCAGTCCTTGACATATGGCCACTTGTTTGGTCATCAGAATTACAATGACTCTGAAAAAGGTGCCTTACAATGTGTCCTTGCACATACATAACAGCATCCCATGGTGATGTGATCAAAATTCAGGTGCTTGATAACTGGCATGTATTTTACAATGGTTGCAGGGTCCTGGGATCATGGAATTACCGTTTGTGACGACCTCAGATGGCTTCTAACAAGCAAATCAGTGGGCGAAGGCAGATTTGTTTAAGGGTTGTGTGACTCAATGGTAATGATTGGCTTAACCACCATGGCAAAAAAAGGTCATAAAATTGGGCACAACTCTCTTAACAACCGCTTTGCTTAGCAACAGAAATTCAGATCCCAAAATACCTACAGATGTGTTTCTGTCTACAGTTGCACTATTCCTATTGGGTGGGGGGCAGCAGTAAATTTTCAATTTCAAACCTTTATTGTCAATGCACAATGTGTACAATGAGATTGGCTGAGCCTCCCTTAGTGCACCGTTCCCCAACACATCTCAATAACTCAGTGAAAGAAAATCCCTAACCCAGTAAATCATACTAACAAACACACAATCCTCTATACATATGTGCATACATTACATTATATTGTGCCAATATGAGCACTTTGCACATTGTGCCCGCCCTGCAAGTCTATCATACTACATACTTATGTTATGTGGCATTCAGGAGTCTGACAGCATAAAAGCTGTTCTACTCTAAAGAGTAGGGTACGGTAGGGTAGTAGAGTAGAGTAGAAATTTAAATAGAGTTCCTTAGAGCAGGGGTCTCCAACCTTGGTCCTTTTAAGACTTGTGGACTTCAACTCCCAGAGTTCCTCAGCCAGCAAAGCTGGCTGTGGGACTCTGGGAGTTGAAGTCCACAAGTCTTAAAGGGACCAAGGTTAGAGACCCCTGCCTTAGAGTATTTATAAGAGGCAAGGTGGCACAGTGGTTAGAGTGCAGTACTGCAGGCTACTTCAGCTGACTGCTAGCAGTTCAGCAGTTCGAATCTCACAAAGCTCAAGGTTGACTCAGCCTTCCATCCTTCCGAGGTGGGTAAAATGAGGAGCCAGATTGTTGGGGGCAATATGATGACTCTGTAAACCGCTTAGAGAGGGCTGTAAAAGCACTATGAAGTGGTATATAAGTCTAAGTGCTATTGCTATTTATAAATAAATACTTTATTTAGTGACCTTACTCCCCCATCTTTCCCACACCCGTTTCTACTCAGGGATGTTTCATCTTTTTGGTCATTTTTGCAGGTCATCTGAGTTTTGTAAAATTGCTTTTTATTCTGTCAGCCATTTTTTCCCCCGAGAGTCTCCAATGGTTAACCAACGGGCAGATGCCCCTCTTCAACCTCTGAAAAACCTGCGTGGTCATCCTCACATTCACTAGAAGGGTTCTTCTTCTCCTTCCCTTAGTCCAGGGGTCTTCAACCTTAAATATTCAAAAGAGCCATTTGGACCTGTTTCCCACAGAAAAGAAAACACCAGGAGCCACAAAACCTGGGTGGGCGTGGCCAACACAATGTCACTCACTTCCACCAGTCACATGACCCCCCCCAGCCATGCCTACCCAGCCAATCAATAGGGCAGAGAACCAGTTGTTAAAGAACACCTGGAACCACAAAATCCTTTTGACATATCTCTCCCCTCCCTCCCTCCCTCTCTCTCTCTGTATCTCCCTCCCTCCCTCTCTGTATCTCTGTGTCTCTACCCTGGCCGCTTCTCCATCCCTCATCACCCCCCTTACCTTCTCAGGCCAGGCAAGGAGTGACTGGGAGGGGAGGGCAAGGAGCGGGGACCAGCCAGTGGTGGGATCACCTGACAGGGAGCCACAGCAGAGGGCCCAAAGAGCCGCATGCGGCTCCGGAGCCGCAGGTTGCTGACTCCTGCCTTAGTCATAACTCGGTGCATCGTTATCCCCCCGATTCCTGGGGTGCAATGTAGCTTTCCAAGAGACGCTGAGCTCTTTTTGACTTAAAAAGCTAACCAACCAGCCCATTAAGATTTCAGGCCAGGCAAACTTTTGTGTTCCCTTGGGACTCCCTCCCCGAGCGCAGCCTATTGATTGTATTGCCTACCGGCGGGGGAACGAGCGTTCCTCACCACCAGCCTAGGATTCGCTTCAGATGAGGACCCGGCGCAGAAGCTTCGGCGGGCGCTCGGCCGCCCGAGCAAAGGCCGCGTGAGCCCCGCAGGGACCAATGGTGCGCCTCGCAGACGAGAGCGCAGTGCAGCGCGGGCCAGCCTCCCTCCCCTCGATTCCTTCTTCCAGGTGCTTCGGAGGGCGAGCGAGCGACCGCGCAATTCTGGCTCCGGGGCCGCCGCCGCCGCCGCACAGCACAGCAGCTCGCCCCGCTGCCCCTCGCTTGGAGCCGGGCCAGCTTTATCCCCGCCCCTCGCCAGGAACAACTCAGTTCCCTTGGTAGCAGCGGCGGCGGCAGCGGCGGCGCTAACGGGCACAACGGGCAGAGCGCGGCCCGCAGCATGTCGCCCTCCGTGCAGCTGGCGCCCAGCTCGCTCGCTCTGGTCCTGCGTCGCCGCCCGCAGGGGCCCCGGGAAGCGGCCGGAGCCGAGGCGGAGGCGGCGGAGGCTGAAGCTGAGGCGGACGGCTGCGAGGACGAGGCGCGCGGCGCGGCCGTCTTCCAGGCGTTCCGCCGCGCCAACGCCGCCTGCTACTGGAACGCCGGGCTGGCGCGCGCCGTGGGGCGGGTGAGGCTGCAGGGCTGGCTGCGGGGCGGCGTGCTCCTCTTGCAAGGCCCCCCGGCGCCCCTCCAGCTCCTCCGCGACGCCTGGCTCCGCAGGGCGCTGAGGGCCCCCAAGGGCTTCCACATCCGAGCCGTAGGTGAGTGAGTCAACGAGTCAGCGAGCGCCGAGGAGCCGCCCCGCGCTGCCCCTTTCAGACCTCCCCGCGGGGTTTGTGGAGGGGGGTCCGGCGCGCTCCCCCTGCCCGGCCTTTAATCTGGACTCCCCCGGACCTTAATCCTGAGGGAGGCGAGTTGGGGTTCGGAAGCGGCGCAGGCGAGGAGCGGCGTTGCGAGGGGCTGCTGAGGAGTTCCTTCCCCAGGGCCAGGCAGCGCTGGGTCTCGGAGGGAGGCTTCTTCCCGCTGAGTCGGGGCTCGGAGGGTTTTTCGTTGAGTTTTTAAAACTCGGGTGGGGTTTTTCAGGCGTAGCTGTGCAGGGTGGCCCGGCTTCTTCTCCCCCCCCCCACCCCCGGCCCCATACATATTGCTAAGATGAGCGGGAAGGGAGAGGAGGGGAGGCTTTTCCGGTTGAAAATGACACTTAAGGACCGCTAACTCTTTGCTGCATGAATTTCGATATCCACAGAATAGATTTATTTTACTGGCCAAGTGTGATTGGACACCCAAGGAATTTGTCTTGGTGCATATGCTCTCAGTATACATAAAAGAAAAGATACCTTCATCAAGAATTCTAAGGTACAATTCTGAGAGAGAGAGAAAAGAGAAGAGAGGAGAGGAGAAGAGAAAAGAAGAGAATTTTTTATTGGCCAAATGTGATTGGACACCCAAGGAATTTGTCTTGGTGCATATGCTCGCAGTGTACATAAAAGAAAAGATACGTTCATCAAGAATTCTAAGGTACAATTCGAAGAGAAGAGAAGAGAAGAGAAGAGAAGAGAAGAGAAGAGAAGAGAATTCTTTATTGGCCAAGTGTGATTGGACACCCAAGGAATTTGTCTTGGTGCATATGCTCTCAGTGTAATAAAATAAAAGATACGTTCATCAAGAATTCTAAGGTACAATTCTAAGAGAGAGAGAGAGAGAGAAGAGAAGAGAAGAGAATAGAATAGAATTTTTTATTGGCCAAATGTGATTGGACACCCAAGGAATTTGTCTTGGTGCATATGCTCTCAGTGTACATGAAAGAAAAGATACGTTCATTAAGAATCATAAAATAGAATTACGGTAATAAGAACACTTTGCATTTCTGAGGGTTAGCAATGAAGGATGGTCAAAAGTCCTAGGTAAGCGATATAACAGGAAGCACTTGTATATAGTTATAAAGGCTGATAGATAGAAATATATATAGTAATTTATTTATTTATTTATTGAATTTATATTGCCGCCTATTTGCCCATGGAGACTCACGGCGGCTTACAGAATATAAGACCACATTTAAAACAATAAAAGCTTAAGAAAAAGAATCAAATAAATTAATATAGTACAATATTGATAACAAGGAGACACATATTGGTGTGGGGAATAAATCACAATAGTTAGGTTCACCCATTGTACTATGTTGTGCGTTGCTTATGGCATCGGGCACTATTGCCTGATATATCAGAAAAGATGGGTTCCCATAACACTAATTCAGAACTAACGGAACATGTTCCATTTCACTACCATGTCTGAATCCAAATATGATGAAAGCCCACATGTTGCAAGAATGCCAGACCATCGCATCTCTAAACAGCTCCTCTACAGTGAGCTGTCTCAAGGAAAGCGCTCGCACGGGGGACGAAGGAAGTGATACGAAGACACGTTGAAAACCACCTTGAAGTCCCTGGATATTGGCACCACCTCCTGGGAAACCCTGGCACAAGATTGATCTACATGGCGCATGCTAATCCACGAAGGTTGCCAGACATCTGAGGACAGAAGAACAACCACAGCACAAGAGAAGCGAGCACTCCGCAAAGCCAGAGCTGCAAATGGTGCAACAATGGTGCCCGCACATGTCTGTGTGACGTGTGGCAGGACGTTTCGTGCCTGTATAGGCCTTACCAGCCCCCTGCGGACACATCGTGGACAGCCCACAACCTGTTAGATGTCAAGGTCCTCTAATGATGGATGAACATCATTAGTAGCATATCTACGTCCAGGGTAAACTGCAGTAGTGGTTCTTAGATCCATCAGCCTGTTTTATCTCAGCAGACTTCTAGGGACTGAGTACAGTACTCAGTTTCTTGTTCATGCTTGGCAGGTACTTGAGGCCTTGAGAGAGACACGTGCAAGAATGGTTTCCTGCTATGCAAAGTACAGTAGACAAAATTGCAAGCTCCTGCTTGCACTTGATCATAATGGGGCTGGAAGGGACCTCGATGGTCTTTCTAGCCCAATCCCCTGCTTAAGGATAATGACCATGTGGTGTGAGATTATTCTTGCTCTCATTCTTGCTTATTTTATAGCTTTTTTGTTTGGTAAAAGAAAAAAAAACCCTATCAAGTCCACATTGCATGAATGCTTTATGTCAAGAGTTTTGCGTTTTACAGAAAATAGCTATAGTGAGACCAGAGCTTCAACAGGCATGGCAGCCAGGCCAATGGCTTTGAAGACCATTTGGGAATCCTTTGGGTTCTCTAATTTGCCAAAGACAAAACATTTTAATGGGCACATTGCCCTTGGGGATTATGTTAGTCACTGCCAATGCAAAATTGACTAGGAAGTTAATTCCATATGCATTTAGAAGAAACAGAGTCTACATGTCATTGTCATAATGCATACATAGCATTAAAAACAAAATTAGAATATTTTGTTTTCTGGGATATTACTGGGGAAATGCTATCCGGTCAAGTATTTCTAGAACTAGAGAACTGGTAACTCTGATAATTTTTCAGAAGGTCAGACCAGGCTCAAGAATTAACTTTGTGTATTCCATGTATGTGTGATCTGGGAAAATCGGTTTGATTTAAGGAATGGTAGCCAGCACTCTGATTTATTTATTTTTTGCCTTTGACTGCGCAACATTGGACATCCCTGCCAGTTGTGTACCAGCTGAATTGGAAAAATGCAGGAACGGAAGGAGTGGACTGGTCTTGACTAATGACCTTTGGTTGCTGGCCTCAGGATTGAAACAAGTGAATAATTAGTTGAATTTCCGTAGAGCACACTTGTTTACAATGTCAGCGGCAATATATGAAGTATGCAGAATGAGGCTGGACTCATAACATTTTGCAGTCATGAGAGCATGTTGATTAGAATTAGTAGATGGCTTATAGCCATTATATAGAAGCCATTAAACATTACTCCGATAGCCTCCCAGCCTTCCCCCAGAATTCCTCAGCCAGTCTGTGCAAAATGCTTGGGAGACCGTTAGAGTAGTGATTGCGCAGTCAGGAATGATGATGACACACACATTCTTACCAGGAAAGCTGCTGGTCTGCGTTTAATAGCATTAAAGCTGGATACAAGCTCATAAATTGAGACCTATTGCAGATAAGATAGATTCTCCTAATCAGAGAAAAAATGGGCTCTGGAAAAGGAAGTCAGTTGTTATAGGTGAGAGACAACTTTGCATAAAGACATGGCACTCTTAAGGATTCAAGTTTTGCATCTAGACTAGAGACTTGGGTAGCAACTCTTGTCAGAAATGTATTTGTTGGCTTCAACTGGCGTCAACAACAATATCAGCTCCTCATGGATTCAGACCTATTCATAGTAACACATTCCTTAACATTGCTTGAGATGGTTCTTCAAGAACCTTCAGAAGTTGTATTTGATCCAGAATGCATCATTGAGGGTGTTAGTGGATACTCATATCTAGAAGGAGTAAGCTGTTTATATGTTCGTTTTAAATGCATTAGGTACTGTCTCTTCATACCAGTCTGCCTCCAGACTGCCATATGATCCATAAATATAATCATCAATTTAAGACCATCATAGGGACCAGAAAATTAGTTTCTAAGGGGTACAGTCATTATGTGAGGCATCATGTGACATTCCAACTTTTACAACCTTTTTTGCTGTGATCGTTAAGCGAATCGACATAATTAAGTAAGCCATCTTATAACTGTGACTTGCAACTTTTCCTGCCAGCTTCCCTATTGATTTTGCTTGTTGAAACTGGGTGGGGAGGTACAAATGGCAGAAAGGCTTGCCTTCAGAAGCTATGGGTGCTTCATCACTGGAGGCTTTTAAGGACAGCCACTTTCTGGAAAGCTTTCTCCTGCTTAAGCAGGGATTTGGATTAGAAGATGTTCAAGATCCCTTCCAATTCTTGTTATTCTGCTAAATTGTGGAAGTCCTTGCTTGTGATGATAATGTCAGGTGATGTACTGCCTATGTAGAAAGGTATTGATGTAGATTTTATTTAAATAATTATTATAATTATGCTTAGACTGCTTTTCATCAAAAGCAATGCCTAGTCCCAAAGATGAATAGCTGTTGGATCTGCTTTCGTTTATTAGATAATCTTTCTCTTGTATAATGTCTTGTTACTCTTGCTTTTAAAGGATTCTAAAATTGTGCAGTATTGTTTTAACTGATTGTTAGCTTCTAGGGCTAGTACACGTGCAGTACAGGTAATCCTCGACTTACAATTACTCATTTAATGACTCTTCAAAGTCACAATGGCAATGAAAGAAGTGACTTATGACCCTTTTTCATACAACCATTGCAGCACCCCCATGGTCATGTGATCAAAATTCAGACGCTTGGCAACTGGTTCATATTTATGACGGTTGCAGTGTCCTGGGGTCGTGTGATCACCTTTTGCGACCTTTTGACAAGCAAAGTCAATGGGGAAGCCAGATCCACTGAACAACCATGTTACTAGTTTTAACAACTGCAATGCTTCACTTAACAACTGTACAAGAAAGGTCATAAAATGGGGCAAAACTCACTTGACAAATGTTTCTCTTAACATAAATTTTGGGCTCCATTGTGGTTATAAATTGAGGACTAGAATAGAATAGAATAGAATTTTTATTGGCCAAGTGTGATTGGACACACAAGGAATTTGTCTTGGTGCATATGCTCTCAGTGTACATAAAAGAAAAGATACGTTCATCAAGGCACAACATTTACAACACAATTGATGGTCAATATATCAATATAAATCATAAGGATTGCCAGCAACAAGTTATAGTCATACAATCATAAATGGAAAGAGATTGGTGATGGGAACTATGAGAAGATTAATAGTAGTGCAGATTCAGTAAATAGTTTGACAGTGTTGATGGAATTATTTGTTTAGCAGAGTGATGGCCTTCGGGAAAAAACTGTTCTTGTGTTTAGTTGTTCTGGTGTTCAGTGCTCTATAGCGTCGTTTTGAGGGTAGGAGTTGAAACAGTTTATGTCCAGGATGCGAGGGGTCTGTAAATATTTTCACGGCCCTCTTCTTGATTCGTGCAATATACAGGTCCTCAATGGAAGGCAGGTTGGTAGCAATGACTACCTGTAGTGGGGCATGGATAAACTTTTAAGAAAAGGTCCAGCCATTCTGGTGGCACAGGCTGATTAGCATCTATGATCATGCAGTTGTGTGTGTGTGAGGACATGGAGAGGTGCAGAAAGGACAACAGGATTTTTCTCTTCTTTGGTGTGGGAGCTAAGTGGGATCTGACTTTGGAGCTTTTGAGAATCTCCTGCTGCTGTTAATTAAAAAAGAGGAAAGCCTTTTTATTTGAGCTCAGGCATCTCCTCCAGAGACGCCTAATGACCTTAGATAAACAACCCACCTGTTTTTTTTTCTAAAAAAAAAAAAGAGGGAAAAATATAGCCGCAAATAAAATTAGAATCTCAATTACATTAACTATGTCAGCAGTCTGTGTTGTTTTAATAAATTATAAGTTTTGTATAATTCTCAATCTTAAACCCAGGCTCTTAACCATTTAAAATTGTATATTTTTACTTCAGTTGGCAAAGATTGATCTACTTAAGATTACAAAATGGGAGGTTTGTGCATTTTTGTGACACCTACATATAAGTAAAAGTGTAAGAAACTTGATTCCGCAGAAAGGAAAGCCAAATGCTTTCCTTCCTTTGATAAGTACAAACAACAACTCTTTCCTTGATCCTGCAACTGGATCCACAAGGGGGGCCTCAGCACACATATGGCTGCCAAGAAATACAATTCATCCAGTGTATTGGTCAGGAAGAATTTTTTGCAAGAAGAAATCAAGTGGTTTCCAATTAAGTTCTGGGGATTTGATAAAAAAAGAAAAAGAAAAGGATTGCAAGATATTTTTAATGGAACTTTTCAGAGGAGAGAGGCTGAAAATTCACACTTTTGAGATCTATTTATTTAAGCGATGCAATCCTTAAATGCAGTAATTTAAAATGGCCCTATTTCTTAGGTTGGGCTCAGACCTTGATAGTCTTCAGATGTGTTTGGGTTATAAGAGTTGAATTCTGACTCAGCTGGGGAGCATCAGGTTAAGAAGTTTGTTTTATGTCATTGTACCTGAGTAGACTTTGGTAGTAGGGCAGGGCTGTCAAACTTGCAACCCGTGGGCTGGATACTTCACATGCTGCTGGCCATACCCACCCCCGGTTTAGCGAAGGGATAGGTCACGTGATGACAATGTGTTGTCGCGAGTTTGACACCCCTGGACTAGGATTGATGTGATTCCTTCGTGTGAAACAGTGAGTGGAAACAAACCCTTAATTCTTTGAGGATTATTTCCCTTGCTCTTGTTTCTTGCTTAACTTGAGAATGAGAATTTTGAAGAATTGTCACATGAAATTTGGGGGAATCCCAGCTTGATAAACCTACTAAACAATTCTTAGGAAAAGTGCCATGTTGAAAAAATGAACTGCTGTATTTTTCGGAGCATAAGACGCACCTTTTTCCCCCCAAAAAAGAGGGTGAAAATCTGGATGCGTCTTCTATTCCGAATGTAGCCCCGCCCAGCTTCTCAAACAGAGGTTTTAGAGACTGAAAAAAGCATCAGAAATGAAGCAAAGCTCTGAAACAGAGCTTCAGAAAAGAACCCCCCAAATAGAGCTTCAGAAAAGAAGCCCCCAAACAGAGCTTCAGAGGCTTTTTTTCTGAAGCTTTGTTCCGGAGGCTTTCAGAAAAGTTTTTTTCTGAAACAGAGTTTCAGAGGCAGGAAAAAAAAGCAAGGCACAGAGCTCACAACCAAGGAACCTGTTGCTAAAATTCACCTCTGGGAACAGTTGATTGGGGGTGTTCCGGGAGGCCGATCCACCTGCCAAGCCTTTTTCTTATTTTCCTCCCCAAAAATTAAGGTGTGTCTTATACTCCGAAAAATACGGTAAATCAGGATGCCTTTACTAAATAAATCTTTAGTACTGATAATAAATCTATTTGTGACTTCCAGATGAATTCAAGTACTTTTCAACCACAGCCAACATGGCAACAATAAGTGATGATGGGATACACAACTAGAGGATTGGCACTTTTCCATCTAAAATGCTTATATGAAGCTGTTTTTCCCCTTAGAGAAATTATGTCTGGTCTCAGAAACTCCCACTTAAGATGATGAAAATGGGCATCCAGTTGCTTCTTTCAAAATATTAGATGACAGATCTAATTCTGCATTTTAGTTCTCTTTGAAAGGGAGTGAATGAAGTGCATCAGTTAAAAACTGATTGAGAACAGAGGCAGAAGAGAAGAAGTATTTGTGGAGATCCCAAAGGTGTTTTTTTCCCCAAAAGGCAACTGGACATTCTTGATTTTTTTCTTTGAAAATGTTTTGCTTTTCATCCAAGAAGCTTCTTCAAATTCTAACTGACTGATGGTGAATGGAAAGAAGCTTCTTGGATAAGAAGCAAAACGTTTTCAAAGAAAAAAGCACAAAGCCCAATTGCCTTTTGGGAAAAAAAAACATCTTCGGGGTAATCATGACGTGGATGACTGAGAATCTCCATAAATGTATCTGTGGAGATGCAATACTGGCAATCGGTTCACTTTGTGTACAGATTTAAACTGCCTCCAGAGGTTGCCATTTATTTTGCATTGTAACAAGAAGCACAAAATTCTGACCCTACGTTAGCATTTGTGCCTAGCTAGACGTCCCAGTAAAAGCCATCCATAGCAATTTGCCTTTACCATTGTCAAAGATTTCTTGTGCCCAAGGGCATCCATCAAGAGCAATATTTTTTTTTTGACGGTGTAGCTCAACTACCGTATATACTCGAGTATAAGCCGAGTTTTTCAGCACGTTTTTTGTGCTGAAAAACTTCCCCTCGGCTTATACTCGGGTCTATACGGCTTATACTCGAGTTTTTGTTTTTTTTAAAGCCCCTCGGCTTATACTCGAGTATATACGGCTTATACTCGAGTTTTTTTTTTCTTTTTTTCACATTTTACCGGACGGAAGCCCTGCCGGTGCAGTGAGAGGGCGGGGCGGGGGAGCCGCCAGCCTTCTCAGCTGAGGGAGGGAGGGTTTCCCCAACCGGTAGGTGCCTCATTTCCCACCCTCGGCTTATACTCGAGTCCCCAGTTTACCACAGTTTTTGGGGTAAAATTGGGGACCTCGGCTTATACTCGGATCGGCTTATATTCGAGTATATACTATTTCCATTTTGAAGTCTACTTTTATTTAAATAAAAGTAAAAAAAAAATTCTATGGTGACCAATGCTAAGGACTGGTGAGTTTGCTGCAGCTCATGAAAGCTTATGTAACAGAATAACAAAGTTGGAAGGGATCTTGGAAGGTCTTCTAACCCAACCCCCTGCTCAAGCATGAAATCCTATACCATTTCAGACAAATGGTTGTCCAATCTCTTCTTTAAAACCTTCAGAGCACCCACAACTTCTTGAGGCAAGCTGTTCCATTTGTTAATTTTCTAACTGTCAGGAAATTTCTCCTTAGTTGTACATTGGATTTCCCTTTGATAAACTTCCATTCATTGCTTCTTGTCTTGCCTTCTGGTGCTTTGGAGAATAGCTTGATCCTCTGTTCTATGTGGTAGCCTTAGATATTGAAGGACTGTTATCATGTCACTCCCAATCCTTCTTTTCATTAAACTTCTTCTTCTTCTTGTGCCATATCCGTCATCGGACATCGGCAATCATGTTGGCGATCCGATCTTTATCAGCAGCTGCACAAAAAAGTGTTGCTGAGTTTTGTCCAAACCAGTTCCTTAGATTTTGAAACCATGATGTTCTTCTTCTGCCTGGACCTCGTTTGCCTTCAATCTTTCCTTGGAGGATTAAGTGAAGGATGCCGTATTTTTCCGGGTGTCACATCACATATCCAAAATAGTCTAATTTCTGCTTTTTTACGGGTTTTGTTTATGTTTTGCTTCATTAAACTAGATGTATCAGAAGTGGGTTTCTGCAGGTTCTGACCAGTTCTGGAGAACCGGTAGTGGAAATTTTGAGTAGTTTGGAGAACCGGTAGTAAAAATACTGACTGGCCCCACCCCCATCTATTCTCTGCCTCCTGAGTCTCAGCTGATTGGGAGGAAATGGGGATTTTTCAGTATCCTTCCATCCCATGCCCACCAAGTCACGCCCACCAGGCCATGCCACACCCATCAAGCCACACCCACAGAACCAGTAGTAAAAATTTTTGAAACCCACCACTGAGACGTACCCAATTCCTGCAATCATTTTCATATGTTTTAGCCTCCGGTCCCCTAATCACCTTTGTAGCTCTTCTCTGCACTCTTTCTAGAATGTCTATTAATAAAAATTATGCTCAGAGAAGGTGTTACCAGACTCCTTTTGCCTAAACATTTGATGGTGCCTTATGAATGCAACAAATTTTCTTTGAGACTTCTAGTTTGACTAATGACAGATAGCTTGGCTGGAACAGTAATTTAGCCATCACTGAGAAATGTATACTTAACAGAGTTCTGGCCAATGCTTTTAATAAGATTGGAAGCTAAGAAGAATAAATGACAATTTTATCTTGGTTAATCTTGCTTAACTTGCTTCTTGAGACAAAAAATGGGGATTCAGGTGCTTGAGGCATGGCTAAAAAAACAAAGCAGTCACCTGAGTAGCTTAGTAACACACTTGAATTATTTGTGTGTCCTTCTAAAGTTACTGCAGGAGAGACATACACAGTGAAAAGAAAGCTGTTTCCTCTTCCATGTGCCACTTGAGTCAGCAGTGCAAGACAGTTTATCATTCATGAAAGAGTTTCTGGTCATGGTTTTGTTTGCATCAGATAAATATTTTTACTCTTGAGTTCTCTGTTCGACCTAACAAACCATTTCCTTCTAATGGACAATCTCCTAAATAGCTAATGCCTTAGTAGATGGTGGTCTGCGAAATATACCATAAAAGGTTTGCTTCTTTGCCCTATGTCCCATTAATTAAGTTGTTGTTAGTTATATATCCTGCCCTTTTTTTGGGAACTTAAGGCAGCATGCAACCTCCATTTTGCTCCCATAACAATCTGGCTGGGAGAAAATGGCTAGTTCAATGTCACCCAATAACCTTTCTTTGTGGGGGAGGGGGTGGATTTAAACTTAGCTCTCCTTTTCCCTATCTTAACACCTTTGCCATCATGTAGAGACAAGTAAAGTCTTACACTTAGTCAAGAAATACCAAAGTATACATATAGACTGGATGATGCTAGGCTTAATAGCAGCAACTGTGAAAGGGATCTTGGAATGTTAGTGGACAACCAGCTAAATATGAGGCAGCAGTGTGCAGCGGCAGCCAAAAAAGCCAATGCAATCCTAAACTGCATTAATAGAGGGATACAATCAAGATCAAGTGAGGTACTAATACCACGCTATAAAGCCTTAGTAAGACCACACTTAGAATACCGCATCCAGTTTTGGTCGCCACACTATAAAAAGGATGTTGAGACTCTAGAAAGAGAGCAGAGAAGAGCAACCAGGATGATTAGAGGACTGGAGACTAAAACATATGAAGAATGGCTACAGGAACTGGGCATGGCTAGTCTAGTGAAGAGAAGGACCAGGGGAGACATGATAGCAGTGTTCCAACATTTGAGGGGCTGCCATGGAGAGAAATGGGTCATGCTATTTTCCAAGGCACCTGAAGGCCAGACAAGGAATAATGGATGGAAACTCAACAAGGAGAGATTCAATCTGGAAATAAAGAGAAACTTTCTGACAGTGAGAACAATCAACCAATGAGCTTGCCTTCGGAATTTGTGGGAGCTTCATGATTGGAGTCTTTCAAGAAGAGATTGGACTGCCATTTGTCAGAAATGGTGTAGGGTCTCCTGCTTGGGCAGGGGGTTGGACTAGATGACCTACAAGGTCCCTTCCAACTCTGTTAATCTAATCCCACTGTAGAATATTTCTTACAGGCAGGTCCATAGTCAGTTACAATTAGTTTACAGAACTCCTGATGGCTTTCCCAAAATAACTTACAAAAGAGGAATCTGCTTTGTATTACAATGATTGATGATCTCAGATCTCTTCAATCCTGGCAAGAAACCTTGGGACGGCCAAGCTCCAACATCTGAGGCCACACTCTGGATGGAAAGAGGCTTTGTATGGAGAAGTTTGGCTGGTCTTGCAAGAACGTTTGAACTGTGGTTGTGCCTGTGTTAAACTTTACATTATCAGTTCTATTTCCTTCCCCCAAATAGTGGGCAAATTAACCTTTCTGTATTCAGTAACCATGATAAGAAGAGCCTTCGGCCTGAAAGAGATTTTGTAGAGGGATTGAAATACGTACAGAATACATACAAGAGAGGGAACAATCAGTTTTCTGGAAAGAAAAGCAGGATGCAAATTAAACATTCCCATAATTAAGCTACATGATGGTCCTTTCTATATTCATTATCCTGTTTGAATCTATAAAACTGAGGGGTATTGGTAACCCATTGCCACAAAACGTCTGAAATTACAAGGTGATCATTATTAGCAGTTGCAGAGGAAATGTTTTAATAATAACAGAATTATAACCGGAAAGAAAGCCCACTGTTGTACTTTAGTGGGAGTTCAGAGTGTTTCCAGATGTTAGCCTGTTCTGTCTTTTTCTTGGTATTCTTATAATGTTCTCAGGAAGAAGGTATGTGACTGCTACAGAGCATGAGTTTCTATTACTTCTCCTGCTCAAACAGGACTACAGAGAAACTCCACGCTTCAGAATCGATCATTTCCAAAAATGAAAAGAAACAATACAGTACGGTTCATCAAAGTGAAGATTATTCTGGCGGGAGTTTTAATTTCAACATTTTACAGGCTTGGCTCCTAAAATTAGTCCCATTTGTTTCTGGTTGGCCTTTGCACCTAACTAGCATTCCTTGTGACAGCACCTACGCTACCCCTTATTTAGACAACGGTTAATGCTTAAGGATACAGGGGAACTAACAGCAGAACTGCACAGGAAGTTCTCAATTTATGACCAGTCACTTAGTGACTGTTTAAAGTTATGATGGGCCTAACTGGAGGACACCCATGACCTGGATCTGAAGTTCCAACAGTTGGCACCCCTGGTCACATGACTGCAGTTTGAGCACTCTGTAGGTTGGCATTTCTGCAGCAAAACTGCATCCATAGCAAACCGTTGGTTTTGCTCCATAATCTCAGCCTTTGCTTAATGACCATGGCCAAAAGATCATAAAATTGGATTGATCATGTGACCGTCTTGATCACCTTGGCAGGCTCCATTATGGTCATAACTCGAGGATCAATTGTATAAAATGGCACATCGCTTCTTACTCACCTGTTTCTTTAAGGTTCCCCTGCATCATATGAATTCCTATTGGGGAATAAAACAGGTCCGTTTTGAGAATCGTATGACCTTTTTGTGACTTTTCCTTGTAAATTATTTCCGTATGTTTGCTGAGCTCAGAGTTAAAATGGTTTCAGTTTGAAACTCTCTAAAAAGGAAGAACAAACCCTGTGTTATTTTTACCTGAGCTTCTAAGCCTTGAGTATGAATTGTTGAACCCGCACAATTCTTTCCTCCTCTTTAGGTCTCCTGCTTGGGTAGGGGGTTGGACTAGATGACCTACAAGGTCCCTTCCAACTCTGTTAATCTAATCTAATTATTCCATCGTATCCTTTTCTAGGTATTTCAAATTCAAATTTCAAATTTTAAATGTTGGTCCCTATATTACTGCATAAAGCATTTTGGCTTTATATTTCTTCCGAGTTCATGATCTCTTTCAACTACTAGGAGTAATTTGAAAGACATCCAGGTTCTCCTAAAATCTCTTGCACACTTTCCAGAGTTCATATATTTTCTGAGCCCTTTGGGTGTTCTCCCCTAAGATAACCTGGGATTCGTCCTGGGACGAATGGTTTCCTCATTCTGCCTCTATTCAAATTACGATTTACTTTTTCTAAACTTAAGAGTCTCATCACAGGTACCCAAAATCAGTCTGAGTTAGTGATGAAACCATTCACAACTCTTGTTGGGTCTCTCTATTTGCATCTAAACCATGACATAAACGTTACCGTGGCAACTTATTTCTGTTCAGTAGAGGTCAAAGTGGCTGTCCAAAGTGCATAAAATCTGCTAAGCTTTGTCACTCAGATCCTCAGACCCAGTGGTGGGATTCAATTTTTTTTACTACTGGTTCTGTGGGCGTGGCTTGGTGGGCGGGGCAGGGGAAGGATACTGTAAAATCCCCATTCCTACCCAGCTCCAGGAGAAGGATACTGTGAAATCCCCATTTCCTCCTGATCGGCTGGGACTCGGGAGGCAGAGAATAGATAGGGGCGAAGCCAGTCAGAGGTGGTATTTACCGGTTCTCCGAACTAATCAAAATTTCCACTACCGGTTCTCCAGAACTGGTCAGAACCTGCTGAATACCACCTCTGCTTGAACCTGATGGGAACACAGGCAATAGGTGTAGGAGAAAGTTCGGCAATGTAGCCAGCAAAGGTTAGGGTGGTGTTATCTTCTATTGACTCAAAGACGGTTGGAGAACACTACATCTTCAACAGTGAGAAAAGAACCTATGATACAGAGCATGGAAAGTCAATTTTAGGGCTAATTATGGCACTGATACATACATTTTTCCCTACTATTGCCCACAGTGTTGTCTTTGCCTTCCCCAGACAGGCTTCAGTTGTGCTTAGCTGTATTGATGTTAATCTTTTCTTCTATTCCAAAATTCACCAAGCGCAACTTAAGGATATACAGTATACAATCAGTTAGGTCTTCTTGCCCATTCACTTGGAGCAGGGGTCAGCAATCTTAAACACTCAAAGAGCCACAAAGGTCCTAATCGGAAGCCCCTGTTCCAGTCCTGGAGCTGATCGGAAGTCTGGTTCCCCCATCATAGTCTCCTAACACGGCGTCCTTTTTCCTCTGACAACTGGGAGTCGGTTCCCCAGCCATAGAGTCTCCTAGCGCAGCATCCTTTTTCCTCTACCTGTCCTAACCGAAAGCCCTATCAATTGTGGAGCCGACCAGCAACAGGGAGCCGCAGCAGAGGGATGAAAGAGCCACATGCGGGTCCAGAGCCGCAGGTTGCTGATCCCTGACTTGGAGGGAAGCTGTGTGACTGCAGTCACTTGAAACAGGCAATAATGGCAGGATAGGGAATGGCAATGGGTGGAACAAATACCTTGCTGCTATATTTCTGAGTTGACTCAATGATGCAGGGACTGCCATGGGGAAGGCCCAGTGTGGCTGGAATGGGTCTGATTCAAGTTCAGATCTTGATGTGGTCATGAAGATCATTGCTCATCCCACTAGCATCTTCTTTAAGCTCTGCAAGATTGTTATAGAAATACAATGTAAATAGGGAGAACACAACAGTGCGAGTCATCTTGAGCTCCTTGAAGTAGGAATAAATATATTTAAAATCGGCAGTAAACATAATTTATTGTATGTACACTACACATGGATGGTTCTTCTAGGAGTATAATTATTTCTGCACATTTTGTGTCATTTCATGCTTCCCTCATTTAACAAAAAACAACAGTGTCTGGTCTATAGCTGATAAATCTCTTTTTTATTCCAGTTACTTATAGAGATAAAAGGTAAAGCTTCCCCTCGCACATATGTGCTAGTCATTCCCAACTCTAGGGGGCGGTGCTCATCTCTGTTTCAAAGCCAAGAACTAGCGCTGTCTCCATGGTCATGTGGCCGGCATGACTCAATGCCAAAGGCGCACGGAATTTTATTTTATTTATTTATTTATTTAAATTTTTATATAAATTTTTATACCGCCCTTCTCCCGAAGGACTCAGGGTGGTGTACAGCCAAAGTTAAAACAGTTAAATATACAAAATTAAAATATCAAATTAAAATACATATTCAATAATGGCCAAATTAAAACCGTCAAATTGACCCAGCCTAAAATACCCCATATAAAATTACTCAAAATTAAAAATTTGAAAAATTTAAAAAATCTAAAAAAATCAAGCCAGTCCCACTTGGATAAATAAATAAGTTTTTAATTCCCGGCGAAAGGTCCGAAGGTCAGGTAGTTGGCGCAAACCGGGAGGAAGTTCGTTCCAGAGGGTAGGTGCTCCAACAGAGAAGGCCCTTCCCCTGGGGGCCGCCAGCCGACATTGCTTGGCGGACGGCACTCTGAGAAGACCCTCTCTGTGAGAGCGTACGGGTCGGTGGGAGGCATAAGGTAACAGCAGGCGGTCCCGTAAGTACCTGGGCCCTAAGCCATGGAGGGCTTTAAAGGTGGTGACCAGAACCTTGAAGCGCACCCGAAAGACCACAGATAGCCAGTGCAGACTGCGCAGGAGTGGTGTTACCCAGGAGCAACGTAGAGCTCCCTCAATCACCCGCGCAGCTGCATTCTGGACTAACTGGAGTCTCCGAGTGCACTTCAATGCTGTTACTTTCCCACCACAGGTGATCCCTACTTTCGCTACTTGCATTTTTTACATGCTTTCGAACTGCTAGGTTGGCAGAAGCTGGGACAAGTAACGGGAGCTCACTCTATTACGCGGCACTAGGGATTCGAACCGCTGAACTGCTGACCTTTTGATCGACAAGCTCAGCGATACTGGATTTCATTGCAGGCTGGAGATACAATTTTACTGAAGTTAGGTTGTATGATAGAGATCTGGACATCAAAATGAGTCAAACCAAATTCTTCTGAGACCCCATAAATTATATAGCTAAATTTATTGGAACCGTATAAACCCTGAGATCCTGTTACTTAATGGGGAGAACCATGAATTGTGAAGTTTGATATGGAAAGTTGAAAGAAGTACATGATTATACTTTGCTTTCAGCCTGTAAGGGCCGTGATAGCTCAGGCTGTCAAGAAGCCTGTTATTAGAACACAGTAGCCTGCAATTACTGCAGGTTCAAGCCCGGCCCAAGGTTGACTCAGCCTTCCATCCTTTATAAGGTAGGTAAAATGAGGACCCAGATTGTTGGGTTTTTTACAAAGTCAACTTTTACAAAGTTGACTTTGTAAAAAATATACAAATAGAATGAGACTATTGCCTTATACACTGTAAGCCGCCCTGAGTCTTCGGAGAAGGGCGGGATATAAATGTAAAAAAAAAAAAAAAAAAGAGTGTTTGAAGGCATGGAAAATAATCTTTCAGTCAACATAATATGGAAAATTGAACATGGTGACTGGGGTGCAAAAGAGCAGCAAATCTTGCAGCCTTCAGATGGAAGTCAGCCAGGAGCAGCCTGGGAGTAATTTTAACACAAGGACTTCAATTGCTAGAGATGAATGGAATTTTTCAAGTCAAAGAAGGTGAACGTTATGATTAAATACATTATTAGAAAACAATTGTACATTTAATTTCAGTGAGATGCAAATGAATATCACAATTAAGTTTTTATTCTTTTTTATCCAGTGCCCTGTTCTATTCAAAGGTGAAATGTGACCCTCACCAGGGCTGGGCTGCTAGGGGTTCAGGAGAACCTCTAGCTAAGATTCTGTGCAGGTTGGAGAACCCCCAAATCCCACTCCTGGCTGGCTCCGCCCCTCCCGCCTCTCCCAGGAGTCCCCACGTGGCCTGTTTTGGATGCAGTTAAGTGCGCGTGGAGGCTTGGGGACGCGTGGAGGCTTGGGGACGGCAAAAAATGGGCCTACCGGAAGTTCGGGTGCACGGGACACTATTACCTTCCCACCAAAGGTGCCTTGCTCTACTTTATAATAATAATAATAATAATATTTTTATTTATAGACCGCCCTTCTCCCAAAGGACTCAGGGCGGTGTACAGCCACAAATAAAATACAGAAAGAAAACAACAATACAAAACTAAAAACAACCCTTAAAAAACTTATTTAATTTGGCTACTTATAGATAAAAATATTCCCTCTAAAATTTACTAAAAAATTTAAAACCCATAAATCAATTTAATAATATAAAATTTAAGCGAGTCCAGCAAGACGAAATAAGTAGGTTTTAAGTTCAGTGCAGCTTATAGCAACAGAAAGAAACATGGATGAAGGTGGCATTGCCTTATCACAGAGAGTGTGATAAGGGTAGATTAAGGCAGGGGTCTCCAACCTTGGCAACTTTAAGACTTGTGGATTTGCTGGCTGAGGATCTCTGGGAGTTGAAGTCCACAAGTCTTAAAGTTGCCAAGGTTGGAGACCCCTGGATTAAGGGACCAGGGCCTGACTAAAAGATTTCTTTGCAAATGTCTCATCTGCTTCTACTCGTACACAGACCTTCTGTAACTAACTCCCTTGCTGGTACAGCCCATTGTTCTTCCTGGAAGGCCCACTTTTCTGGAGGAGAAGGCCAGGAGCATGGGAACAGAAAAGCTTCATTGCACTCTCATTTAGCTCTCAGCCTGGTTTTATGAGGACACGTACCAGACCCTCCTTTGGTTCAGAACTTTATCAGACAGCAGTTGAATGACTTTTGTTAGCGACTGGTTAAGAATTACCGTATATACTCGAATATAAGCCGATCCGAGTATAAGCCGAGGTCCCCAATTTTACCCCAAAAACTGGGGTAAACTGGGGACTCGAGTATAAGCCGAGGGTGGGAAATGAGGCACCTACCGGTTGGGGAAACCCTCCCTCCCTCAGCTGAGAAGGCTGGCGGCTCCCCCGCCCCGCCCTCTCACTGCACCGGCAGGGCTTCAGTCCGGTAAAATGTGAAAAAAAGAAAAAAAAAAACCTCGAGTATAAGCCGTATATACTCGAGTATAAGCCGAGGGGCTTAAAAAAAAACAAAACTCGAGTATAAGCCGTATAGACCCGAGTATAAGCCGAGGGGACGTTTTTCAGCACAAAAAATGTGCTGAAAAACTCGGCTTATACTCGAGTATATACGGTAACCACTTTTCAATCCTTGAGGGCCTGGAAATTAAACTTTGATCAAACAAGAATCCCAGAGGTAGAAGCTTAATGGATGCAAGCTTGAACTTGTAATGGATGCTTGTTCTGAATTGTTTAGTATATACTGTACTATATTTGTAGCCTTTTTCTGCCAATAAATAATGGAGCTGGTGATGTTCTGGAGTGAATTTGAATAGCAGATGAAATTTGCCTGCAGTCGCTTCTAAATACCTTGACAATTTTTGCAATTAAAAAAAATTAAAAACCTTTGATGAGATGGGGCAAGTAAATGAAGGAAAATGTATATATCCTAGATTTTGATGTCTTATTTTTCCCCCCCGTTTATTTGTTTCTGATTCTTGGAGACTGCCTGAGCAGATGCCTACTTTTTTTTTTTTTGAAAGACTTTTCATTATTGTTTTTAAATTATTGCTTCCTTTCTAGGACTGAGAGAAAGTAAATGGCCCAAGATCACCCAGCTGACTTTATGTCCAAGGTGGGACTAGAACTCACAGTCTCCTGGTTTCTAGCCTAATGCCTAAATCACTATACCAAACGGGCTCTTTCGTATATAATTAGAACAATCATTTTAACAGAGAATTGTTATTTTTTTACAAAGAGAATATCTGAGCTTGGGCTCAACACCAATCATTTGTGAATCTTGCCTTAGCTGTTTCTTTAGCAAATACCTTTAATGCAACTGAATAAACCTGAAGTTTATATTCCTTTGAGGTTTGTCTTCCATGTTTTTGATTCCATCAAGCAATTGAGCACAGTTTGAAAATGCATGAGCTAAAATTCACATTTTTGTAAACATTTTTTCATAATGGTGCTTTTTACATTCCTTGATGGTTTTAATTCAGTTTATTACAGTCATAGACCAGAACAAATAAAAACACTCAATAAATATACAATTTTAAAATGCTAGTATAAAATAATAACTACTAAAATCTATGATAAAATCCAGTCAATTATACATGGTCTAACTATATTAAAATTACAATCCATAAACTGTGGTCTGTAGTCGGTTTAATATTAAAAGAGAAAGGAATAAGCAGTGCAATCAGTCCCTTGATGGTTTTAAATCTACATATTTATTTATCTATCAATTCTCCCTCTGCTGATACTTCTGCTATTATTCCCTCTTTCAGTTCTCTCTTACCAGAGGTTGAATGATAACCATCATTGCTGTGGGTTTCTTTGGATACTAGGGTTAGATTTTTATTTGTCAAAACATAGGCACCTTTTTCAGCCAGAATATGCATTTTCTGTTAACACTGAAAGCTCTTTCATTAGATTCAGATCTAATAACCATGTGAATGGGTGAGTTCCAAGGAATACTAGTGCTTTAGGCTGGACTGGGTGGTGGAAAAACATTGAGGAGAAAGAAAACTTCAAACCATTTCTATACTTTTCTCCAAAACAACTCCAAAACAATGTCTGCAAAGTCACCAGGAGTGGAGTTTGACTTGATAGTTTTCCTTTCCTTTCCTAATAGTAGCCAGCCAGATACCTCAGGAAAATTCAAAAGCAAAAGAGATACAATTTACCTAACCTTCTTTCCTTTCCACCATGTGCTTTCATCCATCAGTATTTCCTTAGCACTTACATAGCAAGTTATTTTCATTAATATTACTGTAGCTAGAATTCTGTGAACCAAATCAAACAGACCAAGAACAAACAAAAATCTAGTTGTGACAAGGATTTGTTTTCAAGAATATGTAGCCATAAAGGCAGTGATCCCGTGGTTTTCTTTAATTTAAAAAGAAAAAAGAAATTCTACACAAGTTTGTTGGATTTAATTAGGTTCCTACTGTATATTCATAAACTCAACCAAAAACTCCGAATTCAAACTCTGCTCAGATTCAATTCCAGTTTATCTGCTGTCACTCATGATAAAAAATGTTACGATGTAAATGTATTGTGATGTAAGATGCATGCTTTAAACATTTTAGTTTTATATTTTACTCTATTGCCTTGAGGATCATTCTTCGGTTGAAAGGTTGAGGTATAAATTCATTAAATAGATCAGTAAATGAAAAGTGTGGTGAGAGATGTTCCTTCAGAATTTAAGTTCATTGATTATTGTAATAATGCCCAATACTGTCAAGTATAACCAAGACCAGGAAATTAAGAAAATTATTAAAAAGAAAACGATTTTTAGCTGAAGTTACAACAAAGTGCCAACTAAGTTTGATACTTTGATTTTGGTTTTAAATACGTACAAGTAATTAATTAACTTTAATTATTTTTGAAGGTTGTTGATACATCTCAGGCATATATTCTAAAACCCTCCACTGCTAACGCTTCTGCCTGTTTATTTTCTCAGCTTATGATTTCCTGCACACAAAGATATATGGTTTCACAATAGGATCTAAATTGTACTGCAACAATGCAGGCTGTTTGTTTTGTGTTGTTGTCAATAAACAGAAATTTCAGGGGGAGGAGAGAGGGGGGAAGGTACAGAGACAAATATCACTTTGGACCAAATTAAAGCACATCTACAAAACAAAAAATGTGTGTTTGTGGAAAGTAAGAGAGAAAGCCTTAGTTAGAAATTAACTTTGAAATGGAATGAGTATTCCTCATTATTCCCCTTCTTAAACCCTGAGTTAATCTTATACTGATGTTAATGAAGATTTGCTTCATTTGACAAAGGAGTAACCAGGGCCTAAGGAATCCTGCTGACTAGATCTTCCTCTGAAGCTTCATATGTTAATAAAGGAAAGAGCTGATCTTACATGTCCTGGCACACATACATTTCAAATCAACAATTAATGTTGTTTTCCATGGGGTGGGGAAAAAAAACCGTTAGTAAAATGACATATAGCATGGTGTGGCTTCAGAAAATGAAATTAATAATTAAAAACAGGTTGCGTAAGGCTGTCTTGTTCCAGGTGCACCCAACCACAAACTTTTCCTTTTTTGGATAAGTCCCCTGGGTGTTACCTTCTTCTCATCCCCACTCCAAGAGCGAGAACAGTTTAAAGTTGCCTTTTTACTAAGTTAGTGTAGAAAACATCATTAGCTATTGCTTGCTTAAAAGCTGCCTGAAATTGTAGGAAGTTAGCACCCATCCCCCTCCTAGAAGAATGAACTATTTTAGAAAATAGTTTTCAACTAGTTTCAACTCCTACCCTCAAAATGACGCTATAGAGCACTGCACACCAGAACAACTAGACACAAGAACAGTTTTTTCCCGAAGGCCATCACTCTGCTAAACAAATAATTCCATCAACACTGTCAAACTATTTACTGAATCTGCACTACTATTAATCTTCTCATAGTTTCCATCGCCAATCTCTTTCCACTTATGACTGACTGTAACTTGTTGCTGGCAATCCTTATGATTTATATTGATATACTGACCATCAATTGTGTTGTAAATGTTGTACCTTGATGAACGTATCTTTTCTTTTATGTACACTGAGAGCATATGCACCAAGACAAATTCCTTGTGTGTCCAATCACACTTGGCCAATAAAATTCTATTCTATTCTATTCTATTCTATTCTATTCTATTCTATTCTATTCTATTCTATTCTATTCTATTCTATTCTATTCTATTCTATTCTAAAACATTTAAAAGGCAGAATATATTTCCCTGGATGAGAAATGGAGAAACATGTTTTAAAGACAAAGCAGCTTTCTGACTCCCCCCACCTTTGTCAATAGGTCAGAGGTAGAAACTCATTCTCCCCACCTTTGTCAATGGGACCATCATCTGCAACACAATAGGACCCACCTAGCAACAGAAACTCACCACATGACACCTGGGAAGATTACATCAGCCAGCAAGGCTAGCTAAGACCCCCACCCCCTGGGAGTCTGACAACCAATCAGGATACTCTTCCTGTGCCCCAGGAAGTTCAAAGCTCAGAAAAACATAAAGCCAGGGAGCGCACAGGATCTCATCCCTTTTCTGTTCAGGAACTCAAGCCATGTGATCCTGACCACCATTAAATCATCTTTCCAAGCAGCC
Source organism: Ahaetulla prasina (assembly GCF_028640845.1). Classification (NCBI taxonomy): domain Eukaryota; kingdom Metazoa; phylum Chordata; class Lepidosauria; order Squamata; family Colubridae; genus Ahaetulla; species Ahaetulla prasina. The sequence goes on from NC_080544.1 coordinate 20,708,970, forward strand.
TCCATGTTTCCAGTGTCTTTGTCCCAGATGGACCTTTCTTCCAACAAATTAAGCCAGCATTTTGGAGTGGTCAAGGTAATGGACAACCGCTAGGGCAGGGGTCCCCAACCTTTCGGACCTCAGGGACCACTAAATTCATAATTTTAAATCCCACGGACCACTAATATGATCTCCCTAATGACCAGCTGCGTGGGTGTGGCTAGGTGATCATGTGACTGGGTGGGCGTGGCCAAGCCAATGTCACTCACATTGAGGGGCGCCTCTACTCACCCCTCTCCTGCCAGCCACTCCTCGCCTGCCCTGCCTGGGCTCCTTTGGGCCCCAAGAAGAAGCACTTGTTGGAGCTAAGCAGCCACCATGAGAAAGAGTTGGCAAAACAGCTGGCTCAGTTCAAATTGGATCTGGCTGAGAAGGAGGCTCAGCAGAAGCACCTCACTCAGGAGAAGGGAGTGTTAGGTATGTCATATTGAACTCTTGAAAAAAAGATATACAGTATGCATAATAAATGCGTAAATAAAAATACAAATGGTGTATTGATGATTTGAAGAAAAAAAAATAGGCAGCAGCTACATAGGGGGTGTTGGAAGAAATATCCATCTGGGTTCAGTTCCAAGTGGGGACAAAGACACTGGAAACATGGAGGTTGCTTGGAAAGATGGTTTAATGGTGGTCAGGATCACATGGCTTGAGTTCCTGAACAGAAAAGGACTGAGATCCTGTGCACTCCCTGGCTTTATGCTTTCTCTGAGCTTTGAATTTCCTGGGGCACAAGAAGAGTACGTTGATTGGTTGTCAGACTCCCAGGGGGTGGGGGTCTTAGCTAACATTGTAGGTTGTCTCTCAAGCTTGTCTGAGCCTTGCCATGTGGTGAGTTTCTGTTCTATTGTGTTGCAAATGATGGTCATTGACAAAGGTGGGGAGAATGAGTGAGCTTAGCTGAGGCTTTAATGGCCCATTGACAAAGGTGGGGGGGAGTCAGGAAGCTGCTTTGTCTTTAAAACATGTTTCTCCATTTCTCATCCAGGGAAATATATTCTGCCTTTTAAATATTTTCTAAAATATTTCATTTTTCTAGGAGGGGGGTAGGTGCTAAATTCCTACAGGGGGAAAAAGGCATCAGTTCAAATAAACTGCAATATGATATAAGGATGCTCACTGACTTATGACCATTTGTTTAGCAACTGTTTGAAGCTACAGAGCGCTGAAAAAAATGATTTATGACCAGTTTCCTTGCATTTACAACCATCCCAGCATCCCTGCAGTAGCATCATATTATGTACTGTGAGGAGAGGGCAGAGAGGAGGCAGGCAGGCTTCAACACATCACGATTAGCAACTGGCATGCATTTACAATGGATCACCATTTGCAATCTTCCCAGCCAGCTTCTGACAAACCAAGACAATGGGGGAACCCGGATTCGTTTAGTGACCGCCTCATCTGATTAACAACCATGGCAAAAATGTCTTAAAATCGATCATGGTTTTGAGACGGCTCACTTAAATAACCACAATCCTTAGCAATGGAATTTCCAGTCCTAATTGTGGACATAAGTCAGCGGCTACCTGCACTGAATAGTCTAGTGAATGATTATAATAAAGATATTTATGCCAATTTTTAGTTTTCATCTGTGATCCAAGACCAAGTCAGACTTGGAAGGAAACGTTATAACTTCATGTAAACCCCTCAAGCAGCTAGAGGATTGGGAGATAATTTAATAGGCTTTCTGATTTAAGAAGCTGTTCAAAATTGCGAGTTCGGTGAACACAAGGGACTTAGTAGAAGTTATTAAAATGTTAGTTACATATGGTCCTAAACTACAGTAAATTATTAAAATCCACTGAGATACGTATTATAAATTAATTGTAGCTACTCAGGACAAGCTCCTTGTAAATAATTTAAATCCCATCAATTTCAGTGGGATTTTGAATGTTTAATTTTCTTTGTAGGTAAAGATTTACAGAAGAGCTTTGCCTTTATTTTGTATATAAAATGTGACTTATAATAGATACTTTGATGTTTGTCTTCAAGTCAGTTTTGAGCCTTGGCATCTGCCTGGACAAGTTTTCTTGGCTGCATTTTCAGAAATGGTTTGCCTTGGTCTCCTCCTTTTTCCTACAGGTGAGGAATGGATTGGCCCAAGGTCACCCAGCAGCAGTTTCATCATCCTTTAATTATCTCCTGTTGTTTATTTCCCTTTCCTCCAATACTCCCCCGCCCCATTTTTGGGGAGAGGGACATCCCATTAAGATGAAAATTCAGAACAGGAAATACATATCTTCAGAGGTGTGGAGATCTTTGATGCCCTTAACTCTTACCGTGAGGTTGACTCTGATATCTTCAGTAACCTTCAGAAATCTCTTTTAGATCTGGACTAATTATAGGTATGTTTAACTTTTATTTCACTAGATTGCTTTTGAAAAATCTTCAGGTGTAGAGTTTGAGGATACAATGGCAGGAAGAAGCGTATTTTGAAATGTGTAGAAGAGGCAGCATACCCTTGTACAGCTGGAATTTTGATATTTTCTGCCTGAATTGATTATCTGGAGGAAAAAAATGATGAAAAAAAGGTTTTACAAAGGATGCTACTTTCTGATTGGTGCTCTGTGATAAAATTGTAATCAGGTACCGATCAATTCTGGCTCTTTTTGGAAGAGCCAGAATTTGGTCTTAAATGTAACCAGTATTTACCTTTGATTAAAAAAAAAGTGACATTGAATTCCCACATAAGACAGATCTGTTGATCAGAACACTGAAGACCTGAGTTATGCCACATTTTAATTTGAATAAAAAACAGAAATGTAATATCTGCTCAGTCAAGGCACTGCTAAACCCAGCAAAGCTCAAATTTCAGGGAGTAGAACAAAACCTCTCTTTATGTGGGTAAAGTGTGTCTAGAGACGTTTTTGTCCACTGTGTATTTTTTAATCTGATCCCTGTAATGAAAATGACTTTCCCACATTTGAGTTTCACTCTATGCCCCAAAAATGTGTTACCCTGTTTTGTGTAGGCAAACAATTAGCTGGGTTGTATAAATGGATAAAATTATTTGTGCCTCAATAATACATTAATTTTTGGCAAGTTACCTAGGACTGCTTCTGTAAATAAATCTTCTCCTCCCCTCCTTCCTCCTCCCCTATTTTAACAATCAGCAGGGATTGGATTTGGTTTCCGTCATGAATGACAGGTTCGCTCTTTCTCAAGGCCAAAAAAAATATTCTTGGTAAAGTTTAAAGATAAGTTACAAGAAGTTGTGTTTCATTTCTTCCTAAGATGATGATAAGCAGTATATATTTAGCGCCACTTCTTCCTATATAATTTTTTGATGCTAGATTATTCAAGCATGTAGGACTGTTGAAGTGGGGAAGGGATGCTAACTGAAATTTGTACAAAAAGAAAACTGGCTGATTTCTTTTTTACGAGTATTGGAAATTTTTTTGAAGGAGCATCTTTTCATTCCTCCGAAAAGAAATCATGTGGAGTTTGCTTATGTGGTGTCAGTTAGTAAGAACTGGAGAATCGGTAGGAAAACTTCAGATTTGCAAAGTCGACATGAATCCATGAAATAGTGGATATTGTTCACGAAGCTCTCGGTTTCCGTGATGCATTCTGAAATGTTCCGGCTAATCCATTTCCTCCCCCTTGATCCCTGTTGTTATTTGTCTGCTGAGAAAAGGATTGGATTTAGTAACATTTTGGAATTTTGTTTTGTAAATAATGATTGAAGGACCTGATATGACTTCTGTCCAGTGATAGAGGCTGGGCAAAGAAGGGCTTTGAAGCAGACAAAATGGTTCTGCCTCTGTTAAGATGCCAGGCCTTTGGGTCAGTTTCCACTATGCCCCATAACAACATCAGATAAATACTAATCATGAAATGATTTGACACCGTTCTTCTGCAGTGACTAGAGCAGGGGTCTCCAACCTTGGCAACTTTTAAGACTTTTATTTTATTTTATTTTATTTATTTTGTCACACAGTATATATAAGCATAAGCATGTAATAACTATACAATATATAAGCATATATATAAGTATGAGTATGTAATAACTATATTAATTGGACATAACGAAAGGAAACAATAGGACAGAAACGGTAGGCATGCTTGTGCTCTTATGCACGCCCCTTACAGACCTCTTAGGAATGGGGTGAGGTCAATAGTAGACAGTTTTTGGTTGAAGCTTTGGGGATTTTGGGAAGAGACCACAGAGTCAGGTAGTTTATTCCAAGCATTAACAACTCTGTTACTGAAGTCATATTTTCTGCAATCAAGATTGGAGCGGTTAACATTAAGGTTAAATCTATTGTGTGCTCGTGTATTGTTGTAATTGAAGCTGAAGTAGTCTTTGACAGGAAGGACATTGTAATAGATGATTTTATGAGTTAAAGTCAGGTCATGTTGAAGGCGGCGTAGTTCTAAATTTTCTAAGCCCAGGATTTCAAGTCTGGTGGCATAAGGTATTTTGTTGTATTCAGAGGAGTGGAGAATTCTTCTTGTAAAATATTTCTGGACACGTTCAATTGTATTGATGTCAGAAATGTGGTATGGGTTCCAGACAGTCGAGCTGCATTCAAGAATTGGTCTAGCAAATGTTTTATATGCTCTGGTTAGTAATGTAGTGTTTTTGGAGAAGAAGCTACGCAAGATTAGGTTTACAACTCTTAAAGCCTTTTTTGCGATGCAGTTGCAGTGGGCTTTGGCACTTAGATCATTTGATATGAAAACTCCAAGATCTTTAACAGGGTGGGGGTCATCTATGGGGGTTGAAGTCCATAAGTCTTAAAGTTGCCAAGGTTGGAGACCCCTGGACTAGAGCACAACTAGTGTCGTCTCCTTAATTGCTTTTCCTTTCTACAGATATTGGGCTGGAATCATAATATTAAGACTTGGTTTCTCGGACTAATAAAGTTGCTGACTTCACCTCAGCAGAGAGAGCCAACTTTTAGTGCAGAGTGAAAACTGAAGGAAATTGTAGATGCTCCATCACTGGAGGCTTTTTAAGAAGAGACTTGAGCAGGGAGTTGGGCTAGAAGACTTCCAAGGTCCCTTCTATTACTGATATTTTGTTATTTCCTATGTAAGAAATTTTTACAATACAGCGCTGAGAAAACAAATAATACGGAAAGAATAAAAAACATCTGAGGTATCCTTTCCAGGTAAGTGTGAAACCAGTTCTGTTTACAGTAATCAGTTCCGTGTGTGTGTGTATGCATGTGTGCACGCTTCTATTTCATACAATGCAAGCTGACCCTGATTTATATCCCTGGTGGAAGTAACCTAGCAACGTCACTGAGGAAGTTATTTTCTCTGGAACTTCTCTGAAGACATTCTGTTAAACATAAGCGCAGCAATTGGTAAAACAGAGGTCAAGAACTGTTTAACAGCTTCTTCGAAAGGGACTATTGTTTTTTGTTGACTTAAGAAAAAAAACGATCTCAGAGATTTTTTTTTTTTAAGCGTTTAGCTGTAAATTGCCAGCGCCGTTCTAGAAGATTAGCTTTGCTGTAATTTCTAACTCTGAATTGTATCATGTTGCTCACATACCTTAGAAAGGGTTTTATAACAATCTCTAAGCCAGGGGCGTCAAACTCGATTTCCTTGAGGGACGCATCAGGGTTGTATTTTACCTCGGGGGGGGGGGGGCACGTGGCCATGGTGGGTGCGGCCAGCTTGACGTCCCTCATCGAGGCTCCGTTTTCAGCTGCCACGGCCTCTTGACGCCCTCTGCCAGTGAAAACGGAGCCCAGGCGGGCCACACACAGCTTCACCAAGCTCCATTTTCACTGGCAGAGGGCTGCAGGAGGCCGTCGCAGCTGAAAACTGAAATCAGGTGGGCCGCACGCTGTCTCCCCAAGCTCCATTTTCGCTGGCAGAGGCACCGCGGGCCAGTCCTTTGCCGTTTCCAGGGTGAGCCCGCAGGCCAGATCTAAGCACCCAGAGGGCCAGATCCGGCCCGCAGGCCTTGAGTTTGACACCCCTGCTCTAAGCTAACATGTAGGTTGGACGTTTCATATAATTTCAAGAAAGACTTTAATGTTCCCTCTGTCAGGTTGATGTTTTAAAAATACAAACAGAATAAATAGAGACCTGAAGTAACATGCACTTCTGTGCTAAGGATTTGAATAAATGTATTTGCCTGCATTATTTCCTTAATGAAAGTTAAAAGATGTAGCGTTGAATGGTTACCCGTATTTGCAGATCTCTAATTCAACCCTCCACATATGCAGCTGCTTTTAAAACTTCTCTTGACCAGCAGGAGGCAGAACATAAGTAGGCTCATCTTATACTAGTACTCATCAGACATATCTTTCCAAGCATTTCAAATTCACTACTAGAAATTGAACACATAGACATTAGATTGTCTGTGGAGATTCTATGTCAAAGGTACTTTTAAAAAAAGGCAGCTGGTCTGTTTTTTTCTTGAGGAAGAAGAAAACTTTTTGCTCCTCATTCAGTTGTAATGATGGTGGTGAGGATGGAAAGATCGGTTCCGATACGATTGTGGGGGGGGGGATTGTATTTCTTTCCAGTTGTTTTTTGAAGATGTTTTGCTTCTCATCCAAGAAGCTTCTTCAGCTCCGACAAGATAATGGGGAATTTGTAGCTCAGGATTGCAATGAGGGGCCCTTGGTGCTCTCTGAGCTTGGTTGTTTTCTTGCAGACGTTTCATTACCAAACTAGATAACTTCATCAGTGGTAGTAAGGAGTGGGGTTTGTTCTCAATTTATATTCTACTTGCTCTGTCAAATGATGGGTGTGGCCTTGGTAGTTCTTTGGTTGGGTTTACCTTGTTTGGCAGTTACTTGATTGGCTATTGTTTACTTCTTGATTGTTGGTCTGATGTTAGGGTTAGAACATAAACTGACAGCAAAAAACACTCCTTATCAGTACTGCTAATGTTACCTAGTTTGGGTACTCAAACATCTGCAAGAAAACAATCAAGCTCAGAGAGCGCCAAGGACACCTCAGGAGTCTTTTTATGCCAGTTCGTACCCTTAACCAACTCAGCAAAACGTAAACAATTATTACTCCTCAAATGTTTAATTTTGATATGTCATCACAATCTCATTCCAAAATGTTGCTTCCTGTTGTGCTCCGCTGCAGTCTTTTCCTGCAGAACTGGCAGCGGGTTTTATTGATATTTTGATTTATAATTTGACATGAGAGAGAGGGGGGGGGAGAGAGAGAGAGAGAGAGGAAGCTAGGAAGATAGATAGGAAGAAAGGAAGGTATTCTGTCCCCCCTCGCCTCCGTCTGAGTGATGGCTTAATTAGCCGGCACTATCAGCTCTGGCAGCAGAATAGCGGAGCGTCTGCCAAGTGTCTCTGTTATCTCCCTCGATGCCGATGAGTCACCCAGAAACAAACTTCAGCTCTTAGTTAATCAGTTGATTTGCCTGCTACGAAGAGGCACAGCAGTTCTTGCTGCCTTTATATCCTGTGGGGTATGGCTCCATGACTCAGCACTTCCTAGGCCTGCCCAACCCCTGCTTCTCTTGTTCCCTCCTCTCCTGCCTACAAAACCTAGGGTCCAACCAAGCCTGATTGCCATCAGCTGGGTCTGAAGGCATGGCCGGGAGGGGGGGGAAGAGTCAGGGGATGGAGGCCTCGTTATCTCTTCCACCTGGCCTGCCTCTGGCTCCTGGAGCTGAGCCAGGGAAGCCGGTGCTCCTGAGGTAAGTCCTGACGGCCCTTCCCCCTCACTTTTCAAGTCACTTTCTGGCAGGAGGCCCGGCTCCAAGTCATTTTCTGGCAGGAGGCCCGGCTCGGGGGGTGCAGACACAACAGAAGGAAGGAAAAAGAAAAGAAAAGAAAAGAAAAGAAAGAAAGAAAGAAAGAAAGAAAGAAAGAAAAAGAAAATAAATTCTTTATTGGCCAAGTGTGATTGGACACACAAGGAATTTGTCTTTGGTGCATATGCTCTCAGTGTACATAACAAGAAAAGATAATCATAGGGTACAAATAAGCAATCGAATCCTACTAGGAAATCATCAATATAAATTGTAAGGATACAGCAACAAGATACAGTCATAAGTGGGATGATAGGAACGATGAGAAGATTAATAGTAATAGTAATGCAGATTTAGTGAATACTTCGACAGTGTTGACGGAATTTTTTGTTTAGCAGAATGATGGTGTTCAGGAAAAAACTGTTCTTGTGTCTAGTTGTTCTGGTGTGCAGTGCTCTATAGTAACCAACCGGTGGTCCATGGACCACTGATGGTCTGTGAAAATTTTTTGATGGTCCACAGAAAAATTATTTGCATTTTTTATATTGCATGAAATTAGGGGTCCTCAAACTATGGCCCCTGGGCTGGATACGTGCAATGAATGTTTGTGTTGCCGCAGAGAGTCTCCCCCTTCAGAGTCTTTTTGTGTGGGGCAGAGGGGGGCAGTAATTCCAACTTGGGGTCTGCGTCAACCTCCTGGTGTGGGACTTTGGGCAAAGGCTGGAGGGAAGCCCCACTGGTGGCGAAGAGTCAGAGACCCTTGTTCCAGTGGGACTGCATCATGGCCTGGAACTGGCTGACCATCTCAGCCCGCTGAGCCTCCAGGCGCCAGAACTGGTCTTGCACTACCACAGGTCTTCCTTCTGCTTGGAAAGCCTATGCTTGGAGTCCTCAGTGAGGTGCTTCTACTGAGCCTCCTTCTTGGTCAGATCCAATTTGAACTGAGCTGTTTTGCCAACTCTTTCTCATGGTGGCTGCTTGGCTCCAATGACGGCTTCCTGTTGGGACTCTAAGGAACCCAAGCGGGGAGGTGAAGAATGGCTGGCAGGGGAGGGGTGAGTAGAGACCGGTGAGGCATGATGTGAGTGACATCGAGTTGGCTACGCCCACCCAGTCACATGATCAAGGCCACATCCACCCAGCCAGTCATTAGGCAGGTCATATTAGTGGTCTGCGGGATTTAAAATTATGAATTTAGTGGCCCCTGAGGTCCGAAAGGTTGGTGACCCCTGCTCTATAGCGTCATTTTGAGGGTAGGAGTCCGATATCTATAGCTATTTTTTGACAATTTTTCTAAGATTAACTTTAAAGATTAGCTTTTGAAGGCAATGGGGGGGGAGGGGGAGGACAGGACAAAATACTTAAAAGTACAAAAATTAATTTTTTCCTTATGTCTTTTTCACCCCTCCCCTTTTATTTTTCCTTCATTGTAGGTGATGTTTCTCCAGTGCATATGAATCCAATTTCCCAGTCTCAGTTTGTTCCCTTGGCAGAGGTCTTGTGCTATGCTATATCTGATATGAATGCAGCTCATATTACAGTTACACAGGAAGCTTTGCTGCATCAGCTGGGAAAATACTACCCAGGTAATCGGCTAAATCGAGGTTTTGCGGATATTGAATATAAACTTTCAATTCAGGCTGCAGTGAGAAGAGTGAAATGCTAGATACTGCCTGGGAGTGGGGGAGCCATCTTAAGTCCCTTTGCATATCAAAATGTAAAACAATGTCTTCTAACTTGCTTTGTCTCATCCTAAGAGTGATAATATAAACCTGGAAATACACATTTGAAGCTGCCTTGTTATCCCTGGCATTTTTGGAGCTTAGACCTCAAAGTGACACCAGCTCTTCTCAAGATACACATAATGCCTCTGCATCCAGTGAGCGTGGCGAGATATGTAGCCTCTTCCCATTGTGATGGGAAGAACTGCTCATTTCCACAAAAGATATGTCAACATCCTTTTCCTCTCCCTGTCAGTTGGCCCTCTCTCAGCTAGCCACCCAGCAGTAACTCCAGAAAATTGGTCCACTGACTGCAAAGTGCTTCCAGGTGCTGTTCAAGGTGCTGGTAATGGCGTTTAAAGCCATTTGTGGGCTGAGATTTGAGGGAGAATCCTTCCCTAGCTACATCTGCCTGTCCCATCAGATCCAACAGGAGAGACATATTACAAAGGTAAAGGTAAAGGTTCCCCTCACACATACGTGCTAGTCGTTCCCTATTCTAGGGGGCGGTACTCATCTCCATTTCAAAGCCGAAGAGCCAGCGCTGTCCGATGATAATTCCGTGGTCATGTAGCCAGTATGACTAAATGCCAAAGGCGCAGAGAACGCTGTTACCTTCCCACCAAAGGTGGTTCCTATTTTTCTACTTGCATTTTTTACATGCTTTCGAACTGCTAGGTTGGCACAAGCTGGGACAAGTAACGGGAGCTCACTCCGTTACGCAGCACTAGGGATTCGAACCGCTGAACTGCCGACCTTTCGATCGACAAGCTCAGCATCTTAGCCACTGAGCCACCACGTCCCCTATGGGGCATGCTATAGGTTCCATCAATTAAGGGGTATCATCTGATGGGCTGTTTTCTGCCCTGGTGCTTTTCCTTTGGAACATCATTCCCTTGGAACTCAGATTGGCCCCTACCTTTTCAGACTTTAGGAAAAACTATTAGAAGTGACGAGCTGGCAAGCCTATGACGCCAATCATAATTGAGCCGAAAATTTCTGTTGCTAAGCAAGACAGTTGTTTTGCCTCATATTACAACCTTTCTTGCCACAGTTGTTAAGTGAATCACTGCAGTCCAGGGGTGAAATCCAGCAGCTTCTGACAGGTTCTGGAGAACTGGTAGCGGAAATTTTGAGTAGTTCCGAGAACCGCTAGCAGAAATTTTGAGTAGTTCGGAGAACTGGCAAATGCCACCTCTGGCTAGCCCCAGAGTGGGGTGGGAATGGAGATTTTGCAGTATCCTTCCCCACCAAGCTACACCACGCTCACCAAGCCACACCCACAAAACTGGTAGTAAAAAAAAATTGGATTTCACCACTGCTGCAGTCGTTAAGTTAGTAACAGAGTTATTAAGTAATTCTGGCGTCCCCACCGACTTTGCTTACCAGGTCGCAAAAGGTGATCCTGTGACCCCTGGACTCTGCAACCATCATAAATACGTGCCAGTTGCCAATTTTGGTCATGTGGTCATGGGGATACTACAATGGTCATGTGAAAAAATGGTCATAAATCCCTTTTTTCAGTGCTGCCGTAACTTTGAAGGAACGGTTGTACGTTGAGGACTATCTATACTGAATGGGATGTATGATTGGTGTTCACCTGCCATCATTTTGTGTTTGAGTTTTTAATAGTGTTTCTAATACAGTTGTGCATTTGTTGCATTTATTTCTACTTTTTGTTGGTTGTGAGTCATCTAGAATCATATATGTCAGATGGACAGCTATTCGTCAAGAAAACATGTCATCTGACACAATGGTCACTGAATTATCAAGTCCCTGGCTAGCAGATGATTCAGAGAGCACATCCAATGTATTTTGAAATGAGAACCATCACAGTTCTGGCAAGAAGGAGTAAAGTACCTTCGTTTGCTTCCATCTCCACTCAGATTTTTGCAATCCAATAATCCTAGGACTGACAAAGCAGTTTGTTTCCTAACCCCCAAAGCTGTCCCAGTAACTTGTGTGGTGAACTACTGTGGTTCTTCTGCTTGATACTTTTAAAAGAAGTTCAGTTAATGAACAAGCAATGAACCAGTCAACTAATCACAAGCTTCCATTAGAAGAAGCTACGGTTTACTTAGTAGGTCATTTGCAAGGTTTATTATGTATTTGCTGCCCACTATTGTCCAACTGGGAGAAAGCATCTTACTACTGGCATTTAAAAATAAAATCTACGCCGCATTGGACTCCTGAGTACAGTTGTTCCATATAAAAGTTTGAAGGTGTACAACTCAAAAGGGATCTGCGGCATTTTAATATGAAGTTACTTTTGTTTAAAATTCTGCTCAACATGCTCCATTTTATATATCTCATTTCTTTTCTTTTTTTCATCACTGTAGTCAAACTCAGTAATCTTCAACAAGCAATCTTTAATTCCTTGTTGGATTGTCCAGAAAGCTTTTTCTTCTTAAACTGTATATTTACCTGTATTTAGGCATTTTTATAGCAAAAACTGTGCAGGTAAAAAAAGAAATAATTTTTTCCCCAGTGAGATACCAAATGTAATTTAAGTAAATAAATCACAGATCGGTTCTGAGTACAGTTGCACTGCAATAAATGAAATTACATTCCAGCCTGCTCAAGATATTTTTATGCTCCAGTTGCTTCCTTCCTGCCTGCTTCCTTCCAAAAAATATAATTTGTTACTTAACAGATCCCAAATCAGCTTCCAGAGACGGTTACCTCCTTCAGCCTAAAGGCAGACCAAGTGCCCAGATTTCATCATTGGTAGCAATTTATGAATGTCGTTTGTTCAGGGGAATCTTGAAGCTTTGTGGATGCACCTTTAACTTGCATTTTGAAGCTCCTTTTTGAATTCGGATCCAAAGTACAGCTTATAGTGTATGCTTTACCGCATTTTTGCAATAGCAAACCTTTTCTTTTATTGATTTGTACACAGACTTCTGTTACTTGATTTTCTTTATGATACAGTTCTTAGCCTCTAATAGACAGCATGGCTAGCCCATCACATAATGGGGGAATGAAATCACCTTAAAACCCTTATTTGGTCTTTTTGATTAGGAAACTTTTTTGTGCGCAGTGATGGTTTCAAATTTGGTTTTTCATTTTATAAAGACACTGTATATACAGTATTTAGGAATAAAGGAGACCAAACTGAAACCAATGACATTTAATTCTGGGGAAAAAGACATATCATCATAGGGGCTTTTTCATAATTTACTGTGAAGGCAAATATGGACAGAATCTAAAATATTTTAAATGGTGATTTTTTTCTTTATCATTTTCTCCAAAAAATATATTTCAACATCCATTACATTTCTTCATACAATGTATTTGCTGACCCGTTAAGTCACAATATTTTAATATTTTAAGTATTACTCAAATTCCACCATATTTCCAATATCTCTGTTTTCTATAAACACCAATAAAATCATTTATGAATAAAATTTAATTGGTCCCGGGATTATACCTCTGAGTCCCCTGAATTTGTAGTCTTTAAGAGCTATACATTCCATTATATTTTTTGCACACTGTTAATCATAATAATACATTTAAATATGCCTAATCCCAATCTTCCACCTCCTAACCTTAGTATATTTATGATTATAATAAATTCTATTATATTTCTGTTTCTATGTTACTATTTCCCCAGTTTATACTAGGCTGAGAGATGACGGATAGAGACATTATACCTTGTAATACTGTGATTGTATGAAAAACTAATAGAAATAAAATATTCTAAATGTTGAATGAATCCTAATAAAGATTGTTATCCTTATTATTCTAGGTATTGCAACTCCAACCCATGATATTCTCTACAGTACTCTTGGGATGCTAATTAAAGAGCGAAAGATATACCATACTGGGGAAGGTTACTTCATAGTAACCCCAAATACCTATTTTATCTCTAATAATACTATGAAGAGCAACAAGAGGGCCTTACTAGAAGACAAATGCCTTCCCCAGCCTTCTTTCACATACTTGGTAAGCATGGAAGATGCTACAGAGCCAACACCAGATCCTTTGCCTGTTGTATCACATTGTAGATCCTGTTACTGTTTCCTTGGACACAATGAAGTGAAACCAACAAAATGTCAGGAATTAATTAGCCAGGAGCCAAATGGGAAAAGTCAAAAAGATTCCTGTGAATCTAGATCTTCAGTTCCAAAACCAAGTACAGAGTCACTTGCTGATGGAATCGCCCACTCGGTACTTTCCTCAAAGGGAAAAGATAAGGCTAAAAAGTTTAGCCTTAGCCTCTTTTGGCGCAACACTTCCAAGAAAGAAAAGGCTAAGAAATCCCACTCTACATTTTCTGCTCAATTTCCTCCTGAGAAATGGCCGGTCCGAGATGAAGATAATTTGGAGAACATTCCAAGGGATGTTGAACATGAAATCATCAAGCGCATCAATCCTGTATTGACGGTTGACAACTTGACTAAACATACAGCACTAATGCGGAAAATGGAAGAACAGAAGAAGTATATCAGCAAAGGAACCTCTACAGAAGTACTAACAACGAAGCACAAACATATTGCAAAAGCGCACAGTTGGAAAAAACAGAATAAAGCCTCAAAGTATCACAGGAAGGGGCAGCATATTAAAGAAAAACGAGGAAAATATAAAACCAGTGAAGTGGTACTGGCTGATGACAATTTGGCAAGCTCTGTTGAACATCCATTATGTCGTCTCACAAGCGAAATGATGGTTTGCAACGGAGAGCTGTTTGATGACGCATTAGATAGGGAGCCTCACTTTTTATATAAAAGGGAAATCAATAATCCATTTCAAGATATTCCAAACAGAAGGAACAAGTCATCAAAAGGGTACAAAAGTCAGAAACATTGTGATATAAACTCCAAGGCTGCTAAATCAGAGAGAAATCGTTCATGGTCCCAGTCTTTAGATTCCTCAAGAATCATGGACTGTAAAGCTGGAAAGTGTGATGCTGAAGATGACAAGAAGAAACACTCAGATCACCAGCAATGCCCAGCTTCACAAACCAATGGCACACACACATCCTTGGCAGAGAGAGCCACTTGTAAGTGCAATCTCCAAAGAGGGACGAACTCCCAAAATACAGTGGAGATGCAAGAGGCTTTTAATATTTACCCTACATTCAAAAATGAAGACGAGAAAAAGTATCCAGAAAAATCTATTCAGGCGCACTGTGATAAAGCAAACACTTGCAATTTACCAAGTCAGCATTCAGATTGCTATCTTCCCACTGATACAGGTATCATCTGCCAACTTAAAGAGCCTGAAGTTGTTGCCGCACACAGACAAAAGGGCTTTAGGAGTGAGATACATTCCAAGAACACAAGCCAATGGCTCGAGTCTGTGAATCCGCAGTACGAGGGATTCATTTATGATGATCCAGTTCAATATCAAAAAGCGGATAATGATGGTGCCCACAGTCCCCTGCATAATGACCTTGTCCCGGAAGAAGAAACTGAATCATCCAAATTGAAATCTTGCCAACTCCGATGTAGAACGGAGTCAGAAAAATGGAATAACGTAAGAGAAGATACGAGTACGAAAGTATTGGGAAAAGAAAAGGCTGAACCTCTCTTTCGAAGCTACCCAAATGATACTGTTGATGCATACCAGCATGAAGACAGTGGTTTTCTTAGTCAGAGTAAATCAAAGGATAGCTTAAAGGAACATGATAAAATGAACTTGGAAGGAGAAACTTGTATGTGCCATCAAGTGTCTTCTAAAAACAGTGAAGAGAAAGAGGGTATTTATGATCAAGGCCAGAGAACTGATAATACTGATAGGCACGTTCTTGAATTCAGTGCGATGCAGGAAGCAAAGAACAGAACGTGGGAGAAGTCAGCAAACGAAGTAGCTATGGAAACAGCTTCCTTGATGTTGTCATCCAAAGACTGGGGAATTAAGACAAACCTTGTGGGAACACGGCAGTCATTTGATAACTCAGAGGATGCTCCTCTAGATCGGGGAATCCAACATGACCAAAACCACTTACAAGACACAGGAAACCAGAGTATAACAGGAGATAGTGGGATAGATTCTCCCAGGTAAGAGCAAACATGGGAGTGCTATTTCTATTGTACCTCTCCACCTATTACACTTAGTATGGTCTTCAAGGTTAGGTATACTGGAAAAAAATGTTACTTGAATTGTTGATTTTAATTTTTTCATCTCCACCTGCCCTTGAACTTCATTCATACAGTAGTGGCCAAAATTGTGGAAACCTTTTGGGGGAAGTGTATTTTTGAGGTTTGATGGTTAACACCACTTTTTTTTTTTTTGAGTTTCAAGATAATCCTATTCCACTGCTGGAATGGCCTGGGAATAGCCCAGACCTTCACCCAATTGAAAATCTATGTAGCCGACTAAAGAAATGTGTTAGTCAGAAGTGACCCAGCAATCAAACCCAGTTAATAGAAGTGATCATTCAATCTTGGTTTAACATGATAACAGCTGCAGACCTAAAAGATTTGGTTCACTCCATGGGAAGATGTTGTAAGGCCAGAATTCATGCTAAAGTTTACCCAACTAAGTATTAACTGACATGGTGATAATTTTTGTTTATCTCGTTTTTTCCATGGTGATAATTTTTGTATATCTCATTTTTTTTTACGTGTTTCACTTTTCTTTATACTATAACTGCTATTCTAATAGCAAATCCTTCATAAGTTATTGCTTTACATTCTTGATTAAATTCTCTTTCCATTGATATATAATTTTATGGTACTACTCAAAAAGAAGTGGTGTTATTAGCTAGTTTTAGAAAATACACTTTCCCCAAAAGGTTTCCACAATTTTGGCCACTACCGTAAACTATAGCAGGGCCTACTGATCTGCTCAGGTAACACTACTGTGAGAGCTGCTTTGATTGCCAGTTGACTTTCAGTTGCAAATCAAGGTGTTGGTTGTCACTTTTAAAGCCCTACTGCCTTGACATCTAACCAGGCTTGCGTTTCTACTTGTCCAATAAGACCTGGTAGGAAGGGTATGTTTCAAATCCCATCTTGAGGAATTGTCTTTGTCAGGAATCACAAGGCATGCATGCCTTTTCTCTTACTGTCTCTCCTTTGGAACAGCACTCTACTCAAAGTTAGGTCACCACCATCCCTTTTTGCCATTCAGGAAAGCCCCCAATACCTAGCTATTCTGGAAACTCTAGGATCTGGAAACTCTATGGAGATTCTGAATCGTGTAGGCCATGGTTGCCGCAAATGTGTTTTTTCCCAAAAAACAACTGGACTTTCTTGGTATTTTCTTTGAAAACGTTTCACTTCTCATCCAAGAAGCTTCTCTGGTTCAGAACTGAAGAAGCTTCTTCGATGAGAAGCTAAATGTGTCCAGAGAAAACACCAAGAAAGTCCAGTTACTTTTGGAAAAAGCACATTTGGGATGTAGGATTGATTATGTATGCAGATCCTCCTCTGGCAATATGTGACTCTTGTTTTCATGATTTTTTTTCTTCATTGTGTTAACCGACAGGAAGATTTACTGTTGTTACTGGGTTTTGGTATGTTTGATTAGCAGCATATAAATGAAAGTAATGTCAATATATACTGTAGCTCTCATCACAACTCTGGATTAAGCTAGTTGTAGGTGATGGGAGAATGTTTCTACAATGCCTTAACAAGCACCGAGAGAGGTACCGTAATTTACAAGTATTTTGGCTGCAATTGGCTTGTCATGAACCTTTCACAGTTACAAAAAATAAGGGCTATTTCAGGCACAGAAAACTAAACCGATCAGGCAGGATGGATATAAACTGGTTCCAGTGCAACAGCCCACTGGGTTATGTTCCCCAATACTTGGAAAAAAATATATACGGTATGTTTTCCAAGGATTTGGTTAACTTTATAGAACAGCATGTAAACACGGAAAACATAACCTTTATATATTTGAACATTTCTGGAAGCTAAATGACTGTAAGACTGTATAAAGGAACCTTAAAATGGAAGACTTTTAAACAGATTTTTGGATGAACAATCTTCATACAGCCAATATTTTTTCTAAAAGTTTTGGGAGTTGTCTGATGTTTTTAAAGAACATTTGTTATGCGTAATAAACCTTTTTTTGTGAATCTTTTGTTTCAAAAATACCACTCTTTCCAGAGCACGAAGTATGGTATCTGCTAATTCTGCCATCTTGTATGGACTAAAGAAAAGCAGAAGCTTCTTCAAGAACTTGGAAGGTATAGAGAAGACTTTACATAGCAAAAAGTCTCTTACCTCAAACTCCTTACTTCAGTTGACACCAGTGATGAATGTTTAATTTTTCCTCCTTTTTTAACCAAGTTTGTGAGCCTGTTTGTAAATCTATTAATGTATTTGCTGTAAGTGTCTTAAACGAACACATGTAGGTAAGATGTTGGCTATTTCTTCCATAAAATGTATGAATACTTTGTAATAAACATTTTTACTGTTTTTTACTGCTGTATTTGATAACAATAAGCTCAGATCCTAGTAACTTCAGGGACGCTCTCATGGAAAAATAAACGTGTGGTTATTCATTAGTTTATGTCAGATGTATTTCTTTTAAAATAAAGCTAATACTTATGAGCATGGTTATTATTATACACACAATTATGAAGTCACAGCTACCAATTCATTTAGTTGGTGCTGGCTTTAATAGGCACTGAATTCTTTCTAAGAACCAAGGATCATGGGTGAAATGCTCCTGGTTCGGACAGGATCGGCCGATCTGGCAGCGATGGCGGTGGGTGGTTCAGAGAACCAGTAGCAAAACTCCCTGCCTCCCCCCCCCCCCCCGTGCCCACCTGAGCCATGTGATCGTCAGAGCCTCTTTTTTTACTTTTAAAAGTATTTTTTTTACTACCTTTGGCCGAAGAGGTTGTAAAAAAAAAAGCTTTTAAAAGGCTCTAATATAAATGCCTCCATTTGGATCACATTCCAGACATTTTTGTAAAATGATGGTGGATGAACCACATTTTTCTGTGGTAAATTATTGCAAGTTCATGACTGAGAATATTCCTGGAAAAAAAACATAATTTTATGTAGAGTAAATGCAAAAAATATACAGTACTTTTGTAAGTATTCCTCATTTAGCTACCACAATTGGAACCAGCAACCCAGTTAAGCAAAACATTCAGTAGGTGAAATGGTGAATCCTTATGACCTTTCTTTGCTTTATAAACCTGCCAAGTCTTAAATACAAGGATGATCATAAAGTCACCCTTGTAACTGAACTGTCACTGTCTGAGGCAGTCACTAAACGAGGACTCCCTGTAGCTTGTGGTTCTGCCCTGTGGTGTGAAAATAGCCGCAGTGACTTAGTTCAACCACACATTTCATTTGCTGCAGTACAAATATGCCCCACTAACCATTTCTCACGACTGTCTTCTCACAACTTGGTCTTTGTGTTGTCTTGCCACTAACGCACTTGAGGCGGCAGAAGCCAGTCTAATATGAAACCAGCATTTAACCTGCTATCTCAACAGAAGACCTTCCAGGGGACATAAAGGAGTCATCTTCACAGAACTGGGCTCCAGTTGGTTTGATCAATCTGTTTTGGGACTGCTACTTCCTCTCCCCCCCTCTCCCCCCAATCCCCACTGTGGCTGCCAGAGAACTCAGACACCTCCCTGGTAAAGGTAAAGGTTCTCGCACATATGTGCTAGTTGTTCCCGACTCTAGGGGGCGGTGCTTATCTCCGTTTCAAAGCCGAAGAGCCAGCACTGTCTGAAGACGTCTCCATGGTCATGTGGCCGGCATGACTCAACACCAAAGGCGCACGGAACGCTGTTACCTTCCCACCAAAGGTGGTCCCTATTTTTCTACTTGCATTTTTTACATGCTTTCGAACTGCTAGGTTGGCAGAAGCTGGGCCAAGTAACGGGAGCTCACCCAGTTACGCAGCACTAGGGATTCGAACCAGTGGTGGGTTTCAAATTTTTTTAATACAGGTTCTGTGGGTGTGGCTTGGTGGGCATGGCATGGTTTGGTGGGCGTAGCAGGGGAAGGATACTGTAAAATCTCCATTCCCACCCCACTCCAGGGGAAGGTTACTACAAAATCCCCATTTCCCCCAATCAGCTGGGACTTGGGAGGCAGAGAATAGATGGGGGTGGGGCCAGTCAGAATTTTTACTACCGGTTCTCCAACCTACTCAAAATTTCTGCTACTGGTTCTCCAGAACTGGTCAGAACCTGCTGAAACCCACCTCTGATTCGAACCACTGAACTGCCGACCTTTCGATCAACAAGCTCAGTGGCTTAGCCATTGAGCCACCGCGTCCCTATACCTCCCTGATACACCTTGTGAAATATGGGCTCTGCAGACTCACATGATGGCTTCATCTTCATACACCAATACTGGCTTGCACTGAGGCACCTGTTTTCTTCCAGGCAATGATTTATAAAGTTTTAACCCCCATCTAGCGGCATGTGAGGCTCTAAACCGCTCCTCCACTGGAAGAATGAAATACAGAAGTTGAGCTGTGAACAAAACAGGATAAGGGATAGTAGGGGAAGGAGCATGGAACACCTGGCTCACTTCAGCCTTCCAGAATAAATAATAATAATAATAATAATAATAATAATAATAATAATAATAATAATAATAATAATAATAATAATAATAATAATAATAATAATATTTTAATTTGTATACCGCCCTTCTCCCGAAGGACTCAGGGTGGTTTACAGCCAAAATAAAATACAGTAACAACATATACAATACTAAAAACAAACATTAAAAAACTTATTCAATTTGGCCCAATATTAAAATACAATCAACCCTATAAAATTAATAAAAATTACAAACCCATAAAATCAGCTAAAAATTTAAAAATTCAAGCCAGTCCAGCAAAACGGAATAAATAAGTCTTAAGTTCGCGGCGAAAGGTCCGAACGTCAGGTAGTTGTCGAAGTCCAGGGGGAAGTTCGTTCCACAGGGTAGGAGCCCCCACAGAGAAGGCCCTTCCCCTGGGAGCCGCAAGCCGACATTGCTTGGCTGATGGCACCCCAAGGAGTCCCTCTCTGTGAGAACGCACAGGTCGCTGGGAGATAGAAGATGGCAGTAGACGGTCCCGTAAGTATCCGGGTCCTAAGCCATGGAGCGCTTTAAAGGTGGTCACCAATACCTTGAAGCGCACCCGGAAGACAACAGGCAGCCAGTGCAGTCTGCGCAGGATGGGTGTTACATGGGAGCTCCGAACCGCTCCCTCTATCACCCGCGCAGCTACATTCTGGACCAACTGCAGCCTCCGGGTGCTCTTCAAGGGGAGCCCCATGTAGAGAGCATTGCAGTAGTCCAAGCGAGAGGTAACAAGAGCATGAGTGACCATGCATAGGGCATCCCGGTCCAGGAAGGGGCGCAACTGGCGAATCAGGCGGACCTGATGAAAAGCTCTCCTGGAGACGGTCGTCAATTGATCTTCAAAAGACAACCGCCCATCCAGGAGAACGCCCAAGTTGCGCACCCTTTCCATCGGGGCCAATGACTCGCCCCCAACAAAGCTGGCTGAGGAACTCTGGGACTTGAAGTCCACACATCTTAAAGTTGCCAGGGTTGGAGACCCCTACTCTAAATTACAAAATGCAGTAGAACAAATAGTATAAAAATCCACCCATTCATCAAATCAAGTGTTCAGCTACCCAGAATCACACGTGCTTGCTTGGTGGTTCTGCTTCACCATTAAACCAATCTTTCCAAGGTCTTCCTCCCCACTTGCAACTGAACCCAGCTGGACATTTCTTCCAACACAGGGAAGACTTGCTCGCTCTCTCTCTCTCTCTCTCTTTCTTCCTCCTCCTCCTTTTTTCTTTCTTTCTTTTCTTCCTTTCTCCTCCTCTTCCGCCTCCTCCTCCTCCCTTTCTTTCTCTTACTTTCTTTTTCCTTCCTTCCTTCTCCTTTCTTTCTTCCTTCCTCCTCCTCCGCTTCCGCATCCTCCTCTTCTTTCTTTTTTTTCTTTTTTTCTTTCCTTCCTTCCTCTTCCTCCTCCTCCTCTTCCGCCTCCTCCTCCTCCCTTTCTTTCGTTTTCTTACTTTCTTTTTCCTTCCTTCCTTCTCCTCTTCCTTCCTTCCTTCCTTCCTCCTCCTCCTGTTCCGCCTCCTCCTCTTCTCTTTCTTTCTTTCTTTCTTTCTCCTTCCTTCCTTCCTTCCTTCCCTCCTCCTCCTCGGACTAGATGACCTCCAAGCTCCCTTCCAACTCTGTTATTATTACCCGCCCACACCTAGCCCCCGTCCCCTTCTGGACGCGGCGAAAGCAGCCCCGCTGCCAGGCAGAGGCAGGGACGGGGCAGCCCTCCCGTAATAGCAGCAGCAGCGCCGCGGCTCTCCAGCCTCAGCAACCAGGAGAGCCCCCGGCTGCTCCGCGGGGTGACGCCGCACCTGCAGCCCCGGCGACGCGCTTAGCGGGCCGCGAGGCGGCTTCCTCCCCGGCCTGCCGTCTCCCGCTGCCGCTCCTCCTCCCGCGCCGCCCCTCTTCCTTCTGCAGGGCCGGCTGGGCGGAGCTCTTTCCTTTCACGCCGGCCTCGGTGTCGAGTAGCCGCTTCTGCCGTCGCCTCCCCGGCAAAGAGCCCCAGGAAATGCCCGCGGCCCCCCGCTTCGAGTCCCAGAGCGAAGACGACCTGGAGGAGCCCGAGACCCCCATGGAGCCCGACGCCGCTCCGTGCAACGGCGGCCCTAAAAAGAGCAAGGTGAGGCGGCCCAGGCCGTCGGGCCGGGCCTCGTGGCGGCCGCAGCAAGCGGCTGGGGAAGGAGGGGCCGAAGGCGGGGCGGCGGCCGAGGAAACGACGCGGCTGCGCCAGGAAGCGAGCGGCCTGCTTGCTGCGTGTCGGCCTGGCCTGGCTGCGGACGCCGAGGGCTTGGGGGCTTCCCTGTTGTAGGGCTTGCGCCTTTCATCCCTCCTGCCCTGGGCTTTCTTCCAATACAATAGGTTTTTCTCTCCCCACCCCCTCAAATATTAGCGCATGTACCAAGACGACGGGCTCACAACTTGCTCCTATTTTCCCCCCCACAAATATATATATATATATAGGTTTTCTAATCCAGGTTTTATGTGTCCTCTGTGCGCGCAGATGTAGCAAAGCAAAGCTTGTTTATTTCCTTCGTCCTGGTTCTAAAAGTGCGAACACGTGGAAGGCCGGAATGCGTCCCTTCCTCCGCTTTCTTAAAACCTCACCGTTTCACCCGACTTCCTTTATTTCTGCCAACTGGTCGGAGAGCTTAGAATTTCAAGGTTTATATACTATCAGCATGTTTTTTTTAAAAAAATAATATTTTTTTTATTATTTATTGCCACCGTTATTGGTGGCAATAAATGCACCAAATATCATTTTATGCATAAATAGAATAGAATAGAATTTTTTATTGGCCAAGTGTGATTGGACACACAAGGAATTTGTCTTTGGTGCATACGGTCTCAGTGTACATAAAAGAAAAGATATCTTCATCAAGAATTCTAAGGTACAAATTCTAAGAGAGAATAGAATAGAATAGAATAGAATAGAATAGAATAGAATATTTTATTGGCCAAGTGTTTGGGCACACAAGGAATTTGTCTTGGTGCATATAAAAGAAAAGATACCTTCATCAAGGTACAACACTTAGAACACTTAATGATAGTCATAGGGTATAAATAAGCAATCAGGAAACAATATCAATATAAATCGTAAGGATACAAGCAACAAAAATACAGTCATAAGTGGAAGGAGGTGGGTGTTGGGAATGATGAGAAGATTAATAGTAGTGCAGATTTAGTAAATAGTTTGACAGTGTTGAGGGAATTATTTGTTTAGCAGAGTGATGGTGTTCGGGAAAAAACTGTCCTTGTGTCTAGTTGTTCTGGTGTGCAGTGCTCTATAGCATCGTTTTGAGGGTAGGAGTTGAAACAGTTTATGTCCAGGATGTGAGGGATCTGTAAATATTTTTACAGATAGGAAAACTAAGGTATTCTGTAATGAAAGTTTTTGTTTTTTTGTGATAGAAAACAACGAAGAGTTTAGTAAAAGGTCCTGTACAATGGATTATTCAATACATTTCCATTTCTATATATTTATACTTGTTTCTGGATATTTTCAGCATTTCTAAACATTTTATATCTGGCTATTTCCCCCCCACCCCCACCCCCCGCTCTGGATAGTTTCCTGCACCCATATTTTGGGTGTCTGTTATGTGATTGATTCCAAGAATTGGAATTAGAAATAAATCTGGAAAGGCTCTAGATTTGGGTAAAAGGAAGATCAGTTGGGATGAAGGAAATATAGTTGCCTTATTTAAATATATAACATTGTGATGATTTCTTGTTTTGAGCCTTAATTTAATATCCATCTTTGGGGATATATTTTAAAGCTTTAATTTTCAGACTTGGTTGCTTAACAATGGTAACATATTACTGAAACATTGATTATTGTTGATTTTGACAACAAAAAAAGATTTAGAAGAAATTACTCTGTTTCCTATATTTTTAATACTTATATTACAATTTTTAACCAGAAGTAGAGAAAACAATGTACATAAGCCAATTAAAATAACATTTAAAAATGTAAAGCATTTTTTAAAATTTCTTATTTTTTTTTAAAAAATGAATTGTCTTATGTTTTTACTGTAAGGTGCACAGATTGGTGTTGAATTGGGCAGCCTTGTATATTGTAAAATGAAACAACTAACATAAAATTAGTTATTAAGTTATAGTAACAAATGAAATAAAAGGAAAAAAAGAAATCCCCAAAATGGATTTGAACATGAATATGTTCAATGTCGAACAAAAGAAACATAATAAATTGATATACATCACTTAAATGCATTGCATGTATAATAATTATATTGAATTATGCATTAAAACTGTTCTTGTAAAATTATGTGCCATTTGTTTAATTAATAGAAAGATAGCTGTTCTAAAACTTGATGGGTTACAATATTCTTTAGATGTCATCTTTTATGTCTAGGGCAATAGCACATTTTGTGGATGGAGCATTAATTACCATTTAATGCGCAAAGTCTGTAGAGATTCTCAGTCATCCAGATCATGGTTGTCCCAAAGGTGCTTTTTTCAGGAGGCAAGTTTTTTCTTTGAAGACTTTTCATTTCTCATCCAAGAAGCCTCTTCAGCTCTGACAGGATAGTGGGGAATGGAAGGATTTACTATTCCTTACAGACAGCTGGTACATTTGCATCCTTTTAGAGCAGTGGTTCTCAACCTTTATAGTGCTGCGGCCCCTTTAATACAATTCCCCACGATGTGGCGACCCCTCCGTCCCAGGCGCCTGATGGACCCTGAGAGGTTCCAGACGGAGCTTGGGCCATTCCCTGAGGATCTGGCCCACGGCACGGCTGAGGAACTGGTCGTGGCCTGGGAGCGGGCCGCGGCCGGGGCCCTGGACAGTGTCGCGCCTTTGCGGCCTCTGACCCGGCATAGATCTCGTCCGGCCCCTTGGTTCTCCGAGGGGCTGAGGGAGATGAAACGCCGGAGAAGACGCCTAGAGAGCACCTGGAGGTCCAGTCGCTCCGAAGCTGATCGGACACTAGTTAGGACCTATTCTAGGACCTACCTAGTGGCAATGAGGGAAGCGAGGCGCTCCTACGCCTCCACCCTCATTGCATCGGCAGATAACCGCCCGGCCGCCCTGTTTCGGGTGACCCGCTCTCTCCTACATCAGGAGGTGCGGGATGACCCTTTGCAGGGACGAGCCGAGGAGTTTAGTGGTTATCTATACGATAAAATCGCTCAGCTGAGGGACGGTCTGGACCGAATTTGGGATGATCCAAGCAAGGGAGAGGAGGCACGTCTTGTTGAGCATATTTGGGATGAGTTTGACCCTGTGGCTCCCGAGGATGTGGACAGGTTGTTGGGGAGGCTTCACGGCACGACATGTTTACTGGACCCGTGCCCTTCCTGGCTGGTACTGGCCACTCAGGCGGTGACACGAGGCTGGCTCCAGAGGATTATCAACGCTTCTTTGTTGGACGGGGTTTTCCCTGCCGCCTTGAAAGAGGCGGTGGTGAGACCCCTCCTTAAGAAGCCCTCTTTGGACCCAGCTATTTTGGGTAATTATCGTCCAGTCTCCAACCTTCGCTTTGTTGCGAAGGTTGTAGAGAGTGCCGTGGCGACAGCTGCCCCAACACCTGGATGAAGATGTCTATCTAGACCCGTTCCAGTCCGGCTTCCGACCCGGATACAGCACGGAGACAGCTTTGGTCGCGTTGGTGGATGATCTCTGGAGGCCAGGGACAGAGGATCTTCCTCTGCCCTGGTCCTATTAGACCTCTCAGCGGCATTCGATACCATCGATCATGGTATCCTGCTGCGCCGGTTGGGGGGATTGGGAGTGGGAGGCACCGTATATCGGTGGTTCTCCTCCTATCTCTCCGACCGGTCGCAGACGGTGTTGACAGGGGGGCAGAGGTGACCGCGAGGGGCCTCACTTGTGGGGTCCCACCGGGGTCGATTCTCTCGCCTGCTGTTCAACATCTACATGAAACCGTTGGGTGAGATCATCAGTGGTTTCGGGGTGAGATACCAGCAGTACGCTGATGACACTCAGCTGTACTTTTCCACCCCGGACCACCCCAATGAAGTTGTTGAAGTGCTGTCCCGGTGTTTGGAAGCTGTACGGGTCTGGATGGGGAGAAACAGGCTCAAGCTCAATCCCTCCAAGACGGAGTGGCTGTGGGTGCCGGCACCGATTCAGTCAGCTGCAGCCGCAGCTGGCTGTTGAGGCAGTTACTGGCCCCAAAGGATAGGGTGCGCAACTTGGGTGTCCTCCTGGATGATCGGCTGTCGTTTGAAGATCATTTGACGGCCGTCTCCAGGAGGGCCTTCCACCAGGTTCGCCTGGTCCGGCAGTTGCGCCCCTTCCTTGATCGGGATGCCTTATGCACAGTCACTCATGCGCTCGTTACCTCTCGCTTGGATTACTGTAATGCTCTCTACATGGGGCTCCCCTTGAAGTGCACTCGGAGGCTTCAGTTAGTCCAGAATGCAGCTGCGCGGGTTATAGAGGGAGCTACACGTAGCTCCCATGTAACACCGCTCCTGCGCAGACTGCACTGGCTGCCTGTGGCCTTCCGGGTGCACTTTAAGGTGTTGGTTATGACCTTTAAATCGCTCCATGGCTTAGGACCTGGGTACTTACGGGACCGCCTGCTGTTACCACACGCCTCCCACCGACCCGTACGCTCCCATAGAGAGGGACTTCTCAGGGTGCCGTCCGCCAAACAATGTCGGCTGGCGGCCCCCAGGGGAAGGGCCTTCTCTGTGGGGGCTCCCACACTCTGGAACGAGCTTCCCCCGGGTTTACGCCAAATACCTGACCTTCGGACATTTCGTCGCGAACTCAAAACTCATCTTTTTATCCGCGCGGGGCTGGCTTAAATTGGGATTTTAATGTTGAATTTTATTAATTTTAAACGGGGTTTTTAACGTGGTAAATTTTAATTATTGGGCTAATTTAAATAAGTTTTTTAAATCATATTTTAAATTTGTATATTGTATGTTCGGTTTTATTATGCCTGTACACCGCCCTGAGTCCTTCGGGAGAAGGGCGGTATAAAAATCAAATAAAATAAATAAATAAATAAATAAATAAAATAATACAATTCCCCATGATGTGGTGACCCCTTTAATACAATTCCCCACGATGTGGCGACCCCAACCGTAACATTATTTTCGTTTTGAATTCATCGCGCCTGAAGCCGTATTGGCTAGCGATCTGAACTGCTTGTGATTGCCTTGAGGACGGAGGCATTAAAGCGGAGACTCCTCCCCTATTAAGTTTATCGCACCTGAAGCCAGATTAGGCTAGCGATTGGGAGTGATTGCAGCTGGCTTGAGAGGGAGACATCAGAGCAAAGATTTCTCTCTTTTTTAATTCATCGCGCCTGAAGCCAAATTCGGCTAGTGATTTGAAGAGCCTGCAGCTGGCTTATGGAGTCAACCATTGGAACGCGATTCTTCGACTCGCAAGTATACTTCCCATATTTCCGATGGTCTTAGGCGACCCTGCTGTTTTAGAGGGTCCTTGAAGCACTGGGAGGTTTATCTGTTTTCCTCAGGATCACTGAATGGTGTGGGAGCAGGAATGGATTTCCAGAGGAAAAATTGGAGACTACAGGAACGAGGAGCACTACTCAGGTGACCCTGAGGACACAGATAAACCTCCAAGTGCTTCAACCACGGATGCAAATGACCAGCTGTCTGCAAGGAGTATAAATCCTTCCATTCCCCACTATCCTGTCAGAGCTGAAGAAGCTTCTTGGATGAGAAGTGAAACAAAACAAGAAAGCCTCCTGAAAAAGCACCTTTGGGACATTTAATCCACATAGTCAGCAATTCTGGATAATCTGGACATAGAATAGATACAAACAGATTTGGTCTAGGTATGAATTCAAAGCACCTGTGTCCCAAACAGATGTGTGTCAGGGTAGGATTTGTGAGACCAGGGCAGTGGCCATTGGGGCAGCAGAGATGAGGGAACAAAAATTGGGGGTGGGGGGTGAGTTGTGTATTCGATGCTTGAATTCAGCCATGGTGGTTGAATGGTAAAGGATGGTCCCGGGAAGATCAAGGCAAAAGTTGCAGGTTGCCTGGGCCACTTAGATAATGCCATGCTTGGAATCAGGTTTGCTGCATGAGGAAGAGTAATAAAAGGAAGGAACTGAAGAGCATAAAAGGAAGGGAGGATCTGGGAAAGTCAAAACATAGGCCAGTGATGGCTAACCTTTTTGTCATTGCGTGCCAGGAGCGGCGGGTGGTCGCATGCGCATGTGCCCACTCCCACAATTCTATGCGCTCAGTCCCTGCGTACTTCTGGCAAAGTTAGCAAATGGGCTGTTTTCGGCCTCCGGGGAGGTGGGGAAGGCCGTTTTTACCCTCTCCAGATTCCTAGAGAGGCTCTGGAGCCTGGGCACAGCAAAAAACAGGCCTTCCGGTCCCACTGGAAGTTGGCAAATGGGCTGTTTCCGAAGGGCCTCCGGGGTGGGGTGGAGAGAGCCGTTTTCACCCTCCCCAGACTCCTAGAAAGGCTCTGGAGTCTGGTGAGAGAGAAAAAAACGGACCTCCACCACCCCTGAAACAGCCTGTTTCCCTACTTCTGGTGCACCCAGAAGGCCCGAAAATTAGCTGGCTGATGCGCGCATGCGCACCGGAGCTGAGCTCGCCTGCCCACCAATATGGCGGCACACATACCATAGGTTCGCCATCACGGACATAGGCCATAAGAAGGAAGATGGTGAGGTATGCAGGGTATGCCCTGAGACAAAAACCTATAAGATCCTTATAGGTTTTTGTCTCAGCCAAAACCCAGAACCACCATCTTTTGAGTTTTGCTAGTGTGTAATTCAATTTGCAGTGTGTTTTGTCTCAGATCCAAAACAAAACACTTTTTCCATTTTATGCATTCTGTCGACCCCAATAACGTATCAACATGTCGGTGGCAACAATTTCTATTCTTCTTAGTTTCTTCTGTATAAAATTATATACCTAACATTGTAATAAACGTTAGGAAAATTATTTGTGGGGGTTTGAAGAAAGTATGTCCAATAATTCAAATATGTTTCTTTGATATGCTTGCTTTACAGAAGGATAAAAAAGATAAAGCAGGAAAGCAGAAACGGAAAAAGCATACATTAGCCGAGACTGAATTACTGGATTTGGAGTTGGAGCCACCAAAAGCAAAGAAAATTAAAAAAAAGAAAGAAATGGCTGATAAAAATGAAAATGCAATTTCAGAATGCAATTCAATATCTCACATGAGTAATGGGGTAAAGCATTCAAAAAAGGAGAATAATTCTGGTGAAGATTCACATACAGAATGTGAAAGTGATCAAGATCAGGTGAGATTATTCGCTGTACTAAATATCTTTTATTTAGAATGTCAATGTCAGACATTTTACAGCTATGTCAGGACAAAGCATAATCCTGATGACTCATTAGTGTAATATTTATGTGCATTTCTATTTGAATATTAAGTATTTTTGAGATTATAAAAACATGATTTTATAGACTGGGAGTTTGAATAAAAAGCATAGAATCAGGCTGCATATCTTATTTCAAATATAGTATGTTGATATTGAGATAGAGCCACTTTCTTATGATGCTTAATAGGTAGTCCTTGTTTTAGGGACTGTTTGATTATGACAATGATGAAAAAGTAACTTTGTGACCAATACTTGCATATATGACCTTCACAGGTCTGTAAAGCAAAGGAAATCTGAAATAAGATCATAAGTGCAATTATAGTTTCACTTAGTGACTGCTTCACTTACTAACCAAGTAGCCAGTCCCAATTGTCTCTAAATGTAGACTATCTATATTGCAACAAGACATTTACGTATGAAAGTGTAATAAAAAAATATTAGAACGTGCTGAGATGGGTAGACTGACACTTAAGATAAAAGAAAAGGAAGAAACAAAATACTTTTTAACATGGGATATATTTTGCCAGTGGTTAATTAACAGAAACAGAATTTAGAGAGGTAATAAAAAATTGTATTGAAAATATTGCAAGATGGACAAACTAATTGTGTTATTATTTTGTGATTAATATTGATAAGTTTATTAAGATTACTAGTATGATTATGGTTATTGTTGTACTCAAAATTAATTATGCCCAGACAACACATTGTTCAGATAGACGTGGAATTTTTTATGTTTTTAAAGAAAAAAAATGTGCCAATAAAACATTCAAAAAAAAAAAAGACATTTACTTATCAAACATTTTATTGTCGTGCATCTCACCGAAATGTGACTCTTTTTTATTGTAAAAATACTCTAAACTTAAAATAATACTAAATAAAAAATAGGGCAGGGAGAGCATAACTGTTATATATAATCTAGCCACCTCATTAAATCTCCATTTCTGTGAGACCCCCTAAGCCTGTTCACATAATCATGTTTTAAGGGACTTCTGTAGAGGAACATCAAGGAGGGTTCCAATCTCACCACGGGAGTGGGTGGGAATGATGTTCCACAGAGTGGTTGCCATGGCAGAAAAGACCCATCAAATAGCTCCTTAGGAGACAGAGCCTGAAGCATGCAATTCCTGCTGGATCTGATATGATGGGTAGATGTAGTTGGAAAGATGCAATTCCTCCCCTATGCTATGAAGGGCGTTAAAGGCCAGAAGCAGCACTTTGAATTGGACCCAGAAGCAAACTGGCAGCCAATGCAGCTTGCAGATCAGAGGTATAATGTGTGTCGTTAATCTAGGAGCACACACACAACTGCCTGCGCTGCTGCATTTTGCACCAGCTGAAACATCTGCCTGCTCATCAAGGGCAGCCCCATGCAGAGCACATTACAGAGGTTCACCCTGGAGAAGTTCAGGGCATGAATGACTGAGGGGAGCCCCTTGATCCAGCAACTCACATCATTGTTAAGGAACTGCCAACCTTCAATATTAAACTCAGTGGATGAGTGATGTAACTTAACAGGCAGGTTCATATGTTTGTTAAACATAGCAGTAATCAGATCCTAAAGTTATGAAATGTATTAATAACTGAAAACAACCTTTTAGAATTACCAGTGTTTTTTGTCATATTCCATATGACAATGCTACCATGCAGAACATATAACAACACAATTGTTAGTATTTATCCTCCATTATTTTATATTTTCCTATTCTTTGTATTTCTGATGTTCATCTTTGGTGCATTTTGTATTTAACATTCTTAGCACATCTATGTTATTATACACATACATGCATGCCTACATACATTATTGCTCTGTAAAGAAATAACAGTAGTTGCATTTAATTTGTTTCCCCTAGGAATATTTGAAAGTGGGTACTGAGTACTGTAGATGCTTTTTTTTTCTTTCAGTTCTTTAAACTGCTTTTTATTTTTTGTTTAAAATAGGAACTAACAGCAGAACAAAGGGAAGGTGCTTTTGCCAATTTTGATATCTCTAAAGCAACCCTTGATCTTCTGAAAGGTATACCGATTGAATGTTTTCAGCCTGAAGCAAATTTTCACTTATTTTCTAACTCTGGTAGCCTGATGATCTCTGCATGAGAGGATTTGATGTTAGCAGATGTGAATTGGTATAATTGAAATATTCCTAAATTCATTGATGAGTTACTGTCTGCAAAAGATTTACATAGATATTAACTTGGTTTTCAAGTGAATATGTTATTCTTTTCTTTTGGAAGTAAGGGGTCAAATTTTGGCTTATTATGTTACTATGATTCTTACTAGATCCTGTAAATTCATGAATAAATTTCATGTTCTTTAGAAAAGCTCAGAGATAAAACTTGAGGAATAATAACGTTTGGTGCCAATACAACATTTCATGTAGATCCACAAACTATATGCAGCTTGGTTAAAAATGATAAGAGAGCTATAATTTATTGGTGAAAACACCTGAGTAGTATCAAATCCTTTTATAATTGATTTTTTGCATATTTCTGTAGGGAGGTTGTCTCCAGACATTTTTTTTTAACATTCTAGAGTTCAGGATCATTCTAAAGGTAAAGTTAAAGGTTCCCCTCACACATACGTGCTAGTCGTTCCTGACTAGGGGGTGGTGCTCATCTCCGTTTCAAAGCCGAAGAGCCAGCACTGTCCAAAGACGTCTCCACGGTCATGTGGCCGGCATGGCTAAACGCCAAAGGTGCACGGAACGCTGTTACCTTCCTACCAAAGGTGGTCCCTATTTTTGTACTTGCATTTTTTATACGCTTTTGAACTGCTAGGTTGGCAGAAGCTGGGACAAGTAACGGGATTCGTTATTTATCCTAGGGATTCGAACTGCTGAACTGCTGACCTTTTGATCAAGAAGCTCAGTGTCTTAGCCACTGAATCACCATGTTCCCAGCAGGGTCATTCTAGAATTCAGCAATTAGATGTAGCCTCAGGACAAAAGAAAAAAAATATGCCATGATCTATGGGATTAATTATCTGGATAAATTTCTAGCATTTATCAGTCTCAAGAACTTTAAGATTTGTGGACTTTATGTAGGCTGGAAGTCTGGGAGTTGAAGCCCACACATGTTAAAGGTTTTGGGCTTGAGAAACACTGTTCAAGGAAGGAAGGAAGGAAGGAAGGAAGGAAGGAAGGAAGATTTGATTCATAGATCTGACGGATGTTGTTGCTTTTAGGTAGAATGCTGGACTCCATGTGACTGAGTATAATAATTTGTAAAGTATTTAATAAAAATGTCTCTAGCATAGTCTCTCTTGTGTATTTTTTTTTAAAGTTTTGTTACAGAAAAATTGAGGACTACTCATGATAAGCATATATTTTTCTAAAGAAAATCTAAATGTATTCTGCCTTTCCTAGCTCGTGGTGTCACCTACCTGTTTCCCGTACAAGTGAAGACTTTCAAGCCAGTATTTGAAGGCAAAGACGTGATTGCCCAAGCTCGGACAGGAACAGGGAAGACATTCTCCTTTGCCATTCCATTAATTGAAAAACTTGATAGAGATCCACAGGAAAGAAAAAGAGGCCGTTCACCAAGGGTAATGAAGCATGGGTGAAATGTTCCCGGATCAGACCGGATTGCGTGATCTGGTAGCGATTGTGGCCGGGAGTTTGGCGATCCTGTAGCGATGGCGGAGCAAAGCTCTGCCCATCTACCCGGGTGTCATTACTTCCTGGTTTGTGTTTTTCATGTGGGCTGCAGATCTATTTACCTTAATGTCTTTATTATGTTTGGGGGAATGAGGAGGATGATTCAACTTTCTCTTAGAAACTTCTGATCTAATTGTACAAGAATCCACAAATAATTCTTTGTTTGTAATTAGGTACTAGTTCTAACTCCAACCAGAGAATTGGCAATGCAAGTTGCCAGAGACTTCAAAGATATTACAAAGAAACTTACCGTGGCTTGTTTTTATGGAGGAACAGCGTATAATGGACAGTGTAAGAAAGTACAAGTTGCTTTTTGATGATACGACATTTCAGTTTAAAAATATATTTTTAAAAACTGTTTTTAATGTGCATTATGTTGCTCCATAATCATTTGTTGGACTCAGAAATGTAAATAAACATGTAACGTGTTATTTTAATGCGTTATTTGAAATAGCTGAAAATTTACATATCAAACTGAAACAAAATCAATTTAATCTTATGCATACTTGAAGGAACGTTTTAGTGTGTGATGCTTTAGATATTTTAGAGTGGTGCTTAGTTTAAAGCAGGGGTCTCTAACCTGGGCAACTTTAAGCCTGGAGGACTTCAACTCCTAGAATTCCCTAGCCAGCTTTGCTGGCTGGGGAATTCTGGGAATTGAAGTCCTCCAGGCTTAAAGTTGCCCAGGTTGGAGACCCCTGCTTTAAAGTAAATGTTCATTGTGGCTTTAGATTCTTATATTTGTAAAATTATTTAGAATATGCATTAAATTAAGCACACGAAGATGAAAATCGTTGGAACTTGCTTGGTGACTAATATAGTTCAAACTCATAAGTAATGCTGAGAGATTTCAGAACCTTGGCCTTACGATAATTCTTAGAGTCAAGCATTAAATTTGATATATAACATGTTAAAATTCCTTCTAGTGGATCTAATTAGAAATGGCATTGACATCCTGGTTGGGACTCCTGGTCGAATAAAAGATCACCTCCAGAATAATAAATTGGACATTTCTAAATTGAGACATGTCGTCTTGGATGAAGTTGATCAGATGTTGGATATGGGATTTGCTGATCAAGTAGAAGAAATCTTAGTGAATTCTTACAAGAAAGGTAAACATGTTGTCTGTGTACCTGTTCCATTTTGGAATCTTCTGTTCCTAGGTTTTAATGCTCAGAGAATATGTAAGGGATTAAGTGCAAGACTAGGAAAACCAGTTGGTCCATTTATTATTATTTATTTATTTATTTAATCATATTTGTATACCGCCCTATCTCCCGAGGGACTCAGGGCGGTTAACAGGCACTTAACACATAAATACAGCATAAAAAACAATTTAAAAACTTATTCTAAAAGCCCAATAACTAAAAAAATATAAAAATAAAACCCAATTTAAAACCCGTAAATTTAAAATCTAACTCAGTCCTGCGCAGATAAATAAGTATGTTTTAAGCTCGCAGCGGAAGGTCCGAAGGTCCGGAAGCTGACGAAGTCCTGGGGGTAGTTCGTTCCAGAGGGTGGGAGCCCCCACAGAGAAGGCCCTTCCCCTGGGTGTCGCCAGACGACATTGCCGCGCTGACGGCACCCTGAGGAGTCCCTCTCTATGAGAGCGCACGGTTCGGTGAGAGGTATTCGGTAGCAGTAGGCGGTCCCGTAAGTAACCCGGCCCTATGCCATTTGATCACTGATTCTATGTCATACGGTAAATTTAATTTGGAGCCAATTGTAATGTCTCAGAGCGCCTGAATATAAAAACCTGGAATGTACCGTAGTTAAAAACCTGTATCAAAATAACCTGGGATACTGTTCTGTTTCCCTTCCCCCAATACTCCCAGCAAAGAGTCCGTCAGAGGCCTTCCTTTTTTTTTCCTTTTATTTACATAGATACATGTCCTGGCCACGTCTACCCACGGGCCTGCCAAGTTTCTGGAGATAACGAGGAAATTATAGATAAGGCCAGAATTACTCACGAATATATTCTTCCCTCCATGAAATAGTTAGCTCGCGCCAAATTCATTGCTTTGTCCGAGACAAAAAACCAGGAAGTCCCGCCTCCTATTTATAGTCTCTGCAGATGTCACTGCATGACAATTATGACTTGGCTTTGTCCCAACTCTTCCGCTGCTGCGCACGCCGATCAAGCCTTCGTAATCTTGCGTCCCTCCAAAACTGTTCTTGGGGCGTTGCCAAATCAGAAGAAGGCCCGGGAGAATCAGGCCTTGCCGGCCCCTCCCTTTGACTGGGTGGCAGGGAGGGAGGGGGCTCAAGAGAAGCAGGGCTTGCCAGGTCTTCTCCTCATTTTCTGAATCATCCGAGTCCAGGAGTCTGGGTCCAGGAACCTGGGTCACAACACTATCCCTCACCGCAGGGCCCTTCCCCCGGGGCTGACGATCGGGATGCGGTCGGGCTGGGTTCTGCTCATGGAAGGCCTGCACCAGGTCAGGGGCATGAACGTCGGAGGCATCTACCCAGGAGAAATCAGTCCCGTATCCCTTCCACGCGATCAAATATTGGAAACGACCCTTTAGCCAGCGAGAGTCTCGTACGCTGTGGACTTCGTATTCCTCCGACCCGTCCTCGGCGACAGTGACGGGTGCTGTTGGGCACCGAAGGGGACTCGGTGTGGCCTCAGGAACCAGAAGGGACCGGTGAAAAACGGGGTGGATCCGCATGGATCGTGGCAGGGTCAGTCGGTAGGCTACCGGGTTGATGACTGCCTCGACAGGAACGGGCGATGAATCAGTGGTCCAACTTCTTTACCGGCGGTCGGACGGGAGGTGTTTGGTGGAGAGCCACACCGGTCTCCAACTGCCAGCGGGCGTTGCCCGTCGGGAGCGGTCAGCAGACCGTTTGTAGTCCTCCTTGCCCGATTCAGCTGCTGACGTACCAACTGTTGGACCGCATGCAATTCCGTCAGGAAGGTCTGCGTTCGGGAACAGGAGAGTCCGGTGGTGCCAGAGGAAGAGCCGCGGATGGTACCCACATTGGCAAAGAAGGGGGTCATCTGAGTAGAGGTGTGCTGAGAGTTGTTAAAAGCAAACTCCGCTAGAGACAGGTAGTCGGCCCAGTTGTCCTGTTGCTGGTTGATGAAGCAACGGAGATACTGTTCCAGTATACCGATGACCTTCTCTGTACCCCCGTCGGTCTCCGGATGGTGCGATGACGACAGACATACCTGCACCTCCAACGCGGCCATCAGGCTCTTCCAGAAGCGGGCTGTGAACTGAACTCCGCGGTCCGAAACCACCCTGTCCAGTAGACCATGGAGGCGGAAGATGTGCTGCAGGAAGAGGCGGGCGTTTTGCGGCTGTGGGCAGTCCGCGGCATGGGATGAAGTGTGCCATCTTGGTGAGCATGTCCACCACCACCAGCACCGTGGTGAACCCAGAGGACGGCGGCAGGTCTGTCAGGAAATCCATAGAGATCGCCCCCCAGGGTCTGTCGGGTGTCGGCAAGGGCTTGGAGGAGCCGGGAGGGGCCCCCGTGGCGGTCTTGGCTTGCCGGCACGGTACGCAGGATGTCACGTAGGCATGTATATCATGCCGCACTCGGGGCCACCAAAAGGTCCGTGTCACCAGGTGGAGGGTCTTGAAGAACCCAAAATGTCCTGCTGCAGGGTTGTCGTGGCACTGGGTCATGACGAGGGCTCGGAGTGGTCCTGTGGGTACATATAATCGCCCCCGAAACTTGAGTAAGTCCTCCTCCAAGGTCCAAGGAGACGTGGGGCCCACCTCCGCTCTCCTTTGCTGCGACCAGGCGTCCTGGCGCTGCGCCTCTCGCACCTGGGCCCACAAGTCCACTGGCTCCCGTGCTGCGGCCAAGGCTTCTGCCGGCAGCACTGTCCGTGGAGGAAGGGGGTCTTTGGCGCAGAGGTACGCTGGCTTATGGACAGGGCATCCGCCCTCCGGTTGTGACCGCTGGGAATGTAGGTCACGGAAGTTGAACCGGCAAAAACAACGACCACCGGATCTGCCGCTGGTTTAACTTCCGAGCTGTGGTGAGGTGCTCGAGATTCCGATGGTCCGTTCGGACCTCCACCTGATGTCGGGCCCCTCCAGATGGTGTCGCCAAGCCTCGAATGCAGCCTTGATAGCCAGCAACTCTTTTTCCCAGATAGTGTAGTTGCGCTCGGAAGGGTTGAGTTTCCGGGAGTAGTAAGCGCAGGGAAAAAGTGTGCCACCATTCGTCGGAGCCTGTAGCAGCACCGCTCCCAGAGCCACATTGGACGCGTCCGTTTCCACCACAAAAGGCCGGAGCGGGTCGGGATGCCTCAGGACGGGTTCCGTGACGAAGGCTTTCTTGAGGGCTGTGAATGCTTCTTGCTGCGGGGGACCCCACCGGAATGCAATCTTCTTCCTGAGGAGCTGGGTAAGTGGAGCTGTCAGTGTGGCGAAGCCCGGGATGAAGGTCCGGTAGTAGTTGGCGAAGCCCAGTAGGCGCTGAACATCCTTCACCCGACGAGGGGCTTCCCAGCTACACAAAGCTTCTACTTTACATGGGTCCATGGCTATGCCCTCGGGCGAGATGATATGCCGAGGAATTCTATGGAAGTCCGGA
This sequence comes from Ahaetulla prasina, assembly GCF_028640845.1. Classification (NCBI taxonomy): domain Eukaryota; kingdom Metazoa; phylum Chordata; class Lepidosauria; order Squamata; family Colubridae; genus Ahaetulla; species Ahaetulla prasina. Next base: position 20,746,451 of record NC_080544.1, read on the forward strand.
AGAAGACGCATTTCTCCAGCTTCGCATTGAGTTGTTGCTCCATAGCGTTGCAGAACCAGACTGGCGTGTCGAAGGTGGCTTTCCTGGACCGGGAGTAAATCAGGATGTCGTCGAGGTAGATAACCACGAACCGATCCAACATGTCTCGGAACACGTCGTTCATGAAGTGCTGAAAAACGGCGGGAGCATTGGTCAACCCAAATGGCATGACAGTGTATTCGTAGTGTCCGTATCGGGTGCCGAATGCCGTCTTCCATTCGTCTCCTTCTCGTATCCGCACCAGGTTGTAGGCCCCGGAGATCGAGCTTGGTGAAGATCGTGGCCTCCGCAACCTTTCCAGTAGCTCCGGGATGAGCGGCAGGGGTAGCGATTCCGCACCGTAATGGCGTTTAGCGGCGGTAATCACAGCATAGGCGCAAGTCCCTGTCTTCTTCTTCACAAAGAGGACCGGGGCCGAGAGGGACTTTGAAGGCGGATGAACCCTCGGGCCAGGTTTTTGTCCAGGAAGTCCCTGAGGCGGCCAACTCGGGCTCCGACATGGAATACAGGCGTCCCACAGGCAGTGGTGCGTTGGGCAGAAGGTCCACGGGCAATCGTGGGGCCGATGCGGGGTAGTCGGTCCGCCTCCTTCTCGCTGAACACGTCGGCGAAGTCCGTCAGCTCAGGAGGCAAGGTGATGGCAGCGGTGGGGACGTTCTGGCCGGCACAGGTGTGGCGGATGTGATCGACGCACTGCAGACTCGGGAAAGAGATGGCGGTCCGCGACCAGGCCACCTGCGGATCATGGGTCCGAAGCCAGGCCAACCCAAGGAAAATGAAGGTCCGCCGTGACATAAAACTGGATCGCCTCCTCATGGTCCCCAATAGCCAGGCGCAAAGGCTGGGTGGCGAATTTAATGGGGCCGGACACCAGTTCTCGTCCATCAATTGTCTCTACCCGCATCGGAGGGTCCACCGGAACCACGGGGACCGCAAACTGGGTCACAAAGGCCTGGTCCATAAAGTTTGTTGTGGCCCCTGAGTCCACCAGCGCATGCGCCTGGAGCCCGTCCGACTGGTTCCCCAACCATATCCGTGTGTCCAGAATCAGATGCCGAGGGGGCCCAGAGTCTACTTCCGCAACGCCCAGTGGGGGCTTAGTACGTGCCCGACCTAGGGTTTCCCCGAGGTCGGGCCTGCTCCGTTTCCCGATTGGTCACGCTGTGATTCGGGGACCGGCGTGCGTGCCCCACTTCGCTTTCTGGGGCAAGAAGCGGCGAAGTGGCCGGGCTCCCCACAGTACAGGCACAATCCCCCTTGGCGCCCCCGGTTCCGCTCCTGGGCTGTTAGGCGAGGTCTGGCCGCCCCCAACTCCATGGGCTCTTCCGCAGCGGTTACAAAACGTGGGGCGACCCTGGGTGCTGGTGGTGCAGGAAGTGGGGGTGCAGATGTCGACGGAGGGTCCCGGGGGGTGCGACGGGACGGTCGCCGTTGCAGACGGGCATCGAGGCGGAGACAAAGGGCACCAAGTTGTCGAGGTCATGGCGCCTCACGCGGGCCAGCTCGTCTTGCAATTCCTCTGAGAGTCCCTCCTGAACGCTGGCCCACCAGCGCTGCATCATTCCAGTCAGAGTCCTGGCACAAAAGACGAAATTCGCGATGTACTCCTGCAGGGGCGTTTCCTTGACGGAGTTCCTTAAGGCGCCTGGTTGCCGCCAGCATTCGAACGGGTCCTCATACATGGTGCGAGGTGCTGCCAAAACGCTGTTGGTCCGCCAGCAGGGGCTGTCCTGGAGCAAGAGGGCGTGGCCCATCGAGCAGCCGAGCCGGAAAGAAGGTTAATCACGAAGGCCACCTTAGCCCGGTCGCCTGGGAAATCCTCTGGCCTCATAGCCATGTAGAGCTGGCACTGTCCCAAGAAGGTCGGGAACATCTCAGGCTGCCCAGAAAACTTATCCGCACGGTTATCGGGCACTGCGACGAGGAGGAGGAGTGGGAGGATGGGGGCTGCAGGCACATTCCTGGCAGCAAGTTGGCCTGCCAAGTGAGCCACTTGCTGCTGGAGCTGTTGATTAGCCGCTGTAGCTGCTCTAACTGCTGCTGTACCTGCTGCTGATCCATCTTTGGTGGAAGATGTTTTAGTCAGGTCTTGGACAAAATGTTCTGTTTCCTTCCCCAATACTCCCAGCAAAGAGTCCGTCAGAGGCCTTCCTTTTTTTTTTCCTTTTATTTACATAGATACATGTCCTGGCCACGTCTACCCACGGGCCTGCCAAGTTTCTGGAGATAACGAGGAAATTATAGATAAGGCCAGAATTACTCACGAATATATTCTTCCCTCCATGAAATAGTTAGCTCGCGCCAAATTCATTGCTTTGTCCGAGACAAAAAACCAGGAAGTCCCGCCTCCTATTTATAGTCTCTGCAGATGTCACTGCATGACAATTATGACTTGGCTTTGTCCCAACTCTTCCGCTGCTGCGCACGTCGATCAAGCCTTCGTAATCTTGCGTCCCTCCAAAACTGTTCTTGGGGCGTTGCCAAATCAGAAGAAGGCCCGGGAGAATCAGGCCTTGCCGGCCCCTCCCTTTGAGTGGGTGCCAGGGAGGGAGAGGGCTCAAGAGAAGCAGGGCTTGCCAGGTCTTCTCCCTCATTTTCTGAATCATCCGAGTCCAGGAGTCTGGGTCCAGGAACCTGGGTCACAACAGATACAGGTTTATCAAAGGCAACTGGGAGTAGAATTAAAATCACTAAACGATGTGGGTTGTAAATTGGGAAGTCAGATGACTGTGTTGCTTAACGACAGCCTCTCTAGCGCTTCCTAATTACAGTCTTTAAGAGTATCCCATGCCCGTTGTTAAGCAAGGACCTTCATGACATCAATTGCGACCCTATTGTTCTGCACTGACTTTGCTTGTAGGAAGTTGGCGAAAAATGTCACAAATATTGACCAGTGATGGGACCGGAACTTTTGAAGACTGTTCATAAGTACCACTTATTCAGAGACATTGCAAGTTTGAATGAGTGATTGTTTGAGCGAGGACCACCTGTATACTAAAAGCATTCTAATTTATTCCCTTATTTCTTTTCTTGCTGGCCCACCCAAAAATACTTTGGAAGTATTTGGCAATAATGACAGCACACAAACAATTTTTATTTATTTATTTATTTATTTATTAATCGCATTTATATACCGCCCTATCTCCCGAGGGACTCAGGGCAGTTCACAGGCAAGTAAAAGACATATAAATACACACTAAAACCACATTTAAAAAACTTATTCTACAAAGCCGAATTAAAAAGCAATATAAATAATAAAAACCCATTTATAAATTTAAAAACTAATCCAGTCCTGCGCAAATGAATAAGTGTGTTTTAAGCTCGCGACAGAAGGTTCGGAGGTCCGGAAGTTGACGGAGTCCTGGGGGGAGTTCGTTCCAGAGGGTGGGAGCCCCCACAGAGAAGGCCCTTCCCCTGGGTATCGCCAGACGGCACTGCCTAGCTGACGGCACCCTGAGGAGTCCCTCTCTGTGAGAGCGCACGGGTCGGTGAGAGGTATTCGGTAGCAGTAGGCGGTCCCGTAAATAGCCCGGCCCTATGCCATGGAGCGCTTTAAAGATGGTCACCAAAACCTTGAAGCGCACCCGGAAGGCCACAGGTAGCCAGTGCAGTCTGCGCAGGATAGGTGTCACATGGGAGCCACGAGGGGCTCCCTCTATCACCCGCGCAGCCGCATTCTGGACTAACTGAAGCCTCCGGATGCCCCTCAAGGGGAGCCCCATGTAGAGAGCATTGCAGTAATCCAGACGAGACGTCACGAGGGCGTGAGTGACCGTGCATAAGGCATCCCGGTCTAGAAAGGGGCGCAACTGGCGCACCAGGCGAACCTGGTGGAAAGCTCTCCTGGAGACGGCCATCAAATGATCTTCAAAAGACAGCCGTTCAATTTGCTTTTCATTCTCAGATGTGTTCTCTTGTTGATTATATTTTATATAGCAGTGATTAGAGATGTACAAAACATTGTGAATTCAAATCATTGGAGGCTACTTGGCTCATTTGGGGAATGTTTGAAACCAGCAGTCTATTGAGTTTTTCAAATGGCATGATGCAAACTGAAAGCAGGGCATTCAGATTAAAAAAAAAACTATATTTCTAGATACTATCATATAAATGTTTCTTGCTTGGCTCTTTTATGAGCATGTATATGGATTTTCTAAACGTTTATATGCATTATTTATTTGTTTTAAGATTCTGAAGATAATCCACAGACGCTCTTGTTTTCTGCAACTTGCCCTCAGTGGGTTTACAATGTAGCAAAGAAATATATGAAATCCAAATATGAGCAAGTTGATCTTATTGGAAAGAAGACTAAAAAAACTGCTATGACTGTAGAGGTAAATTAACTTTTTGTAATAGCATAAGATTAACACTGGATGGAAATCATGAACATGTATGCATACACATGCCTTTCTGAGCGGGTCTGTAGGATCTAGTAGAAAGTGTTGAGATGGCGGGCATGGATGTGCAACCAGAATTTCGCATTTTTTATGTCTTATCACCCCCATCCTTTTCTCTTTGCTAATTGCTAATGAATACGGCTTTGCTTTGGCAGCATTTAGCCATCGAATGTCATTGGTCCCAAAGAGCTGCAGTGATTGGAGATGTCATTCAAGTCTACAGCGGGAGTCATGGACGAACCATAATATTTTGTGAGACAAAAAGAGAAGCAACTGAACTGGCTCTTAATGCCTCAATAAAACAGGTAGAGTGAAACGAAACTATGAAAGGGAATAAATATAATAGAACACAAGAGAACGATTAACAACTTATTCAGCTATGGAAAATTCCTTAGAGCAATTTGTTTCAAAATACTTTCAAATTCACAACCTGATTGAGCGTCTCTTTTTCTTTTTTAAGCTTTTATTATAAGGTTACTTACGATCCATAATTGCAATACCTCTTGATCTCTCAAAAGTTTCTGAACACAATTTTCCGTGCTTATCTGACATTCTTTACTTTTCTGCTGGTCAGTGCGACTGCGTTTGATTTCTCTCCCTTGAAGCTTTATTTTTTTCCAGAGGGTAGTTTTAATACCAATCCCAATTTCCATTTATACATAGTTTTTGTTGAGTTTGTGACCTAATATAGTTGAACACAAAACCTGATTGGATACAAAATTGGATACAAAAACAGTTCAAGTAAAATAAGGCTTGTGACACAGATTTCCATACTGTATTTATTTCCTCTTTATTTTAATATACCTCAGTTGTTCTGTAATAATGTTTCTAACCATTGCTTTCTGATTTTCCAAATGTCCTAAATGGATTTTGGGGGAATATTCTGGGGTGGCAGCCATAGTCATTGGAGTAAAAAATTTTCCACATACTTGAGAGGTAGGTGTCAGAATCAAGGGAAGAGGCAGAATTGACACCCAGGAATTCAGTGGTGAAATCCCAAATTTTTTTTACTACCGGTTCTGTGGGCGTGGCTTGGTGGGCGTGGCAGGGGAAGGATACTGCCAAATCCCCATTCCCTCCTGACTCCTGGGGGAAGGATTTTGCAAAATCTCCATTCCCACCCCACTCTGGGGCCAGCCAGAGGTGGCATTTGCCGGTTCTCCGGACTACTCAAAATTTCCGCTACCAGTTCTCCAGAACCTGTCAGAACCTACTGGATTTCAGCCCTGCAGGAACTGGGTGCAGATTGGCTGCAGTCTGTCACTGTGAGCAGCAGTAGTAGAGGAGAGATCGAGTAGATGAGACATAAGCCGTAAGGGCCGTAATAGCTCAGGCTGTTAGAAGCCTGTTATTAGAACACAGCAGCCTGCAATTACTACAGGTTCAAGCCCGGCCCGAGGTTGACTCAGCCTTCCATCCTTTATAAGGTAGGTAAAATGAGGACCCAGATTGTTGGGGGGGGCAATAAGTTGACTTTGTAGATATACTGTCGTGTCCCACTCCTCCGCTGATGGCCGGGTCAGGGAAATCCGAATCAGGCTTGCCTCTGCAGCTCTGCCCAAAGTCCTAGCAAAGTCCTCAGAGCAGGCAAGAGACCAGTAAGTGACTTCAGCAAGATAAGTTCGACTTTGCCTGACTCAGAGACTGCCAGAAAGCAGATCCTTTATATAGGCTATGGGGTGTGGCTCCATGACTCAGCACTCATTAAGGCCTGCCCCTCCCTTCCTTCTGTTGCCTCCGCCTATCCAATCTTCTGATGCGAGGGTCACTCCAATCAGCTGTTGGAAGTAAACTTTCCTCAGGCTCACATGCTGTGGAGGAGGGGGAGGGGTCTAGCTGCTCCGTTTGCCTGGGCATGGAGCCAGGGCTGGGGCCGGGGGATGCTCCCTCCTCTGCAGCTTGCTTGGGCATGGAGCCAGGGCTGGGACCGGGAGGTGCCCCCTCCTCTGCAGCTTGTCTGGGCATGGAGCCAGGACTGGGGCCGGGAGGCATACATTCCTCCGTGTTCGGGAGCAGATAAGCAGACCCCGGCTGCGGTGAGAGCGGACAAGACACAACATATACAAATAGAATGAGACTATTGCCTTATACACTGTAAGCCGCCCTGAGTCTTCGGAGAAGGGCGGGATATAAATGTAAATAAAAAAATAAAAAAAAAAGCAGGTATCATTCAAAAGGAGACCAAGACAAGGGAAAAGGAAGTTTAGCTTTGCAGTGAATAACATCCTGGAGTTTAGTTGAAGGAAAATATGGAAACTTCTGATGAGCCTTTTCTAATTCTAAGATGTGGTATTATGATGTTATCTTTTGTCTTGAGGCAGTTTAGCTGTCAAAATATTTGGAGTAACTCTAATATAGTCTTGGATGTGGTGGCTCAGTGGCTAAGACTCTGAGTTTGTCGATCAAAAGGTCGGCAGTTCAGCAGTTCGAATCCCTAGTGCCGCGTAACGGGGTGAGCACCCGTTACTTGTCCCAGCTTCTGCCAACCTAGCAGTTCGAAAGCACGTAAAAAATACAAGTAGAAAAATAGGGACCATCTTTGATGGGAAGGTAACAGCGTTCCATGCACCTTTGGTGTTGAGTCATGCCGGCCACATGACCATGGAGACATCTTTGGACAGCGTAGGCTCTTCGGCTATGAAACGGAGATGAGCACTGCCCCCTAGATTCAGGAACTGACTAGCACTAGTCAGGAACGACTAGTAGGAACGACTACTAATATAGTCTTGTCAAGCAAAGATTTTGGTATTTCAGTGGAATTGAGGGAAATCAATCCTGTTATTTGGAGAATTCTCTTAATTTATTTCTTTTTATGTTTGCAGGATGCGCAATCTTTACATGGTGATATTCCACAAAAACAAAGAGAGGTCACTTTGAAAGGCTTTCGTAATGGAGCGTTTGAAGTACTGGTTGCAACTAATGTGGCTGCCCGTGGCTTAGATATTCCAGAAGTTGATCTGGTAATACAGAATTCCCCACCAAAGGTAAAATAACTGCTTTTGTGCAGAGGGAAAACCTATTTGTACCAAAAGGTGCTGTTGCTTAGTGACACAAAAAAAATCGTTAAAGCTTGCTGCAAAGAAGACCTGGGATCCTCATTTGAGTTGCTTTGCCATTTCTGCTGGAAAACTCAGCACAGTTGAAGTGAGAAAGTCAGAAAATTATTTTCATTTCTTCAAAAATAGAACTTTATTCTATCTCTTAGACTGCTAGCTTAAATTTGCTGTACTGTCTTTATCAGGAGGTTGGAGAGTGAGGGTGGGCCAAATTCCATATGTTTTACAAGGATTCCAAAGCAGCTATTACTCCAGGCACATCCGTGAATATTGCACTTTTCACAGTATAAGATGCACTCCCCCCTCCCAAAGAGGGTGGAAATATTGGTACGTCTTACATACTGAATAGAGCCATTTTTGGCCTCCCGAAACCCCACCCCATGCGTCCCGTTTTCGCCAAAATGGGATGCGCAGAGGGTTTGAGAGGCTTGCAGAGTGCTCCTAGGGGCTGGGGAGGGCAAAAACGCAATGCATGGGGGGTTTGGAAGGCCAACCCCCCCTTTTTTTTTTGCAAAAATGGGGGCATTTTTGTCCCCCCCCAGCCCCCAGAAGCACTCTGCAGGCCTCCCAAACACTCTGTGCACCCTGTTTTTGCGAAAAACGGGCCCATTTTTGGCCTCCCAAGCCCCCCTTGCATCACGTTTTTGCCATCCCCAGCCCCCAGGAGCACTCTGAGGTCTCCCAAACCCTCTGCAGGCCCCGGTTTTGCGAAAAATGGGACGCACAGAGGTTTTGGGAGGCCTGCAGAGTGCTGCTGGGGAGGGCAAAAACTTTTTTTTTCTTGTTTACCTCTTCGAAAACTTGGTGCGTCTTATACTCCAGTGCATCTTATAGTCCGAAAAATGTGGTACTTTGTAATTTTTCATGAATTCCACCTATAATGGTGTAAATTTATTCTTGATGTTCAAGTGTTTTCTAAGTAGATTCTTTTTGAATCTATTAAATTTTAGCATTCTTAAAATTTGTTGAATTCTCTCTATAAATGTCACACAATGGTAACATAAATAATTTTCTGTTGAGGTAATTCATAGTTTGGAAAGATAGCTTTGTTTCGTCTTTCTGCTCTCATTAATGGTGTATTTTAAAGAGAGATAACCATTCTGTATATTTTTAAGTAAAAATCCTGGCTTTTCTGCAACATGCATATCATTTGAATGTTTCTTCGTAAAGGACGTAGAGTCTTACATTCATCGCTCTGGACGCACAGGACGAGCTGGACGGACGGGGGTCTGTATCTGTTTCTATCAGCGCAGGGAAGATTATCAGCTGAAGCAAGTAGAACAAAAAGCGGTAATTATTTCTGAATTTCTTAGTGGAAGCTGGGACATCTCTCTATGTTGTCATTTTTTAAAAGCCATATAAGCTTTTAAAGTGCTTTTTACCATTTCAGCTAAAGTGTTTAGGACTAGTTTTCTGACCAACTTTTATCAGTGAAACATTGTGCCTTCTATTTTCAGGGCATTACATTTAAACGTATAGGTGTTCCTACAGCATCAGACATAATTAAAGCTTCCAGTAAAGATGCAATCAGGTACGTTAATCTATATATATATATAACAGTGAAACCCATTCATGCCTTAATCACGAAATCTCTAGAACCGTAATGCCTACAAACTTGAAATTTGCCACGTATGTTCCTCTTGGCTTTTAGGTGCGCACTAAGAAAGGATTTTTCAAAATGACCATCAGATCATTAGTATTTCTTACATTATTATTATTAACACGCTCTGATGCTAATTAGTTAGACGTTCTACTCCCCCTTCCAACTTTAAATAACTCTGGAGAGAACGAGATAGCATAGGACAGGCTTCTGTGGGGCAAGGCTGAGGGAGAAAAGGGGATAGGATAGGGGAGGATTCTGTAAGGCAAGGCTGAGGGAGATAAAGGGATAGGATAGGATAGGATAGGATAGGATAGGATAGGATAGGATAGGATAGGATAGGATAGGATAGGATAGGCTTCTGTGGGGCAAGGCTGAGGGAGAGAAAGGGATAGGATGGGATAGGATAGGATAGGATAGGATTGGCTTCTGTGGGGCAAGGCTGTGGGAGAGAGGGATTGGCTAAGCTAGGCAAGGCAAGGCTTCTGTGGGGCAAGGTTGAGGGAGAGGCTTCTGTGGGGAGAGGATAGGGGAGGCTTCTGTAGGGCAAGGCTGAGGGAGAGAAGGGGATAGGATAGGGGAGACTTCTGTGGGGCAAGGCTGAGGGAGAGAAGGGGAGAGGAGAGGCCAATCGTAACTACTCATTAATTTTCAAGCTTTAATTGTCAATTTATCAAGCCCCATCACATAGTTTCATAGTGAAGCACGGGTATCCAGCTAGTCCTAAATATTAAGTAAAAGTTAGTAACTGAAATGAGATAAGCAGTTTTATGACAGAATCCCCACTCCTTTTTTTTTTAATGTGTGTTATATGGATGCTGCTACCACTGTACATTAAGTTTGTTTGAAAATTTCATAAATGGTTCATTGTTTATTTTAGTGGTTTTGTAAATACTTCTCATAATTTTTCATTCAGATCTTTGGATTCTGTTCCTCCATCTGCCATTGACCACTTCAGAAAATCTGCTGAACAGCTAATAGAAGAAAAGGGGGCCGTGGAAGCTCTGGCTGCAGCCCTGGCTCACATCTCAGGAGCTACATCTATTGAACAGCGCTCTTTGCTCAACTCTGAGGCGGTAATAAATACACGGAGTTTAATACTTACCGACACACATCCTGATTTTCCTAATGCAATATGTGTAACTTGAGGAATCATTTAAAATTTATGCATTATACATATGTTTTCAAAGAGGCCTTTACAGGTACAGGTTTTAATCACAAAGAAAATGTAAACAGTTTCTCCTTTGGCGGCGATTTCCTCACTAGTGTTTTTGAATAACTAGGTGAATACCAACACCTTTTACGATTTGACTGGCCAATCTTCCAGGGTATAGAAGCTTAGGTAGTACATGGATGGGTACTGAGGAAGATGACCTTGATGGCAATTGGCAGGATGCTACCAGGGTGTGGATTATTCTAATCTACCCAAGTATAACTAGCTAGTAAATTGGTGTAAAGTAGTAAAAAGTATTGTGTCTCCAAAAGTTAAGTAGATATTCCTGGAATTATTTAATATTTCCTACAATGAAGGTGTTTAAATATATCTAGTCATTACAGGGTAAGAAACTCAAATGTAAGCTTAGCTGTCATGTAAACCTGACTTGGTGGAATTACCCTTATTTAAAAAAACCAACAGCAAAAATGTTTTCTTTGCAAAACATGGAGTAAAATAAGATAGGTAATCAGTTATTAACGATACTTTAAAAACTTTTTAAAAACTACAAGGAACGTGCCAAAACAACTGAATGGCAATATAGTCAGTTAAACTTCATATGTTTTCCGTTTGGTCCAAATCCTTGCCTCTAAAACCTGTGATTTTGAATGTATTTCAAAGAGATTTTAAGAAATTATAAAAATAAATATGAATATTGTATAAGAAATTTACAATGAAGACTTGCAGTTTCCTATATTGCAAATCAAGGGCTCAATACTTCTCAAGAAGTATTAAATGTTTTTCACAAAGTAAAACCGGTGCAAATTAAAAATAGTTGACTGTTATCCTTACCCTGTTGATGAACACACTCAGAGATGCATTAATTCATTAATCATGTCCATATGTATAATAATATACACGTGTAATTGGACAACCATTTGACTGAGATAGTATAAGGCAGGGGTGTCCAAACTTGGCAACTTTAAGACTTGTGGACTTCAGGCCAGCTTTGCTGGCTGGGAGTTGAAGTCCACAAATCTTAAAGTTGCCAAGTTTGGACACCCCTGGTATAAGTTCTTCTGTCTTGAGCAAGGGGGGGTTGGACTCCCAAGTTCCTTCCAGCCCTGTTTCTATGATTTATGCATTCCCCTTTTTGGATGGTTATTATGTTGCCCGCTGGCCTGCTGTTATCCCATATTTCAGTTGTTCACCTTCTGCTTGCTGAAAAAATTGTTTAGCAGATCTCAACATTCTTTAATCAGTAAGACCTTTAGTAATTTGTGTGTTTGTATATGCACTAATAATTGCACTCTGTATGATAAATGTTTATCACTGATTTTTTTTTTTTAACAAAGGGTTATGTGACCATGATACTTCAGTGCTCGGTAGAAATGCATGCCACTGGTTATGCTTGGCGGGGTCTGAAAGAACAGTTGGGTGAGGACATAGACAACAAAATATCCAGAATGTGTTTTCTCAAAGGAAAAATGGTAAGAAACATTTTTTCTGCCTATAAGGTGTTACTTAAAAAAATTTTTTTAGCAATTGCTTTCTTTTCTGCCTAATCTGGTAATGAGTGAAGTTTAAGTCAGGCATACAGTGTTGATAAAGTATTGGAGAAGATTTGTATAGCTAGATAGTTTTATCTAGAAGAGAGTTTTGGACTTAAATAGAAGATACCTGGTTGTTTATAATTTATGAATAAAATATAATTCAGGATTCCTGTGTGGGTCAACTGTTATAACTAGGATAGTAGATTAAATACAGGTGTTCTTGACTAATCTCTTGCTTGAAACATGTATATTAATGCAAGTATCTTGCTCCTTAAAGAGTTTTGAATTTCTTCAATGACTGATATTCTGTTTCTTTCTTGTGTTAAGGGCGTATGTTTTGATATTCCAAAAGTTGAATTAAATAAAATAAAGGTAAGATTTTACTTTCCAATGTGAATCAACCTTGAGTAGCTCATGCCACTGAATGCCCTTCAGCTGTCATTTATACTCAGATAATCTTAAATATATTCACTTGTATGCTTGTTTCACAGTCTACTGTTGCAAAAGACTTCATAAAATGCCAGAGTGAACTTAAAGTATGTATAGGTAGTCCCTGCTTAACAACCCAAATTAGACCCAGAATTTTCATTTTAAGCGATGCAGTCGTTAGGCGAAACACCATGTACCACACCGCTTTGCAATGGCATTGTTAGTGGTCCTGGTTGACAGGACCTCATGCTTCTCCTAACTTGCTGCGCTTGCCTCTGCTTCGTGTCAAATCAATTGGGCCTCTGGTGGCTCAGCAGACTAAGTCTGTCTGTTATTAACAGCAGCTGCTTGCAATTACTGCAGGTTCAAGTCCCACCAGGCCCAAGGTTGACTCAGCCTTCCATCCTTTATAAGATAGGTAAAATGAGGACCCAGATTGTTGGGGGCAATAAAGTTGACTTTGTATATAATATACAAATGGATGAAGACTATTGCTTAACACAGTGTAAGCCGCCCTGAGTCTTCGGAGAAGGGCGGGATATAAATTCAAATAAAAAACAAACAAACCTTAATTACAGTCAAAGATTTAAAATGTAGAGATTTAGCCTGAAGGCTGTTTGAGACAGGCAGTCCTGCAAAGTTTGATTTCTAACATTTGAGCAGTGGATGGGAAGGAATACGTTGGCTTCAGAGTTGGGAGGGGAAATTTGTGCTGTGCATAGAGGATGCATTTGTTGTGACCCAAATCTAGCATTGAAGTCCTCTCCCAGGTCTGAAAATTTGGATTCAGCAATACTATATAAAGTCAGCAATATAAGTTTCCAGTTCAACCTTTGAGAATCTGAACTGGGGGTTTTGCCCCATTGGGGGCATATAACTATTTATTATCAATAGGGCCATTGTGATCGAATTGAATTAACATTGCTGTGGCATGCAATATTAATGGGAGTGGTGGAGACTAGAACCCCCAAGATACCTTTCGTTCTTCCTTACTTTACCCCTAGTTCTGCCCCAATTGAAAATGAATGAAATCCATTAAGTAGCAGTTTGCTTGCTGTGTCATGTTTCCTAAATTACAGTGATGTCATGGGATAAGTACCTCCTCTTCAATTCCCCACACTAACCTCCCTCCCCCCAGTTCATTTAATCACTCTGCACTGGGAAGTTGGCAAACAGGCCGTTTCCGGCCTCTGGAGGGCCTCCGGTGGGAGGGCGTTTTTGCCGTCCCCAACCTCCTAGAAAGGCTCTGGAGGCTGGGGAGAGCAAAAAACAGGCCTTCCGGTCCCACCGGGAAGTTGGCAAACGGGCCATTTTCAGCCTCCGAGGGGGGTGAGGCCTTTTTTGCCCTCCCCAGACTCCTAAAAAGGCTTTGGAGGCTGGGGACACCAAAAAACAGGCCTTCCCCACCACCACACCCAGCTCCTCCAGAGACAAGAAACAGCCTGTTTTCCTACTTCTGGTAGGGCCAGAAGACCCGAAAATCAGCTGGCACGCCGGAGCTAAGCTCGCATGCCCATCAATATGGCTACACAGGCCATCTGTGGCACGCATGCCATAGGTCAGCCATTACAGATCTATACTGTAGGCACAGGCATGCATTGGGGGAGCAAGGAGCAAATGATGAAAACTTCATGATGACATCATAATGCACATTTTTTTCACTGATGAATCCTCTGGAACTATTGTGAAGAATCTCATGATCTCAAACTTAGGCTGAGGATGTGCTGCTGGTGGTTGTACATCATTTTTTTAAAAATGGATTGTTTCTTATTCAAGGGTTAAATCAGTTGCCTTTTCCTATTATTGTTCTATAAGGGTGAAAGCAACTTTCATTTAAACTGTTTTCTGTGTTATCTTAAATGCCAAGTTTTGAAATGCTTTGAAAACATTATTCTGAAAGAAGGCAAAAGACCTCTTGAATTCAGGTACAAAAAGTAGTTCGTGATCATGTTTGTCTCTTTTGTGAAGTTAATCATTTTTATTGCTTTCTGTTTAGTAATAAAATGTTGGTCAGAATGCAAGTTCATCAATTGTGCTCTTCCTATACAATAACAAATGTTTGGTTTTTTTAAATTAGGAAACATGGCAAGATACAAGACGCTGGCAACTTTCTGTAGCAACAGAATTGCCTGAGCTTGAAAATTCACCACGTGAGGGAGGCCGAAATCCAGGCTCAGAATTCAGGAATGGAAGACGAAACGGTGGTTTCAACAGGCCTGACCGATTCAGAAACAGGGGCCAAAAACGGAGCTATAACCAAGCTTTTTGATATTTTGTTAATATGCCAAAATGGGACTCGAACCTCTTGTTTTACCATAAGTAAAATTAATTTACACTTTATTTATTAGCCTGGTAATTTGTGTTTTAATTATTAGCCTGGATGTGTCTCATTCATTCAATTTGGGCTGCAAAAATTCAGGTTGAAAAGATAATTTAAGCACAAGGACTGCTACACTGTCACAATTAGTTGCAGTGCCCCAATATCTTGGGCACAAGTAAATCTCTAGCCTTTGGAGGTTGGTAGCACATTGGAAATTTTGAGAATATGTTGTGGATGCTCCCTGTGGCTATTCCCCCCCCTCCCCCATTCTCTGTATTATTTCACTGTACTTTTTCGAGACCAATGAGAATTTCTAATGAAACAATGATCTACACAGTCATCCATTCTTGCTTTTTAAGAAAGCTTTTGAGGATCCTTTCATATCGAATTTCCAATTCTTGGAAATTGAGATTTATTCATTCAGTTGGCTTCCCTTTTATAAAATACTGTTAATTCAGTTAAATCAGAGCCATGACTCTGCTAGGTGCTTAGATGTTAAATAAATTAACCTCAAGGACATATGTGACAGAAGTAGGACAAAAGGCAACTGAATATCATTCTAAAAACATTTTTACAAAAGCCTATGTATCTGGAAGAATGCATTCAATGATTTTTTTATTTTTTATTTTTGCATTTGCCCTAACGTGGAAGAAGGAGACACTCAGTACTCAACTTAAACTGAAATTGCAGAAGTTGAAATTGTATTATTGTTTTATTTTTTCTATAATACATTCCTTTACTGGTATAAGTAAATATTGACTATTTTATTTAAAAAATGTTACTTGACTTTTTTCAGGTGAAATTTAGAGAATTAAACAGAATTTGTATTTTATTTGGGAATCCTGCAGATCTCTTTCTGATCCATTGTGTATAGCATGCTGCTCAGAGATGCCAATCCCTGGCTCAAGCGATACCTCTCAAAAGTTTTTGATAATAAAACACAGTTCACTATTTTAAAAAAACTCAGGAGGAAGCACTAGTCTAATTAAAATTCCCTTCATGTAAATGGATGAAAGTAGATTTGATTAATTCCCTGAGTGATATGCTTAAAGAAGTTAGAATTTTTTAATACTGTGCATAGTATTAGACTTATTAGAATTATTAACAGTAACAGAAATATTCCTTTCTTGCCTGTAATAGTGCTCTGAAATGAAATAAAAACATAGGGGGAACTCCATGTCATGGATTTGGAGATAAAGTGCTTGCAAGCTCTATTTATGTCTCCTATGGTATTCAAACTTGTGGGCACAATTCTTTCTAGTTACTGAGCAGTTCAAGTTTAGTATAAGAACAAACTAGATCTTGCAAGCCTGGAGTTGACTTTTGTTTTGTAGAAGTAAGATTTTAAGATTAATCCCTTGAAATCATAAATTATCTTGATCTTTTTCTGCCCCTTAAGATTGTTTTACAAAGCTTTAAAAAAGAAGATTTACAGCATGTGTTCTGAACTACTGCAATTTTTTTTGCTCAAAAACATGAGATCTACTCAAGAAACAACTAATATATTTGAATATTCCTTGAAAATAGGCTATTTGCAATAGCAATGCAATTTAAAGTGGTTTAGGGCCATTTAAAATCATTTAGATAAATATTTTCATAAGTTTACCCATAGCAAAGTTTTGTGTAACCTACAGAGATGGGTCTGAAATTCTAATAAACTAATGGTACATTTACTATTAGAAAAGCAAAAAGATGCAAAGTTTTATATAGTGCCTAGGAATCCACTTATCAATCCTTTAAAAAGAAGGTAAATATTCCAAATGGCTGAGCAGCGTATGTAATATTAAAAAAACACCACACTCTTGGGAAACCTACCATGGCTTTGAGTGAGGAAAAAGTTGGATAATTTCAATAATGAATTTAATTTTTAAATAATGAAAATTGAAATGGGGAACGGGGAGAGTGTGCTGCTTATTTTCTTTGTAGAATTATAGTTTCCAGGGTTCTTCAGCTAGAGGTCGAAGTGATTTGTAAACTTCCAATATGTGGAACTAGGCTGCATTTAATAGAAAGGTAGAGTCAAGGTCATGTGAAGTGTTAGTGCCACTTTATAATGCCTTGGCAAGACCATACTTGGAATACTGCATCTAATTTTGGTCACAATATAAAAAAACGATGTTGAGACACTGGAAAGAGTGCAGAGGAGAGCCACAAAGATGATTAGGGGACTGAAGGCTAAAACATGAACGGTTGCAGGAATTGGCCTTATCTAATCTAGTGAAATGGACAAGGGGTGACTTTGGCAATCATCCAATATTTGAAAGAGGGGTCAACCTCATCCAATATTTGAAAGAGGGGCCGGATAGCTCAGGCTGGTAAAGCCTGTTATTAAGAACACAAAGCCTGCAATTACTGCAGGTTCAAGCCCGGCCCAAGGTTGACTCAGCCTTCCATCCTTTATAAGGTAGGTAAAATGAGGACCCAGATTGTTGGGGGGGCAATAAGTTGACTTTGTAAAAATATAGAAATAGAATGAGACTATTGCCTTATACACTGTAAGCCGCCCTGAGTCTTCGGAGAAGGGCGGGGTATAAATGTAAACAAAAAAAAAACAAAAACCTATTTTCCAAAACAGCAGAAGGCAAAACAAGAAGTGATGGATGGAAACTAATTAAGGAGAGAAGCAACCTAGAACTAAGGAGAAATTTCCTGACACAACAATTTAATCAGTGGAACAACTTGCCTCCGGAAGTTATGAATGCTCCAACACTGGAAGTTTTTAAAGAAGAGACTGGACCGCCACTTGTTTGAAATGATACAGGTTTCTTGTTTAAGCAGGGGGTTGGACTAGAAGACCTTCCAACTCTTAACTCTGTTATGTAAGTGAAAGCTAACTTGAAAAAAAGCTAACCAGAGTACCGAGTGGATTAATACCCGGATAGAAAACCCCAAAAGAAATGCTTGGGCTATAGTTTAGTAGGGAAGTCGAAAAACACTGGAAAAAAATCAATGGCGAAACCCCTTTCTCTTTTGGTGTCAGAAAAACTACCTGCTCGGGAGGGAGTTGGCCAGCAAATTAAAATTAAACGAACAAACCCTAGTGATAATTGAAGTAAGATGCAATCAAGGCCCGAATGCCGCCCTGGAAGAGCCCCCGTTTGAGCACCTTCTGAAAAGAGTCCAGGTAGAAGCTCACTGGAGCAGGGGTCTCCAACCTTGGCCACTTTTAAGCTATCGGACTTCAACTCCCAGAATTCCACAGCCACCGAAGCTGTCAGGCTTCAACTCCTTGCTGGCTGGGGAATTCTGGGAGTTGAAGTCCAAGGTTGGAGACCCGTGTTCTAGACCGGGGGTCCCCAACTGACAACTTTAAGCCTGGTGGACTTCAACTCCCAGAAGTCCTCCAGGCTTAAAGTGGCCAAGGTTGGGGACCCCTGTTCTAGACGAGACCCTCGAACGAGGGTGTTTCTCTCATATAGAGTCCGAGGTTGCCTAGCGACCGTTGCCACGAGCAACTTCCCAAGGCGGCGGCGGCGGTTCCATTTTGACTGAGGGAAGACAGGCGCGTAAGCGAATGCGCGTCTTTTCTCCGCGCATGCGGACTATTTGGGAGCGCGCCGGGCGGCGGCGGCAAGAGGAGGGCGGGGGAGCAGTCCGGCGCCGCCAAGCCGAGAGCAGCTACGAGCGACCTCCTCCCGAGAAGCAGCGCCGAGCGGGCAAATGGCGGCAGCGGCTGAGGCGGCCGAGTGGGCCTCGCTGTGCGAAACTTTCCGCAGCGCCCTCAACCTCTCCTACGTGGAGTCCAAGAAGGACCCGGACACCGAGCCCTACCGCTCCAAGTACAGCGCGCGGGAGCTGCTCGAAGGCCTCAAGCAGCTGCTGGGCGCCGGGGAGGCCGAAGGCGCCCGAGGCCCTGGCGAGGAGGAGGAGGAGTCGGAGGGCGAGCAGCGGCTACGCGCCGTGCGGCTGGCCGCGGTCGAATACGAGCTCGGGGTGAACCACACCGACACCCAGGAGTGCTCGGCCGGCGAGGAGCACCTGGCCAAGTGCCTGCAGCTGCTGGAGCGGCACCGCCTCTCCCGCGACTGCGTCTCCCTCTACATCCAGGCCCAGGTGCGGGAAGGAGCCTGGAGCGGATGGCAGCGTCACCCGGCAACATCTGGGGGAGGCCGCCAAGGCATCGGCAGCACCGGAGTAGTGGGGGGGAGGGGAGGAGGAGGAGAGGCAGGGGCGGATAGGACAAAGCTCCGGCGGCGTTGCTTCATTTGGGGAAAAGAGTGCTAGGATTGGGGGGAGAGGTTGGGGATCTGTAGTTGGAGCAGAGCATCCGAAAGACAGTTAAGACGAGGATGGAGGAATTGCAATTCTGCAAAAGTTTGGGCGCTCTTGCATTTTTGCATGGAGGTATTGCATTCTGCAAAAGCTCTTGCATTTTTGCATAGAGGTATTCCAATTCTACAAGCTCTTGCATTTTTGCATGGGGGTACTGCAATTCTGCAAAAGCTTTTGCGTTCTTGCATTTTTGCATGGGGGTATTGCAATTCTACAAGCTCTTGCATTTTTGAATGGGGGTATTGCAATTCTGCAAAAGCTTTGGCATTTTTTCATGAAGGTATTGCGATTCTGCAAGCCTTAGCCAGCCAGCTCAGACCCAGGAACTTGGCCTGCTTTTTTTTTTTTTTTACATGTATGGAGGAACTCCCAGAATTTCCCCAATGATGAGTGAGTTTTTGGAGTTGGAAGGCCTGTTTGGAGGAGTGTGTGCCATGTTGAAGGCACTGACTTGGCTTGGCTTGGCTCTTAATATGTGCTTGTGGTGTGTATTTTTGAGTACTAAAAGAAAATAGTTGACAAAAGGCCCGGCTGGACAGTAATTCAAAGTTCTGAGAGTTGAGTAATAAGAAGACTTTCGCCTGCATGAGCTGGTAAAACCAGAATATTGCAACGTGGATGGCATTTCAGTATTGACAGAGGCATTGTTTTCACCATTTTAGTGATCTGTTGCAAGTTTTGATCAGACAGGAGGATTGCCTTGGCCAATTCCTCAAAGTGGCTACCCTGTGGGGATAGAGCTTTGGAACTGGCTAATGAGAGACCCAATGAAAGGGGTTGGCTCCTTTGCATCTCTCACAAATCAGAATAAGAACTTTACCATTTAGAACAGCGGTTCTCAACCTGTGGGTCGGGACCCCGTTGGGGGTCGAATGACGATTTGCCAGGGGTCGCCTAAGACCATCGGAAATATGGGAAGTATACTTGCAAGTCGAAGAATCGCACTCCAATGATTGACTCCACAAGCCAGCTGCAGGCTCTTCAAATCGCTAGCCGAATTCGGCTTCAGGCGTGATGAATTAAAAAAGAGAGAAATCTTTGCTCTGATGTCTCCCTCTTAAGCCAGCTGCAATCGCTCCCAATCGCTAGCCTAATCTGGCTTCAGGTGTGATAAACTTAATAGGGGAGGAGTCTCCGCTTTAATGCTTCTGCCCTCAAGGCAATCGCAAGCAATTCAGATTGCTAGTCAATACGCCTTTAGGCGCGATAAATTCAAAATGAAAATAATTTTACGGTTGGGGTCACCACATCGTGGGGAATTGTATTAAAGGGGTTGCAGCACTATAAAGGTTGAGAACCACTGATATAGAATGATTTTTTCCCTACTTCATACTGGAAGCCTGCAAAAGAAATACCTATGCTAGGCAATATAAGGGTTGATTGGGGGAATGGTAACAGTCTAGCAAGCTGTGGCTCTTTGCTGTCATCAGTTCTGTGTTTGTGTTAGTCATCAAGGAAATTCAGCTAGCTAGCAATAGACTGGCAGTAAGGGAACTAGTACATACTGCTCTGTTGGAAGCAAGCATCATTTCCATCTGCAGTTTAGGAATATCTTGTGCTGTTGAAAGCAGAGTTGAATGCCTGTTCAGTTTTTCACTGGATCACTCTGGGCAGTCAGGAATTTTATGCATTACATTATTAAAAATTCCTTTATTTTGGTATTTCCTGCCAAATAACATTGAGCGATAGGAACCATTGTTAGTAAAGAATATCTGATGCAATATTTAGATTATTTTTCTGCTCCTAGTAGGTAACATTGACATTAAATACAGCTTGTTTCCTAGGGGTTGCCCCTGAATAAAGCATGAAATGTTTCCAGTACTTGAAATGATTCTAGTATTTCTATTTAGTGCAGTTCATATAGTTATTTATTTCTGAAATGACCCCATATCACTCCTATGTAATTTCAGTTTTAGGTTATCTGCCATTTGTCATTTAAAAAAATAACCCATTTGTTCCTCATGTTTTGTAGAATAATCTGGGTATCCTCTGGTCAGAAAGAAATGACATTAAAACAGCACAGACTTATCTGGAATCTGCAGAGGCTTTATATAATCAGTACATGAAAGAGGTAATATGTGAATCTGTATTTCATAATTTTGTGGTATTCCTTGGATACTTATGTGGATGATAGAGTTTTCTGAGAAAATGCACGCAGATTTTTAAAAGTTTTCCTCTTACATGTCATGCTTTTGAAAATTGATAGCTAAACCTAGCTGAGGTATCAAATTTTGCAGTTGCAAAAAATTCTTGGCATTTAAGCATCAGTGCAACATTAAATTGTATTAACATTTTAAACATTTTAGCTATTAAAGCATTTCCAAAATAATCTTACCATTACTTCTGTTAGTTTTACTAATTGTATTGAAATGTTCTAGTTAGAGTATTGTTGTGTGGCTATAATGCTACAAAGAACAATCAAATTTCATTGTTTTTTATAAAGCACATTGTATTGGGCCAGACTCACCATGCATTACAATCAGTTGATTTTATTATATTGTTACATCAGCACAACGGACCTATTGTTATAGCCATCTTATTTATATATGGAGCTACCCCAGGAGACATTTTCAGACATATTTTAATGAATTATAGCAGAAAGTTGGTGAATGAATGCATATGAATGTAGAAAATATTTCACTTGGTTTGTGTTATTGTGTTATTGTTCAGGTCTTATGTAACTGAATTTTCTTTCAACTAGAAGACACACCAACTCTCCGAACACTGTTTTAATGGGTTCTCTGCCAGGATTCATCTTTTACTTGAGTTTACTCGTTAGTGGTCTTTTCCATACCAAATCTGTTACCTTTATGTCATTCCACTGCATAGAAGTGTATCCAAGTTCTACAAGATCGTATCTGATTGGATGCTCTCTAATAGAGCTTAAAAAAGCATTCCATTGGTTCCTTTCTGGTTTTCTTTCGATTTACAAGTGTTTGGCCTGCCTTTCATTCTGGTGGATTACCAAGCCTTGTACTTTAATACAAATTATGTTACTCAACTCATTAGTACAGGTGGTCCTCCACTTAACAACAGTTCACTTAGTGACTGTTCAAAGTTACAATGGCATGATTGGAAAAAAGTGACATGATTGTTTTTCACACTTACGACCTGTGCAGCATCGCCATAGTATGTGATCAAAATTCAGACGTTTGACAGATGACTCACATTTATGACGTAGCGGTGTCCTGGCATCATGTGATCATCTTTTGCGACCTGACAAGCAAAGTCAGTGGGGAAACCACATTCATTTTACAACCTTGTTACTAACTTAACTGCAGTGATTCACTTAACTGTTTCAAGAAGTCATAAAAATGGGGCAAAAATCAATTAAAACTGTCTTGCTTAACAATGGAAAGTTTGGGTTCAATTGTGGTTGTAAGTCGAGGACTACCTGTAAAGTATTGGAATGCAGCAACCCAGCTTTTTTTTTAAGCCTGTAGATTATGTGCAATCAAGAAGGAATTCTTGTAAACAAGATTATGCTTGATGCTAATGTTTTGCTTTTAAGTACATCAATTTTTAAGTTATTTTTATTACCTTAACGTACTTAAGGGCAGAAAAGGCCAGGTGCATATTGATATCTCTGGGTGCTAGATTACCTGTCTTTGGTTTAAAGATGTTACCTTTCTATCAATTCTCCTTTGTTGGAATAAGGAAAACGGAATATACTGTATATTAAATCTAAGTGGCTAACAGAATATGCTATGCAATAAAGCTCAGTGATGTGTAGCAGAGCCAGTGTTTGTTGTTTTTAATCTCGGTTTTTTTTTGCTTTGTGTTTTGGTTAGTGCCCTTAACTATTGTTAGCTGCCCAGGGTCATGAATTTGAGATGGGCAGTAATGTAAATTGAAATAATTTCTTTCTCCTGAAGAGAAACAATTGAATTGCCTTTAATTTCTGCTGTTTCATTTTGTTTATACATTTGGAGTGATTCCTTAGAGCAGGGTTGTCAAACTCGATTTCATTGAGGGCCACATCTGGGTTGTGTTTGACTTCGGGGACCGGGGGGCGTGGCCAGCTCGATGTCACTCGTTTCAGGGGCACCTGTGGTGGCCCCAGTGCTCTTCCAGTGAAAACAGGCTCCCAATATCCGTTTTCAGCTGGGATGGCCTCCTGTAACCCTCTGCCAGCAAAAATGGAGTTTGGGAGGGCCGCGGGTAGCCCTCCTTAGCTCCATTTTCCCGGCAGAGGCATCATGGGCCGATCCTTCGCTGTTTCCAGGGCGGCCCCGCGGGCCGGATCCAGCCCCTGGGCCTTGAGTTTGACACTCCTGCCTTAAAGTGTTTCTTAGTTCTAATCAGTTTTGCCGTAATGCCCAAATGCAGCCAGCAGAGTGAGCACAAGTTTGCTATATATGTTACCTTCAGCACATATTGTGTTTTGCAGAATGGGAACCCTCCACTTGATTCCAGCGAGCACTTCATGACAGAAGAGAAACTCTCAGACCAAGAGCGATCAAAAAGGTGGGTGAACTAAAACATAACATGGAAATTGGTGAAAGAGTTTATTTCGCATTATTAAAACTAAGACGTTGTTTCTCTAGGTTTGAGAAAGTCTATACTCATACACTGTATTATCTGGCCCAAGTCTACCAACACCTGGAAATGACTGAGAAAGCTGCACAATATTGCCACACCACTCTCAAAAGGCAGCTTGAGTATAGTGGCTACTACCCAATAGAATGGGCTCTCAATGCAGCCATTCTGTCTCAATATTATCTCACCAAGGTAATTATTTCAGTGTTTTCTTCTGTATATCTTTATTTGTTAAATCAAAATATTAAAAGGATGATGCTTATTGGCAGGCATTATATGGACTCACCTGGTTGAACTGGATTGCTGTTAAAATTATTTTGTCAAACTAATAGATCTGACATGGATTTTCAAGTTATATAACTTGTTTTCCTACATGTGATCAAAACTGGGTCAGTAATGCATAATGGTTAGACATATTCAGTAAGAGTAGCTCTGACATCTCAAAATAAGTTTGATATTGTTTTTATTCATTTTTATTTGTTGAGAAGGAGCTTCCTTCAGCCTTGGTACTGTTAAATTGACAAATATTAAAGGATATGTCAGTGTGAGTTTTATTTTAAGACTACGATATAAAGTAGATGCCCATATTTATGTCAACGTACCCTTACACACAGATCAATAAAATATTGCTACAGAAATTATCTTAAATTTTAGGATTCGGGAAGCATGTTTTATCTCCCAAAAGGTAGAGAAGGGAACTAGAGAATTTAATTCTTACTGATGGAGATGAAATAATAGTCTTTTCCAACTCTCTTATTCTGTATACTGTTATATATACTTCCCTTGACAAAAATGACTGCAAGTTGCCCATGTTCACGTGGTGTCCCTTCTAGGATGCCCCAAGACATGTTTTGATTGCACCAATCATTTCCAAATAAGTGGCAGATTGTGTGTATTATTTTTAAGGAACATGTAGAAATCAGGTGGTCAATTTTTTTACCAGGTAAAACAGCTGTGCAAAACTTTTTAATTAGACATGTTTTATTCTCCCATTATGTTTTCCCTTAAAGATCTAATTGTTGTATTAAACCATTATTTCTTTTACTGTATTTGGTATATAATAAAGGCTGGTCAAAGACTAATCAAAGACCATAATAAAGATATTTGGCAAAAGTGCTATGCCGTTTTAGAGTCTCTGGCTTTTATATAAGTGAAAGTTATATAAGTTATACTCAATAATGTCTAAGTAGCAAAAGATTGGTGATGACAATCGTACTTTTTCATTTTTGAATAATATTCTCTTTTGAAGCAATCTTTATTCAGGCAAAATTTTATTTGCCATCTGGTTTTTCAACACTCGGTGCTATAAGGTCAAGCCACATAGTAGGTCATCTAATTTCAGAACGCTAACATTTAAGTGTTTTATAATTAAATGAAATCTAGGAGCGTATTATGGTCCACAAACAAGCACTGTTATATCATTTCCCTCCAGCAATGTTTCATGGAATCCAGGCATTGTTTAGCAGCTGCCAGTGTCATCATTGGCCAAGCTGGACAGATGCCATCGGCAGAAGACAGTAAGTAACCTCATTCCAGTTTCAACTGGGGTGAGAATTGATTTTGGCTTAGTGTCAATGCTAAATGCCTTGCTTTCTTTTCGTGACTTCGGCCATTGTTCCCCTTCATCCCTGCCTGTAATCCAATCAGTTTCACTATCCAGTTGATTTTTGTAAGATTGAAATGAGGCTTTAGTTCAGAAAAAAAAAAAGTAAAAATACCTCTTTCCTTTTACCAAACTAGAATTTCTATGGATAGCTTATAAATGAATTTGCCCCTACTGTTTCTCTTGCATCAGCCAGTAGGAGTAAAAACAGAGGGAAGAGTAGCATCTTGAGAGGAAATTTCACCATGAGCCAGACTACTCTTGTAGCAGCCATTTCCTCTTAAATCTTCCATGGCCCAGTGATTAAGTAACAGGATAGTATCTGAGGTGAGGGGAAACTTATACTGAATGTGCTTTTGGCTATCCCTAATAATTTTTACATTATTTTAAATGTTCAGGTACACTGAGAAGGTTGGTTATAAGTACTCCAAATAAAGATTTGGTTTTCAACGTTATGCTTATATCATTGTGAAGGTTTTGGTGTGGATTTAGGCTACTGCCAAGCTAACGCTAAGGGAGAAATGGCTTTGCTATTTTGCCTTTAGGCAGAAGGAAGGAAGAAATCATTTGATAGGTTCCTTTGTTAGTATAATTTATGTTTGCAATATACTCTGCTCCTTTTATATATTTATTTTACTTGGAGGGTTAATATGGAAATTGATTCTATATCAAATATTTAAAGATTTAAATTATTAGGAAAACTGTGTTTCACTTCTAAATTGTATTTATATCCTGCCTTTCCCAAATGGAAATTAGCAGAGCCAAGGAAGTGTCATGAAATTGATCCATATTAGTATATGCAACAGCTTCAGAATCAGATTTTGGCTACATAATCAGCCTTTTTTTATAACTATTGTATAGCTATTAAGAATGAAAGTTGGGATCTTGAAATGATAACTTGTTCTTTTCTTGAGAAAACTCTTCCAGGTCTAGCTGGGGGCTAGTTTAACATATGCTATATTTTTAAAAATCAGACGAATCGGAACAAGACCAGCAAGATCTTCGACAGAAAAAAGCTGAAATTGCGAGATGTTGGATTAAATACTGTTTGAACCTGTTACAGGAGGCCCAAAAGCTGCTTAAGGTATGCAAGTGAACATATTCAAATAACTGTGATTTGTTGCTGTTTAGTATTGTAACTATAACCCTAAATAATTACACATCTCCTACTGAAACTGAAGCCTTAAGAAAGGGAGCCTATTTCATCCTAGCCCTACATTACTTTAAGACTAATTTTCTGTAGCAGTTCTGTACCAGTGGGTGGATCAGGACAAAAGGAAAAAAAATGTGAATGTAGAATTCAGTTTTTCTCATATATGAAGCTATTCTCATATTTTACATGCATATTAATTTACTCCTGCCATGAAGCATAATACAAACATCTCATTCAAAACTCTTCCCCATCCCCATGCAGCAGCAGACGAAATTACAAAAAACCTGTTTGCTGTGGGATGAGATACCAGTGGAGCAGAAGTGAATGTTAGGGGTTTTTTAAAAAGAAAAAAAGGGTGTGGGAAGATATCCTATGAGTTTCCTTGAGGAGCTTGTTCCAAGCCTAATTTCTCAGGCAGTGAACAAGAAGGGGAGGCTATGGGCCAGTTTTGGATGCTTGTAAGCCACAAATTGCTCATCCCCAAGGTATTTTTTACATCTACAAAGATAGGAGCTAGTTGTTAGGTTCTAGAAATTTAAGTGTGGCGTATAAAAGCACATATGGGCTTCTGTTTCTGTAGCAAACTCTTAATTGTGTGTCTGTCAACTATAAGTACAAAAAAGGCAGCATCGAGTACAGTTAAAAGAAAAATATACGAATGTGTGATGGTAGATTTTGCCCATTCTATTACTTTTGAGTTTAAAGAGATGTTTTAAATTATTTTTGCTTTCACCTAATAATTTGTCACCGTTTCTTCATGGAATATTATGCTTGGCTGTCTCTAGGTCTAAATATGCATCTAGAAATTGAAAAAGAAGCCTCATGCAGAACCTAAAGGGCTATGAGATTGATTAATTGTGCTATGTGCATCTGAAGCAGCAAATCATTGCCTTCTTATTAAAGGATTGGCTATGTTTGTACAGAATGGTAATGCAACCATTTACCATACTAACTCACACTGCTTGGATTGTTTTCCTGGCACCTCCTGATAGCAGGCATAGCCAACAACTGCTCCCTCTGTGCTTTGTTTCCCAAGTCAGATAAAAGAAAAGTTTTGGATTATTTCTGTTGAAAACTTGGAAAAGGATCGTATTTGAATAATCTAGTACATACAACACAATTAAATAAATTGTGGCTTCTGGTGGAATCTGAGCACAACCAAATCGGCAGGCATTAAGCAGGACTCATTCGTAGTGGTCTGTTCATTTCTTTTCAGGCAGGATGGATACCTGTCGGACTACTCCAAAATGTATTTCCAGGTATCTTGGCAGATGTGAACATGTCAGCATTTCACAAAAATTCACATAAACTGCAAGTGTGAAGTGCACGGCTTTATAAGACTTTCCTTCAGATACAATTCTAGTTTTAATTCATCTATTTTAATTGTAATATACGTAATTCAAGTGAAGTTTGAGAAACTGGTTTGTAATACGTAGAGAATTGTTGCAAAGTTCAGCTGTAGATTCTTTCAAATTGCCAAAGATAGGAAACTCCTTGTGAGGAGAAAGAAGGAAAAAAACAACGTTGGATTGAAATTATAATTAATTGGAGTGGTCTTTGTCATACTAAGCTGTTCTTATGTAAGGAATTAATTCCATCATTTCTGTGACATCCAAGCCATTATTTAAAAATCAATTCTGCTGGTTTTAGGACAACATTGGGGAGCTGGATCCAGACAGGCAAGTGGAACTGAAAGCCCAGCAGGAAAAAGAGGAGGACGAGAAGGAAAAAGAAAGAAAGAAAGCTGTTCTTTTTGGAACTAGTGATTTGTGTGATTCTATTTTGGCCATGGAAGAGAAAGTGAGTTGTGTGTTTCCATTAGACTTCAAAGAAGCCAGAGAAGTCTTCCTAGTAGGTCAGAACTATGTCAATGAAGCAAAAGAGTTCTTTCAGGTAGATGGGTATGTCACTGATCACATCGAAATTGTCCAGGACCACAGTGCTTTGTTTAAAATGCTGGCTTTCTTTGAAGAAGATTTTGAGAGGCGTTGCAAGATGCATAAGCGTAGGATCGATATGCTGGAGCCACTGTACTCGGGCTTAAATCCTCAGTATTATCTGCTGCTCACTAGGCAACTTCAGTTTGAATTGGCAGATACTTATTATGAGATGATGGATTTAAAAGTGGCCATTGGCAATAAACTAGAAGAGCTTGACTCCCACACCGTAAAGAAAATAAATTCCCTTGCTCAAATGGCCATGAAGTTCTATGAACTCTTCTTAGACTCACTGAGGAGCCCTGATAAGATCTTCCCAGAGACACTTGAGGAAGATGTCCTGCGCCCTGCAATGGTGGCCAAATTTCATATCGCACGCCTTTATGGCAAGCTTATTACGGCAGATGGCAAAAAGCAGTTGGAGAACATGCAGACCTCCTTGGAATATTACTCATTTCTAGTAGATTATTGTGAGAAACACACTGAGGCAGTCCAAGCTATTGAAACGGAGCTAGAACTGAGTAAAGAAATGGTTGATCTACTTCCAGCCCGAATGGAAAGGCTAAAAGCAAAGCTATTGACTTCCACATAACTTCTTTTATTTCCATGGCAGTGTGCAATATTAATATGATGTCTTGTCTAAAAAGAGAGTATCCCTTATGGCAGTTTCTTTGTAGTAATTGAACAACTTCTCTTGCAAATACCTCCTGGGACAGGCAGCATGGAACCTGTTTCAGACTGAAAACTGTCCAGTGTAGTTGCTCTCCCACACTTAAATATTAAATATACAGTGAGTGGTCAACTGATGCGCTGTATTATTTGCACCCTTCTGACATGCAAGCCTTCCTGCCTTATATTTTTCCTCCTTCCACTGCATGGCCAGTTTCCAGCTGCAGTGTTGTTTTCCAGCTATTTCCTATACTAGGGAACGTTTTGTACAGTCCTAGCTATCACCATAACCTAGGCACTTGGCTGTGTGGCACTGATCCAGATTTAGATTTATCCTTTTAAGATTTTTGTTAACAAATCACTAATTTAATTGTGTCATTTTTGTATATGTTGTCTTTCTGTCCCCTTTTAGAGAAATCCATAAATAAACATACTTGATGGCAAATTCTCTCGGCATCTTTTTTGTGCGAATTAATCTGTTTACAGCAGTGGAAACACTCTCTTAATTTCTTCTTCTTTTAATATTCTCTTCAACCAGGGGTGAAATGCTCCCGGTTCAGACCTGATCAGCTGATCTGGTAGCAATGGCGGTGGGTGGCTTGGAGAACCAGTAGCAAAAATCCCTCCCCCCCCCCGCCCAACTGAGCCATGCGATCATCAGAGCCTTTTTTTTTTAACTTTTAAAAGCATTTTTTTAACAACCTCTTCAGCTTTTAAAAACATTTTTTAAACGGTAAAAAAGCTGAAGCCTGCTAGGCAAAAAATGGGGGGGGGCGTTAGTTTGAGAGAGAGAGAGAGAAAGAAAGAAAGGGAGGGAGGGAAGGAGGAAAAAGAGGAAGGACTACAAACGTGGTACAACGTAGCTTCAGAGGGTAATCCAGGGCTGGAAGGGACCTGCAGATCATCTAGTCCAGTGGTAGTCAACCTGGTCCCTACCACCCGCTATTGGGTGTTCCACCTTTCACGGTGGGTGATAGGGGTTTTGTCAAATTATAATTTTTATAAAGTAAAGTTACTTCCCCACTTTATAAATCACCATTACTTTGGAACCGATGGGCGGTTAGAAAATTTTACTAGTAACAGAGATACAAAAGTGGGCGGTATGTATAAAAAGGTTGACTACCCCAATCTAGTCCAACCCTGCTCCAGCAGGACATTGTGAGTTTCTGTCTTGATCCCCCAGTCACAGCCACGCCCACCCAGTCATATGACACCCCCCACCAAGACACACCCACACAACCGGTAGGAAAGAAATTTAGATTTCACCATTGTCTTCAACTATACGTTGGGGCCTTTTTTCACTGTGCCCTAAAATTTACAAACGTTCGTTTGTTCTCATTTTGCACAATTCTAGCCATGGGAAAATATTTAAAAGAGGGGGAAGGCTCTGATGAGGGCTCTGCATCAGAGGCAGAGAGGGGGCCAGGATCGTATGCCTATTATCAGCTGCCTTTGGAGTCAGACATCAGTGAGGAGACAAACAGCTGGAGCTTGTTCCCAGTGTGCACATGCACAGACTTGCCAGACGAAGAGAACAGCTAAAGAACAAGAGTCGACTTGGGAGTAAGGCCACAGGTGGACGGTGAATGGTTTTCTTCTGTTTGCAAATGGTTGTTCCAGGCAAACTTGTACAAGCATGATACAGACGGTTAAGGATTTCCTTGGTGACAGCAAGCATTAGTGATATTAATATTGATTGAGGAAGGGGGACAGCAAGATGACTGAAGGAAGGCAGGGAGACAATGGAATTGCTGGGAAGATTGACATGCCCAGAATGATTGAGATCCATCAAGGAATAGGGACATAGGCCACGGCAGTGGTAATAGAAGGAAACAGGAAGACCAACTCTGCCTTACTCTTCCTGTGAAATCCCTTCAGGAACTCTTAGTTTTTATTCTGGTTAAAACTAGAACAGCAGCAACAACTGGCTTTATTTCTGACTACTGAACTAAAACAATTGGACGGAACTTCTGATATGTGTTTGTTTCAGATTTAGAACAGAATGCATTTTCTGTTTAAATGTGCCCCTACTACTGAGGTGTGCCTTTTATGTTCATCAAAGCTTTGAGTGCTCAGAACAAAAACAAAGTATTATCACCAAATCTCTTTACACATTTGGAGAATTCATGATATATTTTAATTATTTAGAAGATTGTGTTTTCACTATAATGCATATATATATACTGCAGCTGTTCCTTCCTTTTTAACTGCTAGTGGGGGTTTGAACTCTGGGTCACCACCACACATCCACCCAGAAAGCAGACCCAAACCCACACTGATCATGAAGCACGACCAAGGACCAGAAGCCAGACCACAGCTGCAACATTAGCCATTTCAAACCCCTCCAATCCATACATACAGCAGAAAGACACCCACTATGAAGATGTAGCACGACCACAAACACGAAGCCAAACAACAGCAATGCAACTCCCCAGCTCAAATCCCCCTGCAACTCAGACTAATCTGAGCACAACCAAGCCCCCACCCAAACAGGACACACCCCCAGCCAATCAGAGCACAAAAAAAACCCCATCCAATCAGAGCACAGCCAAGCTCCCACCCAATCAGTTCAAACGCCCACTAGCAGTTAAAAAGGAAGAAACAGCTGCAGTCACACATTGCTCCCCGAAGC